>NW_026606611.1:6065000-6665000 GCF_029890125.1 Rhinichthys klamathensis goyatoka
TATTGTCACTATCCACAATACGTATTGTTGCATTTTTGTATTACGAAATATTGTGGCACGATATATTGTTACACAACACAATTGAACTAAGGCATAATCCTGGATTAGTCTTACTTGTCATAGTTACCTTTGATGATAAAATTCGCAGATGACCGTTTCACTTTCCGACGCTCAGCGGGATTGTCAGGCATTTCTCCTTTTAAGAGAAATTCTTGAACTTTCACATAAAATGCAAAAGAATCCATGTTTTTTTCGCACATGCAGGACAGTAAAGTACAAATCGTGCCAGTAAAGTTCGGATCGAGTAGTGACAGTGAAGTTGTCGTAAAAACATTGATGATGACAGGAAGTGGCGGAAAAACTTCGTTCTCGCACATGCGCAGTACAGATCATGTTACCGGTGTGGTGAATAATCCGGTCACTCGGTGTGAATAGTCCGGGCGTAGGACCCAAGCAATCCGATTGGTTCAAAGCACGTTTTATAGGTAATCGCTTTGGTGCCTGGTTACAAATCATACAAAATCACTTTATTATAGAAGACGTTTGTACTACGGTATAACGAGTCATTAATGTATTTAATGTATTTTAAATTATACGTTTCATATACTAGTATTTAACCGAAGCTATAGATTGTGAAATTAAACATTTCTCGTTGTTAGTGTGTTTTTTAGTTAGCTTAGATAGTAGCATAGCATACAGCTAACGTTATCCGATGATCGTGCTATGAGCTTTACCTGAGCTTATACCACTGCACTGATACTGCCTTACCGTATTCACAGCAGTTAGTAGTGCAATTATAATTATGTCATTATTTTTTATTGCAATAATCGGCACAATATGTTACACAATATGTTTATTTTTTAAAAGAGCCATAACATAATATTTATTTGTGTGTATTACTATTTTCTTATTAACAGTTTAGACATTTAAAATAATTACAGAATGTTAGCTATGTTTTGTGGGTATAAATATTTAATTGGTTGTCAAGCCTTGACTAAAGACAGTATAATAACATTATGGAATCACAAATCTTAATGTAATCAAACCCCTTAATTTATATAATAATCTTTTATTTTAAAGAAATACCATTTTTAAGTGTGTTTTGTGACAAAGTTATTTGTTATTAAGCAATAGGGTATAATATGTTTTTTTTATTACAAGCATGTCATTTGTGTACTAATGCATTATGATGTATGGCATAATTTAATCTTAATACAGAACATCATACAATACAATAACATTTAATGTAATAAAATTAGTGAACCAAAACTTGTATAAAAATTTAATTAAATTTCACAATACATAATGAATTCAACTGAATTATGAGATGTAATATATTACATTTTTATTAACACAAAACTACAAGCAAAATGCACATCGTTTTAGGACATTTATAGAGCTTTTAAAAATACACAACAATACAAAGCAGCTTTAAACAGAAATACTTTTGTATGTCTTTACTTTCCTAAATACTTTTGTGATAGTTCTCTGGCTATACATTGTGAAGATTTAAAAACAATTAATGTCGAGTTAGCTGTGTTTAAATATTTAATGAACTGTAAGGTTAAAGTTTGAGAACTAATGAGACACAAATAGATGCAGTGTCTTTTGCTGTATGAAAAGTCAAATCTTTAGTTTGAAGTATATTCATGTTGTATATGCAGTCAATTCTTTGTGGAACCATCCTAAGGCCTACATGATGCAGTCCATCAATTTAGTGGTGGGGTCGTGACCTGGTAGGCGAGGAGGTGTCATGGACTGGCTTGAGGGAACTCTGCAAAAACACACACACATGCTGCAACACGTCATGTGCAACTGTACATTTGCACAGTCTTTAGTGCTATGGAACATCACTCACTGTTTTTACTTAGATGGGCACACTGGAAGGCACAACGCAGCAGGCGTAGTGAGCTCGCTGAACCTTGTCGTCATTTCCCCTTGGCATGATTGGGTCGTGACCTGCAAAACACACACATGCTGCAACACGTCATGTGCAACTGTACATATGCACAGTCTGTTGTGCTATGGAACATCACTCACTGTTTTTACTTGGCTATGCAAGCCCAAAGGTGCAACGCAGCAGAATGTAGTTGGCTCGTTGAACCTGGGTGTCATGGATGGACTGGCTTGAGGGAACTCTGCAAAAACACACACACATGCTGCAACACGTCATGTGCAACTGTACATATGCACAGTCTGTTGTGCTATGGAACATCACTCACTGTTTTTACTTGGCTATGCAAGCCCAAAGGTGCAACGCAGCAGAGCGTAGTTGGCTCGTTGAACCCGGGTGTCATGGATGGACTGGCTTGAGGGAACTCTGCAAAAACACACACACATGCTGCAACACGTCATGTGCAACTGTACATATGCACAGTCTGTTGTGCTATGGAACATCACTCACTGTTTTTACTTGGCTATGCAAGCCCAAAGGTGCAACGCAGCAGAGCGTAGTTGGCTCGTTGAACCTGGGTGTCATGGATGGACTGGCTTGAGGGAACTCTGCAAAAACACACACACATGCTGCAGCACGTCATGTGCAACTGTACATATGCAAAGTCTTTAGTGCTATGGAACATCACTCACTGTTTTTACTTGGATGGGCACACTGGAAGGCACAACGCAGCAGGCGTAGTGAGCTCGCTGAACCTTGTCGTCATTTCCCCTTGGCATGATTGGGTCGTGACCTGCAAAAACACACACACATGCTGCAACACGTCATGTGCAACTGTACATATGCACAGTCTGTTGTGCTATGGAACATCACTCACTGTTTTTACTTGGCTATGCAAGCCCAAAGGTGCAACGCAGCAGAATGTAGTTGGCTCGTTGAACCTGGGTGTCATGGATGGACTGGCTTGAGGGAACTCTGCAAAAACACACACACATGCTGCAACACGTCATGTGCAACTGTACATATGCACAGTCTGTTGTGCTATGGAACATCACTCACTGTTTTTACTTGGATATGTAAGCCCAAAGGTGCAACGCAGCAGAATGTAGTTGGCTCGTTGAACCTGGGTGTCATGGATGGACTGGCTTGAGGGAACTCTGCAAAAACACACACACATGCTGCATCACGTCATGTGCAACTGTACATATGCACAGTCTGTTGTGCTATGGAACATCACTCACTGTTTTTACTTGGCTATGCAAGCCCAAAGGTGCAACGCAGCAGAGCGTAGTTGGCTCGTTGAACCTGGGTGTCATGGATGGACTGGCTTGAGGGAACTCTGCAAAACACACACACATGCTGCAACACGTGCATTTGTACACGCAAAGTCTGTTGTGCTGTGTAACATCACTCACTGTTAGGATGTTGTGACATTACAAGGCCATTTTAATGACACACTCCACAAGATAAGATATCTCAGCCCAAAATTGACTGAAACCTTCCATTCGTCTCAGTATTATAAGGCTGATCTGAACAACAGAAGATTAAATTTCTTAATTAAAATATATACTATATAGTATATATTTGTACCAAAATGATACCTTAAATTGCGTACCTCAGGAATCAGTTCACACATTACAAGGTCGATATGTTCAAGCTTTTTTTCCTTCTTTTGCTTAAACACAATGTTGTCAATGTGTCCTAGAAGTTCCTCAACATGTGCTGACAAGGCTGGATGAAAGCTCTTTGGTTGTGACATTTTCCCAGTCTTCGTTTGCCACCATTTGTTCCACGTAGGTTTCAGTGAGCCTTTCACAATTCTAAATACATAAGTAAGTAAATGTGTCCCCTGCCCCTGAAATTTATTTGATAGATTTTCATTTACCTTCAGACAAGAAATGTGACTGTCATCCACATGTTTCTTGATAGTGAAGGATCGCCACCAGAGAACGAACGTGTGCACCTGTAAAGCAGTTCCACCATGTGCTTTACAGAGCTGTGCAATCCTTGTGTCAAGAATCTAAAAGAAATAGTAGATATCAATAAAAATTTCGTTGAATAATATAAGAAGTACATTATAGGAGGTTCGTGTACAAACGACCATACAAATAAGCTGCCATTGGACGGATATGGAGGGCTCGCCTGAGTCCCAAAATTTCTCCAATCATGCATTCATGTCTATGTCTCAGCACCCTCTAACAGAATCCACGGTTTCGAGAATATCCAAGAAACTTAATTTTTCGACCCAAAAAAACTATAAGGTGTACGTGTATCCCTTATAGATATTTTGGGTCTAAAAAAAAAGTTTCTTGGATATTCTCGAAATCTTGTATTCTGTTAGAGGGTGCCGAGACATAGACATGAATGCATGATTGGAGGCTCTAGAGCCTTCCAGAGCTGAGATATGGAGATCCCACAACATTTATTCCATTGGGGCAAATAGAGACTGAAATTTTGGGATGAAATTTGGCCCTTTTGCAGCTTTTTGTTTGAACGTTTTCTGGAAACCAGGACTAATCAGAGCTATTACAAATATGTCTCAAAAATGTTATCAAATTAAAATTCTAACGTCGTCATTCAGCCATGGGAAACTTTTTTCCTGTGGACACAGTGTCTCGAAATCTTCAACTGTGGCCTGGCATCTCGGAAACTGAATGAGTGGCCGCTTTCTGTCGCTTTCCTCACTCAAAATTCTCATATACATTTCCTAGAAAAAAAATACTTTGTAATTGTCTTATATATATAATATTATATAATATATAACAGACTTCCATTTATTTGACATCTTACCTCTTCTAGCTCCAAGATGTGAAAGCGATCCACTGAAAACTGACTTTTTTTTTCAATTTCTGTAAACACATTTGGATCAGTCAAAAATTAGTTACTTATTGTACTTTTTTTAAAGCAAATCAAATAAAGCATACCTGTGCGTGATGCATCACCTCCTGCCATGTCTGTCTTCAGGCAGTAAGAATCATGGTCATCATGAATATTCACTGAAAAGGTTGTATATGTAATATTTTAAATTTGCCATAAACATCTACTTCAAAAAGTGGACCATCTATTGTAATGCACTGCCTTTCTCACCATTCAGGTTAATGTTACGCCGCAGGAATGGTTTGAGTTGGGACACATTGGTTTTCTGGCGGAGAATGTTGCCTGATTTGTCTGCAAGTGTAGCAACCCCTTTTCCGGTAATGTCTTCGACTAGAAAAGGGCCGGTCCAGTTCCCCTCTAAACATCCACCTTTGCGCCCCTCTTTTCTTTTGTTTGCTTTGAGTACCTCCTCTCCTTCGTGGATGTGAAATGATTTCACATTTTTTCTTTTCCGGGACTCGTACTCCGCCTTTTGCTTCCCCTGTGCTTTTTCGATGTAATCCCGTGCCTTATTAAAATATTGTATAATAAACAGAGTTAATAGAATACCTTAAATAATGTGAGTTATTACTTAATTATAGTTCATACTACAGACAATTACCTTTGTCTGTACTGCTGTCACCTCTACTATCCGTGTGGGCATTACAACCTCCGGATCCTCAGGTACAAAGCAATCTGTCTCAGATACTACCTTTGTGTTTAGAACCTCTGGCGTTTTTGGGTGCCGATGAAACATCAAAAAGTATGGTGTATACTTTGTAGAGCCCTAAAAAAAAGTGTTTCAACAAATTACATTTAAATAATCAATTGCATATAATCATTTCTTTTTTAAGCAGTTCCAATCACCTGCTTTGAGGTGTTGATGGCATGCACCACATCCTCAAGTTTTTCGTCCCAGTCATTCTGCATGTCATTGCAGTACTTTGACAATGACCTCTTTATAGTCTGATTAGTCCTCTCATCCTGCCCATTTGACTGAGGGTGGTACTATGATGTGACACACTGCTTCACTAAATAAAGATAACAATTTTGACATTTACAAAGCACATAATACCATAGTATAGCCAGGTCCATCGCAGAAATTGACTTGTAGTTGCCAGTGGGGTTGTAAACGCGAATACGATTCAGCAAACCATCCAAGACCTTTACAACATAAACAGAAACCGCTGTAACCAGAGTAACAACTGTTGAGCAAAAATGTAATTGTTTTTTTATCCATACATACCCACAAAATGAAGTGGTTTCCCTTTTTGGGGCTCTGTCCACCAACAATTCTTGGAATAAGGACCGTCTCATTCTCATCAAGGTCCTTTAAAATATTTTTAAGTAAATAAGTAAGTAAATGTGTCCCCTGCCCCTGAAATGTATTTGATAGATTTTAATTTACCTTCAGACAAGAAATGTGACTGTCATCCACATGTTTCTTGATAGTGAAGGATCGCCACCAGAGAACGAACGTGTGCACCTGTAAACCAGTTCCACCATGTGCTTTACAGAGCTGTGCAATCCTTGTGTCAAGAATCTAAAAGAAATAGTAGATATCAATAAAAAATTTTTTTAATAATATAAGAAGTACAAATAGGAGGTTTGAATCCACGGTTTCGAGAATATCCAAGAAACTTTATTTTTCTACCCAAAAAAACTATAAGGTGTACGTACGTTATAGATATTTTGGGTCTAAAAAAAAAGTTTCTTGGATATTCTCGAAATCTTGTATTCTGTTAGAAGGTGCCGAGACATGAATGCATGTCTATGCCTTCCAGAGCTGAGATATGGAGATCCCACAAAGCATTTATTCCATTGGGGCAAATAGAGACTCGCATACTCGTGAAATTTTGGGATGAAATTTGGCCCTTTTGCAGCTTTTTGTTAGGTAATCATTTACTAATCACGTGTAATGGAAATTGCAAAAAACATACATAAAATGTTAGTATATCACTTGTTAATCATTTATGCATGTTTTGTAAATGATTAGTTCATCATTAACTAACCACTTATTAATGGCCTATAACTGAACATTATTATTAAGTGTTACCCAAGTCTCTATACATTTTTACTATATTTTATCATTTAATCACTTCACATTTAATCTCCAGATTAATGTAGAAAAACATAAAATAACTAAATATATTTATTTTATATAGAGACAATATATTTTAACTACTTGTTTAATGACATATTTTTTGAAGGCCAGTATCACTGATACTAATAAGGCTACTGATGTCTTGATAAATATGGGAAATAAAAAGAAATTGAATAAAGCGTACAACACTCTGCACTGCATAATGTATAAATTAGATATAAATGAATCCTTTTTAAAGCTACAAAAGTTCTTTAGTTAGGAGCAGTGAGTAATGTTCTCTGTTCCAACGTTACATTCTAATAATACAAATACATTTATTTACATAATATAATACTTACATAAATGTCACTGCAGATTAAGTATTTTCAAAAACAATATTCACAGTATAAGTATGAACTGTAGCTGAAATATAGCCATGGCATTGATGCATGAGGTCCACTACAGTGGACAGATGATTAATCAGATTTTTCTCCCAATCTAAAATCAAAACTTGGAAAATTGAACTGTGATATGATTAATTAGATATTGCTTGATGCTGCAATATGTTTTTATCTTCAAGAGTCTCCTAGGAAAGAAGGAATGGTTGGACTAGCCGAGGTGGGCTGGTCCAGGCGGTGTACTTCAGCGCTGATCCCTTAGATCTCACATCTCCGAAAACGTCAGATCATAATTTTAAATAGGCGCTATCTGTATAAACAAACAACATATTTGAGATTGAAAACAACTTCATTGTCGACTGAAAAACTCTTAAAACTACATTTCATACACAATAACAGTAGTATTTTTAAATTTCGCGGTGTTTCTCCTCTGCTATTGACGCAACTTGAGATTTTAAATATTAGATATAGAATATACACAATTTACATATACAATATGCAATTTAATTTAATCTTACCTTGCATATAGCAACGGGAGTTAGCATTATACATAAAGCTACCACATAATAACACTAAAACAGCTCACGTTAGCTACAAGTTATCGCGAGAACAGATTCAGATCAGGCATACTACTGGCATACTAATGGGGTCCTACGCCCGGACTATTCACACCGAGTAACCCGATTATTCACCACACCGGTACGGATCGAGTAGCGACAGGGAGTATTAGCCAACTAAAATCGATTGCAGTGATAGACAGTTCATGCAAGCACATTCGTCAAATTCAACTGCGCAAAGTTTTCATTCACATGTGCGCTTTCGCCACGCGCGCAGCACGCACACATAGTTAGCCGACCAGAATGTAAACAGACACATAAACGCGATGTTTTGACACATGGAGCTTGCATAAATGCACGGATTTACTCTAAAGCTTATATCTGAGCATCTGTATCATGGATCGTCGACTACAGAAGAGATTTGAAGGTTTTTTTGCAGAAAATGACGAAGAGCAACAGGAAGTAATAGGATATTCATTATAAGTATCAGTTTATTGCAATTTATTTGGGTAAAAACCACGTTTGTAATTACAAATGTTCTAAAACATTTATGTTTTTCTTTTTATATATTTTATACATTAGTTGGAAAATGAACACTTCTGCAATGTCTATACATGTAGTGAGAAATCACTGTTTTTGCTATTAGAATTGTTCAAAATAAAGATAATTTTGGTAAAATGTTCAAATGTTGTGCTGAAATCGTTTTTTTCTTGTGTGGTTTGAAGGGCATAACAGTTCTGAATTGTTGTTGCAGACCTATAGTGTTTACTCCCTATGTAAAGTGTTTGGGTGCCAGGTGTCCATTTGGAGTCTCCAAATTGCATTTTGGAAAGGACGCCTATACTTTTCTTGAATAAAAGCTTACAGAAACTACATTTTTGGGAGTATCATCCTCAAATTTGAATCTAAACATGGTCAGACATTCAATTTTATCTTTATGGTGTTTTCAGGCCCTTAACATAAAAGTCTGATCATTTTTTCCCTAAGTGAAGTTAATTAAAAGAAATCGTGAGTCACATTCATGTAAATTTTACCTTGTTTTACTCTGTTCCTATGCTACTTTGAGTAATAATGACTCTTGGGTAACAAAGTTTCAAGTGTCTAGTTTAAAAAAAGATCAGAGTTATGAATGTGGACCATAGGGTTTAAGAGCTACAGACATTTGTATTTGGGTATGTCATTTTCAGAAAATTCTCAAAAAATGGGGCGCTGGTTAAGAGGTTAAGGAAATTGGCTTGATTTATTGTTCTCCCTTAAAACCCTGACCTCATATGTGATAAGCCTGTTAACTTTGGCAAATCCTATGTTAAATCCAAACATACTGTTTTATGCGATTGCTGTGTTTCTGTTCCTGTAGATAACTACCAGACGACTCGCTTTATTACTGTCACCACTAAGCTGCCGAGACCCTGCAGCTGCCTGTCAATGGAAAGTTTGTCACTTCTCAGCAACAACTGCTCTATCGTTTTTATGACAGATTAGAGACCTTGCTATAAATAGACAGAGTTTCGACAAAAAGGAAAGTCTCAAATTACCCAGATCATCCAAAGTCGACATATCGTATTAGAGCTTAATATATACCAAACAAGAGGCCAAAAATAGATGCATCTCTGACACTTAACTGTATTACACCATATATAGAGCAGTGAATGTGATCAGGTTTATATTTTGTCCACTGAACATTTAACAATATTTTATGTTATGAAAGGCAGTGACGGATTGGTAGAAATGTTTAAATACCCATTTGTCTCTCTTTCTAAATTTAAACTTAAAGTTTAACTCATTTGTCATTAAATTGACATTGGTGATGAAATCTCAACTGCAGCCAGTATAAACCTTGTTATGTTTACATTCAGCATGTGCATCCACATACCTCACCACTGACTATGGATCACTGCTGTTTTGACAGTCTCTCTAAACAATTCCTCTAAAGCAGTAGGGTGACAATATGGCCACTTAAAATACAGTACAACTTAAAATTCTCTCTGTTGACCCATGTGAGCCTCACATTTTTACTCCTCAATTAAACCTGCTGCATAATATGGCCGTTTTACTGTCAGAACTCATTTTCATTTGGAGACAGATGACCAATATTATGCTTGGAGAAGGAAATGTCCAATAAATTTGTTCATTTCAATGTTTTTTCTAGCTGGCCAGACTGCCAAACTGTAACTATTTGTCTATCTGTCTGTTAAGGCATAGCCTGCAAGTAACCCTCAAAAATCAAGATTTTTGAGGTTTAGAACAAGATACCAGGCAGACAATTAAAATTGAACTTTATTAGGGAATTATTATATTGAACAAAACAAAACCTTAAAGTCGGCATGAAACGGAAGGAGCGATAATCATTTCTTCCCTCACATTACATTTTTACTCAATCATTTTGAGGAAATTTTATATTCATAAATGTAAGTGCCTTAAAACAAAGTCATTGTTTTGCTTTTCAATAATAATAATTTGGGATTTAATCTTTAAGAATGTTAAAATTGAAAATTGGAAGAATTGGTTTATTGAAGAAATTTAAACTATTAAAAGACCATGTATTATTTTTTTCATTCATTTTTATTTATTTCTGTTTCCTTTTTATACACTGTGATAAGTTGCTGCCTTAAATTTTTAAGTTCAATCAACTTGGATATTTAAGTAATTTAACTTAAATCACATTAAACTGACTCAAAAATGAGTTGAATCTTGTATAACTTATAAAAAAAAAGTTGAAAATTGCTTAACTTCTTTTGATGAGTTAAAGCAAAGTAAAAACATATGTTGCCATAAATTATTGATCATATATATATATATATATATATATATATTTTTTTTTTTTACAGTGTAGAGTTGTGCTCTGTTCTTTAGGATTTTTATGTGATTTTGTATTGCCTTATTCTAATTGTGTTTTCCTGCAATAAAAATGTATTATCTTCCCTATTGTGAAGTCGATATCGAAGTGGGCGGGACTTGATTTTGTCCATGGGTAATTGGTTGGATGGTTGTGGTTTGTTATTGCTGTGATGTCATGTGAGTGGCAGGTTGCCCCGCCCTCGCGCCATCAGAGAAGAAATGTTGCTGGAAGAGAGAGGGGAAGTTAACATGAATTTTAATAATTAATATATACTGATAAATCATTTATAATAAACACACTGCCATATTCTATTAAAACAAATGATTTCATGGTGACTTTAAGATAGGCACATTCTTTTTCTCTTTTTTTTTTCAAAGTCATTTGCACTTTGGGGAGATTCGAGGACGCTGCGGTGACATCAGTTTACGTGCACGGATTCACCAATTTCCCGCTTGTCTCGGCGTAAAGTTGCTCATGTAAATGTAGCCTGCGTTTTTGTAACGCAGCCATGACCCTGCAGTTCCCGCCCCTCGGTCCCAGCCTCAGCCTATTCGAGCGGATCAATGAGAGCTGAGCTCATATTTGAACTGCTGCACACAGACAAAAACTTACTATCGAAGACGGGGTAGAAAATAGAGACGAGGCAGTGGAGTATGGGTTGTCACTACAGCAAAAATTGTGGCCAGGTCCCCCGGAAAAGGGTAAGTTAATAGGTCGTTTTAGTATTTTCATAAAAAATGCCAGTTTACAACCCGCAGCAACGTTAGAGATGTTGCAAATACACCACGTGTAAATGTATGTATCATGGGAGCCAGTCTTGTTTTGTTCTCTCAAATCACTTGTTACTTCCTCTAATGCGTTAGTCGATGCGAAAGCTCTCACGTTAGTTTGTCGACTTGTGAAAGTTTTAATTAGACACAGATGACGGGTTCAGCACTGTTGTTTAAAATGTGCTTCTGACATCCGTTATGGCCAATTTAAGGTGTGCTATATACATTTAAAGTGTTATCACTTTGCTCAGTTTTAAATTCTTCCGCATTTCGGTCAATAACAAATCAGGATGTACGAATTTGTATTTTAAACATTTACCATTATCTGCAAATATTATTGATTTAATGGTGTTGATAAATATACTTCGGTAACTTACATAGCTTAGTCAATATTTTCTAAACGGTGTTTATATTTTCAAAAGAAATATGTTTTAAAAATACTACTTTTTAATTCCAAACTATAATTTTCAAGAATTTTAATGGGACATTTTGAAAACATGTCTGTCATAGAAAAGGCATAGTCAATTATTTGAATTAATTGCATTTTTGATGTTTCATTTCATTAGTACCTCTAGAACCTCATTCACGCTTTAAAAATGAGAGACAAATCCGTGCATTCCTGGGGCCTTTAAACATTCAGGGGAAATCTGGCTTTGATAGTGACAGGGTCAAGCTTTCATTAGCCCAGATTGCTGAAGGATTTAGATTCACTGGGCTCGAATGCGACAGACACAGGGTCCCAAATTTCTCACTGCAAGTTTTAATGTGACCTATAAACAGACAAGAGTTCCTTTGGTCCTGTTAATCACATAGCCATGTGTCAGTATACTTGACATGGACAACTGGAGAAGCGTGAAAAGTCTCTGAAGACTAAACACAGAAAGCTTTACACTCACTATTACAGCCTGTATTGGAGTGGAGTTGCATCAAAAGCACATAACCACATGACGACGGTGAAGTGTAATAAAGCCAAGGGTTCATTAAAGTTCCAGAACATTTGGTTCCCTGCCAAAGAGAGCCAGCAAATACATAACAGCGTTGTTGTGTGGATTACAGAATTATGAGATGGAAGCCGTTTCTTTTCTTGCTTTTTATTTCTGAATTCTCATTTAAACAGTCTCACATGGCAGAGAGAATCTCAGTAGAGATTAACCAGGATGATTTGACTCTTATTTGTTGTTCTTGACTGAGGGTGTTGGCTTAGACGAATAGCATGTTTGTATTATATGCAGAACAAAAAGGTGAAGTTTAGCTGCTGTTTTCAATATGACGAAAGAGAAAGGTGACCAGGGGCCATCAAGCCCCCAAAATCATGATAAAAATAGTTACAAGTCATACTGAAGTTATGTGACTTGCTTTGTACGAGTTAAGAGAGAAATTTAAGTCACCGATAGTCTTCGGCGCAGCTCTTGAATCTTATTTGTGTTTAAAATTTGTTTTGTGTGAAAAGCTCCAGAAACAGTGTTGAGAAACACTTCTCTAATCTGAAGTCAGGAGATTTTGCTCTCGGTGGAGAGACATTTTGCACTTGTGAGTGTTTTGAGGCTGTGTGTGTAGGCTATATCTCTGCAGACATTTGGCACGTAAGCTTCAAACCGTTAAATCACCTGTGAAATTCAAACATTCACACTGGTATGTAGAGCTGCACCTTTCTGGATGAATTGAGAATCAGATTTTTTTTTTTATTTAATTTTTTAACTGAGATCATGATTCTGAAAAGATAACCAAACAAAAAAAAAACGTAATTTTAATTAGTTTGAGGGAATGTTACAATGACTCACTCATAAAAAGACTTTGAATGAATCTCTTGAAATAATGATTTGATGACAAATACATTTTTTAACACTCATTTGTCGCTACCTACTGGCATAACGATGCAATTGATTTATTATAATCGCTGCCTTTAGACATCAGTGTTCATATCCGAAGTAAGCTCCCCCCCCCCCCCCCCCCCCAACACTTCTGTGATCTGAATTACTGGAACACAGAAATAATGATACTGTGTGTTTGAAAAGACTTTGTGAAGCTGTTTCACAGTATACACGAAAACTCCTTTCTCTGGGTCAGCGGCAGCACCAACGTAGATCTGCATGTTCGCTCATGTAGGCCTACTTGTCAAAGGATTAATAGACATGGCTGAATATAGCGATTGCGATCTTTTTATGATTAATTGTGCAGGAATATGGCACATTGATTCTTTACTCCCTATGTATGGATATATGAAAGCGTTCTTTCTGAATTGAGAGCATGCTAATAGTCAAGTCATCTTCATTTATAACACTTTTAACAATATAGATTGTTCCAAAGCGGCTTTACAGTGATAATAAACCAAACAATAAGTGTGTTAAAGTTTTCAGCTAAATGAAAGCCATTTAGAGAAGTTATATTGTGTTGTCTTCTACTTTAGCTCAGTATCCACTTTGGATTTACTCTAGTACCATTCAAACAAGTCTTGGGTCCGTAAGAGATATAATACAAAATAAATGATTCGGCAAGCCAAGTATGCATTAAATTGATCAAAAGTGACAGTAAAGACATTTTATAATACAGCTTTCTATTTCGAATAAATGCTTTTTATCATTAAGCATCACAACTGTTTTCAACATTTATAATAATAAGAAATGTTTCTTGAGCACTGAGCAGCATATGCGAATGATCTCTGATGAATCATGTGACACAAAGACTAAAGTAATCATGCTGAAAATTCAGCTTTGCATCACAGGAATAAATTATATTTTAATAGGCCCATATTAAAATTGTAATAATATACCATAATGTTACTGGTTTTACTGTATTTTTATATTTAAATTTTATATTTTAAATGTTATTTATACATTTTAAATTATTTTCAAATAAAGCATAAGAGACTTCTTTAGGGAAAAAAACATTCTTACCCACCCCAAACTTTTCAACGGTTGTAAATGTGTGGGATTTTAATTTTTTGTTTATCTGTTTTTGTTCTTATTAATATGATCTATATAGAATAGGCAGTGGCCTTGTATACATTTGTTAAAATGTTTATTATTTAGAAATGAAAAGTACGATTTCAGTTCCCCTACCTATTGAGAAATACAAGTCAAGTTTTCAAAGTGAGCTGCACTACTGCAAGTGATTTGTCGATGATGTCATGCTTGTGCAATCTTGAGTGCATATCTCACCGGTAATGTAAGACTGCCTTGGAACGCAACAAATATCAATTTATAAGACACTTGTGAAAGCGTTGCACATGTAGATCCAACTTGTCAGCTAGTTTTTGAATGATTAATCTCCTGTGTCTGCTGCCGTTAGCTGCAATGCAATAAATCAAACTTGTTTTTTTGTTGTTTTTTTTCTTCATTTAGAAAAAAAATAATAAAGCACAAGAAGGTGAGAAGCACATAAAGGACATCAAACTTCAAGATGCAAGTGGTAAGTGCTTTCTCCCATTCATGTCATGTGAACGTGCATGATGCATGTGCTATGGTTATTATCTATTAATGTGTGCTTTTCATGTGAATGATTCAGAGCCTTTTGAATGTCCCACGATCCCATTGTGAAGTGTGTTTTTCTTGGCAGAGCCAGGCTTTGGTAGTGCTGATGTTAGGTTGCAGGGACCTGTTAATATTCTTGCGTTGCTGGCCGTGGGCGATCCTGGCTTGCGCTCATGGATATATTGTTTCAGATGTACCGTTGAGCAAACAATGTAGTGTTCAATTGTTCTCCCCTAGTTACACACTCTTCTGAGGAGCAACGCGCTGGTTTGGAGAATCAGTTGGAGACTTATGAGTGGCAGCTAAAGATACTACATGCAGTTTTGACTGCTTCAGGAGACCAGGAGAGAGAGCAGCTCCTCAAGGACCGTCCTGGAGACATTTGCACTTTAGTCCACAGCATTACAGAGAAGGTAGGGTGTAAATAAAAGCTCTTCATATTGAAAGCCTTTTCTTTTTGTCTTGTGAATGGAACTCTCGTAGCAAG
This sequence comes from Rhinichthys klamathensis goyatoka, assembly GCF_029890125.1. Classification (NCBI taxonomy): domain Eukaryota; kingdom Metazoa; phylum Chordata; class Actinopteri; order Cypriniformes; family Leuciscidae; genus Rhinichthys; species Rhinichthys klamathensis. The sequence goes on from NW_026606611.1 coordinate 6,080,355, forward strand.
TTCATGCAGCTTCATGTAGCCATTCAAGAAAGACGACTATTCTGATCCCAGATTATGTCATCAGCTTATACATTATGGAGCTGTCAGCAGCAATAAACAAGACGTGCTTTTCCATTACAGCATAATTGGGATCATGGCTGTTTCTGCGCACTGTTGTTCTGATTGTCTGTACAGGGTTTGGGAATGTGTGCTGTGGTACATCTGTCCTTGTGCTAACCTCTGACCAACAAAGCTAAACCTGTTTGCAGGGAGGGATGTTATTCATTGGCCTGTAAAGAGGACTGGCTTGTGTGCTTAAACGCCGTAGAACACGGCTTGTTTTAACAGGGGAAAACAAAAGATGACGTTTTTTTTTTTTTTTTTTACCTTTCACCAAGAATTTATTTGTGGTCTAAAACCTTGTAGACTAATTTATCATATAAAACTATATATCACTGGTAAACTAGTTGAGTTAAACACGCATACACACACACACACGCATATTTACTTAGCTATTTGAATGGGGACATTACATAGATTTGTATTGTTTTTAATAAACAGCTTTTTATAAATACTATAAATCAAACCCATACCCTAACAGAAAACTCTCTGCATTTTTACAATTTAAAGTGCCTCTATTTTGCTATTTTAAAGGTTCCTAATTTTGTGTTGGAGGTCTCCTACAATAGGTTTACATGCATCCAAGGGCAAAAAACACTTTAATTTTCTCATAATATACATTGCAACAGTTCGATAAAAGATTCAGTCTCTCTAAACCCCTACTTTCCAGGAGTCGACTCTGCTCTGATTGGTCAGATGGCCCAGTTTGTTGTGATTGGTCTACCACTTACAGTGCATCGGAAAAGAATTGTCATATTTGAATTTCAGCTCTGGAGGCTCAACATTTGATGCAGAATGATGCGAACTGTAACGATGACGTTGGTTTTACGGTATCAATTTGAGTCTGAGTCCTCATCCATGCAAAATGGATTTGCTTTCACAGCGCAGAAAACAGCGGCTTCTTTACATGTCGACAACATGAACCAAACTCTTCCAGGCCTCAGCTACAGCTACAGTGTTTGAGGGTCAAAGTATATGTCGTTCATGGGCAGTCAATGAAGACCATAGGCTGGCATAATGCTAATTTCTTACAAACGTACATAGGTTTGTGCAGGAAGTAAGACTGGAATTACTGACGACTCATTTTAGGCAGTTCAGAATCAGATCTTTGTTTTGGGAGACAATAACTCCATTGAGACTTAATTTATCTGCATTTTGATCTTTGAAACTTTGCAGACCTTTTACATTCACAAACAGCTATTTAAACACTAAATGAAAGGTGATATCCGAATAAGGTTTTGTCCGATTTAGCTTAGTTTCTTTCGAGGTTTAAATAGCTAAGCTAATTAAATGTTTTATTAATGTGATTGTAACGTGTAGATTATACAATAATAGTTAAATGTTTAGTTTTTTATACAACATGTGAAATAAATCTAAATGTATGGCTCTGCTAACTGGCTGTTATCTAAAAAAAATTGTAAGGTACATCCTGGGATGCTTTTCAAAACCGAAAGAGTTCATGTATGCTTGTTCGCTACGTTTCCATCACTATGAATTACAGCTATCCATTTAGTTTTGTAAATAATTTTTTTACTGGGGCATTTTTAATAATAATTTTTTTTTTTTTTTTTTTTTTTACAAGGTAATAACATTTTTATGAGAAATCAGTCAAGTTTGTTCAAATGTTTGACTCTGATATTCAGATTTTGGTCAAATTTTTTTTTTTTTTTTTTTTTTTTTTTTTTACAAATTTGGTAAAGGTTATTAAGTAAGGGATAATGTACATCCAGCCGGTTGTTATCGCTGAATAAACCCATACAGGGTGATCAGGAAATATTGTTATTGTGTATAATTTTTTATTTATTGAAGTTTTCTTCTTCTGATTATTTTAATTTCTGCTACTCTGAATTTGCCATGAAAAAAGCCATTGCTGCTTAAATGGCATTAAATAGTAAATAAATAAATGCATGATGTCTTGTGTTAACAGGTAAAGACTGAGATAACCGCTGATCTAAATGATCTCCATGAAAAACAGATGAGGAGCACCTTAGAACGGCATCAGAGCACAACTGAAGGTTGGCTGCACATGGAATGCTAACAACAGATGTCATGTACTGACACAAATGCATACATGTGAAGTACCAAGTCACTTTGTCAAACACATCTAGGTAATTATAGCAATATTCATTAATTTGCTTTGCAGAGCTACAGCGATTACACAATGAAGAGAAGAACGTTTTAAATGAGTCGCATGCAGCAGCTGAGAATGCTTTGAAGGTAAAGCATGTCTATTTGTAACATCGCTTCTCTGATTTGCCTTAATTCATTTGATTGAGAACTGATCTAATATACTTCCCACGTCAAGCCAGTCATGCCAGACTTGACTTTGAAATGATTGGTCTGAACTTTCTATGAACTCAGGATCAGATTGAAGGGCTGACATCAGAGCTGAAGCTGTTCAACGAGTTAAAGCGCAGAGCGGAGGAGTCCACACTCAAGAGAGACCTTCAGAGAAATATTGAGGTTTGTTATGAGAATGGAGATCTATTGTCAAAGCATGCTTCAGATAGCTGTAGTATTCAGCTGCATCTGTCTTTTCATCCCAGACTCATGGCAGCCCTGGTGAATTCTGGGAGCAGGAGCAGGAGAGCCTGTTATTTGTCATTGAAATGAAGCTTGAGCGGTTGCAGGACCAGGGGAACAAGCTGCTGCAGATGGAAACACTGGTAACTTTTACTGATATCTAATTAGAGGGCAAGGCTGTAACCATCATGTAGACATAGACCAATTTAGACCAGATTAATATGCAGTTTTCAATAGCAGATTCTTTCATTTTTACATTTGACCCCCTATCTAAAAGTTACATCCATCTTGTTAAAGGTTTATACTCTCTCTCTGAGTAAGATAAATGATGTACAAAAATGAGAGCAGGGGCACATCATTTGTGTATTCATGTGGTCTATTTGAATGTGGCAAATTGACCTATTTGTTTGCAAATAGAAATGCAGAAGTTTCCAACTGAGGCCAAAACCCTGATACGCGTTTCACTAACTTTCTGCTGCTTGTTTTGTACTGATTGTCAGGTAGAGAAGAATCTCTCATTAGAGGATCAGCTCCTGCATGTTCTCCAGCAGAATGAGGACTACAGGGTCCGGATAGAAAACTACCAGAGCCTCATACAGTACGTTTACTTCTCTTTGCAAACTATTATTATAGACCGAGTATTTAAAGTGCCCCTGTTATGCTTTTTCAGATATTACATTTCCTGTGGTGTTTCTTTAGCTGGTTGTGATTGTAAAGGTCTTCAAAGTTTCAATGATCAAAATGTGCAGATAAAGGGAGTTATTGTCTCCCAAAAAAAACTAATCGATCCTGAACTGCCTGAAACGAGTCGTCAGTAATTCCACTCTCACTTCTGTAACATATCTATGTAGGTTTTTAATAAATTTGCATAAACAGCATCTGCTTTGACCCTCAAACACGGTATTGTAGCTGAGGCCCGGAAGAGTTTGGTTCAGTTTGTCGACATGTCGAGAAGATGATGATTATCACAACAGATTGAACCGTCTGACCAATCAGAGCGGAGTAGGCTCTCAGAAAGGAGGGGTTTAGAGAGACTGAATTCTTTATCGAACCGTTTCAGAGACTGAGAAGAGAGGTGATAGTGCAATGTATATTATGAGAAAATTAAAGTTTTTTTTTTTTAACTTGGGTGCATGTAAACCTATTGTAGGAGACCTCCAAAATTAAATTATCAACCTTTAAAATGGCATAATAGGAGCACCTTAAAATATTGAAACAAAGTTTTGTGCTTTTTTTTTTTCCATGTGGAAAAAGTTTGACAAGTTTTACTGTAAATATGTCATGTATTTTAAGTTGATCCTCTCAAAAACACTCTGCTTCTGTAGTGCTATCAAGGCAGTATTCTGCTTGTTGTCCGGCCCAACAATGTTTGGGGCAGGACTTTTTGTTTTTCCAGCCAATGACAATAATTTTAGCAATTCTGTTTGCTATTAAGTCGCACAAAAATTTAATGCATCATCTCAGCAAGTTTTTAAGGACTTTAAGAAGACTCCATATAGACGGAATGGACTCGCCATAATATATATATATATTTATATATTTTTGTGTGTGTGTGTAGTTTAACGTTCTAGTCTGTTATCCTCCAAATATGATAAAATGTGGTAATTCTGAGCTTTCCTGGTATAATTTTATTCTTGCATTGGATTGAACATTTGTTAGCTCAATTATTTGTATGTGGCGCCACCTGGCGTTGCTTTTATGAACATTTCTCTTGCTATTTACATGATTGGCCAATTATGAGTTTGAAATTTATTTTTAATAGTGTGTGTGTGGTTCAGGTATACTCAGGGCTGGACTGGGACAAAAAATCGGCCCGGGCATTTTGGCCCAGACTGGCCCACTATGTTAGCCTGGATGCCAGCCCGAACCCCGCCCACAACATTTTTTGATCGGGAAGTTCGGTCTGGACTCGCTCCATTGAGGAGTAATTATGATCGGTTCAGAAATCGTCGGGCCAATCAGATTGCCAGGGCGGGCTTTATACGATGATGGACAGATGATCTGCAGGGAAGTAATCCTCACGTTATCAAAGAGCGCTTAACTGGTTTCCCTCACAGATGACTGCCGCTGGAGAACTGAGATGTAGAGATTCCGCTATCGCGTCCGTTGTAAAAGAAATCGACAGCGCATTCATTTTAAAAGACGAACATAGAACTGCAATCAAGGCATTTGTCGATCGGAAAGATGTGTTTGCCGTCCTTCCCACGGGATTCGGCAAAAGTTTAATTTATCAGCTGGCTCCGATGGTAACTAAGAAGATGGGACGCAATGAAAACCCTGTGGTCGTTGTGGTTTCTCCTTTGGTCGCACTCATAGAGGACCAAGTAAAAGAAGCAACACTCGTTATTTTACTTCTTCCAGCGTGCGTGCATTTGAGTTCTGTAGTTGACAACTGTGCTATGCAAAGTAGTTGACTTACTGCGTTGCTCTCATTGGTTGTAGGTCTATCCAATTGAGTGCAGAGTTTTTTTTTTCCTGGTTCGGTTAAGACACGCCTCATAATCAAAGCCCTATGAAGCAGTATCAGACTCACATTCTGACTAGAATATGAGTATGACAAAGTCAGGCTACCACTATATAACACAACTGAACTTTGCACGCCCTTGAATATGTATACCAACTCCTATTAAAACCACTAATGCCATAAGTGAGGAGTGAGTAAGAGTTAACCGATGAAATAACTACTAAGTTGAACTATACTCCACAGTGATGAATCCTAAAGAAAGCTATAAGCTGGGATAGCAATACCGGTTTTTCCCACAGGATTTTGGGAAATCTGTGGTGAGTGCACCTCTGTCCCTCTAGGGGGGTTCAGGGGCATGCTCCCCCGTAAGAAAATGTGCTTTTTAATGTTAAATTCATCAATCTGGTGCACTTTGAGAGTTAAAAATTAAGAGCTCCAACCCATATTCAGTGTGCAAATTGAACAAAGAAAAACCCAAATCTCTTTTAGTTGTGATATAGTGTCTGTATACATTACACTACTACATAATAATAGTTATAATATTAATCCCATGGCAGTAATAGCCATATGTTGTAAAACAAATGCACTGAAAAATAAAAGCAACTTTCATAATTAGTTTCGTAGCCTACTAATTTCTATACAGAGATAAGCACATGATCTTTTATTTTGACGGAAACGGCATCGAGCTTTTATTTTGAAGAAAAACATGGTTTACAAACTCGTCTCATTATAATTCTAATAAAATGCGTCATCGTCAAATATGCAGATGTGTAAATAATGCGTAACTGGGTAGTGGGTTCCTACATAGCCTAAGTGTTGTGTCAGTAGCCTAGTTCTGCTTACCACAGTTCTCTGCACTCACTCTCCTTATCCTCCTCACTATCCTCATCAGACACTTGAAGGGCCTTTGAAGTTTATTTTTTCACGCTATTTCTCTGCACATTCCTTGCGTTTCTTCTCCATCACTCTGACTATTTTGACAGATACACACTGCTCGCTCACTCAGAGCTCAAAGGGGGAGGAATTTAAAGATGTGATTGGACCAGCCCAGTGTCAATCAAGAAAATAACCAATGGGCTGCTGATCTACGCGTTTCATGCGCCGGTCTGTGAGAAAAAGAAAAACCTACGCTGACTTTTGTCCAATGCATTACACCGGCACAAATATCCCAGAGCCGCCAATTAAACAAAACTAAACGCAATGGGCCGCCGATGTACGAGTTTTATGGGCCGTTCAGACAAAAAAATAAAAAATTAAGTATGAGATGTATCGGCCCACAAAGCACGTCGACCCGCCCGGTATGCCCGATGGCCAGTCCAGCCCTGGGTATACTCCATGTTGTGGGGACATTTTTTTGCTCCCCATGAGGAAAACTCATATCATTTTTTTTTTTATACATTTCTGTAGTTTGTACAGTATAAAAATCATTGTGTCTATGGAAACTCAACACATGTGTGATGTATAGACTCCAAAAACCTTGTTGTCCTCTTTCAGACGACTGTCCAAGGAGCAGAATGAGCTGCAGGAGGCGCTAGAGAAACGTTCTCTGCAGAACCAGAAGCTCAGCCAGGAGAAAGAAGAGCTGCTCTTTAAGCTCCTGCACCGCAGAGACTCGTGCTCCTCCTTTCACCTTCCTTCAGTCATACCCACTGAGGTGTCTCCCAGCTGACTCAACATTAAGCCTCGTCACTGTATCCTCACCCTGCCTGGCCGAGGTGCCTTAGCAGCGCTTTTGTTTTTTTAAATGCCAGTTTATTATGGAGTGCTGTGAACATGCAGTGCTGAAATGGACTTGCACTGCATTTATCATTTTAACTGGCAAAACAAATATTTTTGTACATTTTATTTGAAGATGATGCTTATCAGGAATTTTTTTTTTTTTTTGGCTGCATTTATTTGAAATGGCTGTGGATATATGCAGTAGTTATTCAAGTCTTTTTTTTTTTTGTTATTGTACACAGTGTATTAGTATTTTTTTTATTATTTTTTATTTTGTGTATTAGTATTTTTCTTTCTTTCCAGGAAACAGCAGTCAAGCAGGTATTGTGATAAAAAAAAAAACGATTATCTTCTTGCCTTAAGACATTATTGGAGCCCAAGCACTTGTACATGTAGCATGAATATTTGGTATCTTTTCAGATGCACTTGCACTTTTATCTCAGTGTTTTTATTCGTTAGAGAGATAATGGGCTTTTGGTGTTTACCCGTATGCTTTATCCTACACTTTGCCACAGTATCTTCGTTTTAAGTCCTGCTTTTCAGTAGTAGGTAAAGTTCTTGTGTCCTATTGGGTAAAATCTAGTCGTTTTAGCTCGGGCAAACACAATGTTTACTCCTACAACCAGTACACATGTATTTCAAGAAGAGAATAGCCGTTTTCTACTATGATACTTTGTCAAAGCCAACTTTAAAAGAATAATCTGAAACATTCTGAACAGAAACATTTGACTGAGCTTCTTAAAATTATTTCATACTTTAAAAGCATTTTACGCACTGATGGCCTTCTTTTTGCAGTGATTGATTTGCCATTTTAAAAGCGTAAGTGTTAACGGGTTGCCTTTGTGCCCATATCTCTCCCCCCTTTTTCTTTAAGCTATTGTGATTCATGCAGCATGATCTGTCATATATACTGTATGTTTACGTCCAAATCAGTGCCTTTGGTGTTTCCTGTAAAAAATCAAGCAATAAAAGCTGCATCAAAGGAATAGTATTTGAAGTTCTGCACATTTCTTCCAGAACAAAATATTTAAACAACACAGATTACTATTAAAAAATGACAACACAATTATTCAGCATTATTATGGTTGTGGGAGATGGCATGTTTTTCTTTTTTTCTTTTTCTTTTTTTTTTGTGAATGATTATCATAATATTATTTGGTCACCTTATATTCTCCACATTAATGCAATTTATGAACTTCAAATCATAGTTTGATGGGGCTAAAATGTTAATACACAGACTTTGTCCCTAGGGGGCGCAATGACTCAAGATAAAAACAGGCGTGAGTATTTTGTTGTTGTTCAGACAAGTTTTCAAGTTGTCTGGGTGTTTCACCATGGCCTGTCGAAATATTTTGGCAGGATAGTTAAAAATTAGTCATTCGTCAGTCAGTAATTCTCTGAAATTACTGGATTTCTGTTTTGTCATGAGTTTGTGTGTGCCTCATTCACGCATTATGATATTAGAACAGTCTGGTAGACGTAGGCCTACAGACAAGCCTTTTTAATCCACATAGATTAAATAATATATTAAAACTTTAAGATTTCCTTTAGCTTTCTGGCCCACAACTGGCATTTCCCCTTATGGATAAGGTCACTCACCTCACAACTTTCACTGTTGCATGTAATGAGACACTGATTGGTGGGTGTTTCTAGTGACAAATAAGAGCATAAAGCCTGGCTGACTGACAGATTGAGACGTTTATCCTGTGGTGCCCCCATATTACACTACACCAGCACTTAACATGCAGAAGAGCCTGGCTCTTTTTGCTGGTTGTGCGGATGTTAGGTTCACTGGTTCCCTGACTGTTTGACATGTTTGGACAATACCTGCCTAGCCACTAAGATAAGCACAGGTCACCCCCTGTAGTGATGTCAGGAGGTTCCCAGAGCATTTAACAGCCACCTGGGAGAATCTCAAGTGTTTTCATTCCAGCCAAAGTGAACATAGCAACATCTGACTTTATAGTGTAAATAAAACAACTACTTCATTCGATTTTTTATACAAGAAAAAGCAACAATATTACGCATTTTCATATGTTTGCAATGAAAATTATTGGGTAGGACTTAGTTGGTGAATGTGCATTTGCTCATTAGAACATCAGGCCATGACTCTAAATAGCCTAATTTAAAACAGCCTACATAAGATATCTGACAAAAAAATAACAGACACATTTATTAATACAAACGAGGTTGAGAGTAATATACGGTCTGACGTCAGAAAACTGCAGTTTTGTGCGATTTTTGATCACGAAAAATCAAACATGGCGCACCCTGACGAGGTCTGCTATTTGAAAGCATTTAGTCAAATACATTAATTACAGCCTTAAAATTTGCCTTCTAATAGGCTATTATAGGATACAAAAATAACCCTTCTGTTTTTTTTGTTTTTTTTTTTAGCTATTTGCCTAGTGGGTTAATAATAACTTTATTTGCATCCTATTGGGATAGCTGTGTATCTTTTTAAAGGATATGGGCCTAAGGGAAAATTCGGCAACACTTTGTAGGCTATAACCAAAGTCATTATGCTTTTTGTAATGTGTAGCCTATATAGCATAGTTAGTGACCTCCTTATATAGCCTAGGCCTAATGCTTAGTTGTAGTTTATGTGTTATTTGATGTGCGTGTTTTCATCTGGAAGAGGTATTTTGAAGAGTGTCTGCTCATCTGCAACGCATCTGTTTCCTGTCATATGTCAAATAGACATTTAGAAAATGTTTATGATTTAGAAAAAAAGTGACTTTTTAAAGACGTTTGTCACTGCAGACAGCAGATTCTTTCCAGACAAAGCGCTCTTTAAAAGAAATATTGGAGACGCTACGTGTTTTAACCGTTTAAAAATCCTATAAAATCTAATCATTTGTAATCTTAAAGCATGTTTTTATCTTGGTTGTTTGCATAATATTGCCTAAATTATTTTTTTATTTTCATACTGATATTTAAAAATTGTCGCCTGCTTTATTAAAACAGTAGCCTATAAGAAAACTGTATTTTTGAAAGAGAAAATCAGTAATTCAATCCCTTGCTCCACTGAGTTGGCGGGAAGGCGCGCGAGTTTACTCACCTGAGTTTACGCGCTGTCTCTTTATGACATCATCACCAGCCACACGAATGTAATACAATACCTGTCTTTCATTCCATTATCTGTTAATTGCCCAGCCTAAGCGTCCCCATATGCATTAACAGTGCTCAAAAAATAATGTGTTGCTATTAACTTACATTTGCTCCCATGTCGTCTGCGAAATGCGCGCACGTTCGAGTGGTTTATTTATTACAATTTCCGTATAGGCTACAGCAAAGATAACCTTTAAATTGTCAAGGGTTGGAGGCAGACACGAATTTTCTCAAATAAGATGATTGCTATTTGGGGCTGCTGAGTTGTTCCTTATCACTTTGACTTAGAACAAAAAAAAAGGTGAAAATTGCACCCCGGGGAAAACAGCTTTGATTAAAAGGTGTGGGGCTGGTTATCACCCCACTTTTTACACACCATAATCAGCTTGATTTCCTTAACTCCTGTTTCAGTACAGCAGCATGATGTTTTAAACACGATATGGGTAGACTGATCGGATTTAGACCAGTGGATCATTTCACAAACAAAAGGCTACGATTTTTGTAATTCTTTAGACACAGGCTTCATGCGCCTTGCACGTTATAGCCTAACGTGCATTGGGATTCGCTTTCACGTCAAGTAAAATAAAATTAATACATTTTAATAAATTGTGTTTTGATCGATGTCAATCCACTTTACACAATGTTTACTTGTGTTTTACATGAATGGGACAACTCATTTGTTTGTCTAGATTTATTTTTCACAAATGCACAATCTACACAAAAATACATTTTCAATAATGAAAATGTTTTCAATTTCTGAAAATTAATTTTGATATTTAGTAATCGTCTTGTGTGGCCTTGATATGAAACGAAAAAAAGTGTCTCATTAACAGGATGAAATAAATAAAAGAAAAATAAATGTTTGCATAATCACTATGGCAAGTTCTTTATAACTGATTTTAAATCAGTTTTTCTGTAGATGTTTTTTTTAAACAAGCAGTTTTGTTTTAAAAAATATTGTTCTTGACTCATATTATTGACTCATTGTTTAAAAATACGTTGCATATATATATATATATATATATATATATATATATATATATATATTAATAGCATAGGCCTACATTTAGAATACTTGCATGTTTATAGGGCAAGTAAAGCATGTCAGTACGTCTTTATGGTTACACCGCTTGACATATTAGCGTCATATTCATTAAATGCTTTTTTTGTAAAAAAAAAAAAAAAAAAAAAAAAGACTTTTAAAAATTAAACAAACATGATTACAAATATGAACGTATGTTTTAAACTATTACAACAATACGATGTTTTTGTTTTTGTTTTGTTTTTATCTTTATTTGTCGTTGATCCATGTTTCACAGTAACAGGACCATTAATCTTCATAATTCCTTCACATTTATAGGACTAAAAAATCATGCATAACCTCCCCGAAAAGACAGTTGTTTCTCGCATCAACCGGAATAGGGCCTACTGCTAAATGTTCAAGAAATTCCGTTACTCCCTTGTACTCCTGGTTTCACAGACGAGGCTTAAAGGGATAGTTCACCCAAAAACGAAAATTCTGGAAAACAATTAGCCTACAAAAGGTTCCATCAACTATTACCGACATTCTTCAAAATATCTTCTTTTGTGTTCAGCAGAAGAAAGAAATGTATACTTTGCAACAACTTGACTGTGAGTAAATGATGACAGATTTTTTTTATTTTTGGGTGAACTATCCCTTTAAGCTAGTCCCAGACTAAAATCCATTTTGAACTGTTTTTACTAAAAGTAGCCTATAACTTGCACTGACATCTTAAAATATGTCAGAGCCAATGTTTTGTCTCAAGATGCACACCAGTAATGTTTTCTTCCAAGTCATGTTTATAAAAGCTACCTAAATATCCTAATTGAATTAAGGCCAAATCCTGGCTTAATCTAAGCCCTGTCTGTGAAAGCAGGCCATAGACTTCAGAAATGGAAATTGTGTACGTCTCGTGCTCATGAGTGTAACGCCATCAGTCACCACTAGAGCGCTCTGTGCTGCAGTCATGTGACCCTCCCAGCGCTGGCTCCATTCCTCTAGTTCAGAATCAGATCAGATAAGATACAACATGTTTGCACTGACTACTCGTCTAATTTGTCGGGATGATAGCGCCATGTGTCTGGTTGGTTAATAAATCAAGAGATTTGACGGGTAGAGCTGATCATTGAAATGATACCCCCTTTTAGATAAAACAACAGTAAACGTATCCCAAAAATTAATTTAATCATCTTTTTTATTTAAATGTGGATGACTCATTATGAGGTAGCCTATGAAAGTACGTAATAACAAATTATTAACCTATTGCCAGTGGTATATTTTTTTAATATAGGCCTAATTTGTAGCATAGCCTACTTATTTTATACACTAAAATGCACTATGCTTATTTTTCCTTTTCTTTTAATCTGTGAACAAATTCATTATGGTTGCCACTTGCTACTGGTTTCAAATATCCCAAATTTAGACAGAGCGATAGACTGACAGCTTAGATGAGGTAGTGAATGAGTTGTTTCTGTCTCTTTGAAATATGTGCTCAAGGTCTTCAGAAACTCCTTCATATGTCTTCAGTTGCCCAAAGATATATGGTGAGTTATGGCATTTTTTGCATAGCTCTCATACAGGTGAAAACATGCAGAAGAGATTCAGTTTAGTTAATGGTACACCAACCCTGAAGCAAACTGTCCCAAGGAACAAAACATAAATTATCGTTTAAAAGCTGACTACTGTACTGCCTCTATAGACAAAGTTGGACGTGAAACTGACACCACATACACACAAACTAAACAGCTATCACATATTAGTGCTAAATGCTGCTGTATTGCCCTCATGGGTTCAAGGTCACTGGTGTGCTCTTAAAAGGTGACTCCCTAATGAGTCTGTTCTTGGTCGATACAGGCTGACTAATTACTTAGACCAGGAAGTCTGTGTGCTTTATGAAACTGCCACCAGGGATCTTCCTCATGAGTTTTTCTTCTTTTTTTTTTTGGATGGCACAATAGACCAGTGTTTGAGGTCGCAGAGCATTGTGGTATAGCGATCACTGATCGTACCCTCTCGTAAACTCTTGTTTAACGACACACATGGACTCAACCTATTTATATTAACAATATTTTCCAGGATTAATGGCTTGTTGTCATCTTATAGCTCTGCAACTGTGGGCACCATACGAACCCGTCAGATGTGATATTGGTGCCGGTATTAGGCAAGGATTGCACCTGCGGCGGCTGAGAGCGGGAAGGAACGTGAGTGACATGTGCCTTACATCAGTGCTGGGTGATGGACAAGAGATGCAGCTTAGCAACATTCTTTCCATACGCAAGTTCTCTCTCTCTCTCTCTCTCTCTCTCTCTCTCTCTCTCTCTCTCTCTCTCTCTCTCTCTCTCTCTCTCTCTCTCTCTCTCTCTCTCTCTCTGTGGTGCCATGTATATCATATTTGAAAGAAGAAACAAATTTGAAGTCAATCATCAGCAAGGATTCTACTCTGATCAAACGTTTCCTGCCTTAATCCATCAACCTGTTAGCACTTTATGAGTCATTCAGAGTCATTTAGTTAAGAGCAAAAAGCCTTATACTTGAGATAGAATTATACTTGTGCTTATTTTTGCACCCAAAAATGAAACTTCTGACATTTACTCACCCTCATGTCCTAAAAACCTGTATGATTTTCCAGTGGAACATAAAAGAAGATATTTTAAACAATTTCCCATACAATGAAAGTCACTATGGGTCTAAATCGACATTATGACTTTGTAGTCATGACTTGTATACAATAGAGAAATTGATGTTCAAACATTTTTGAATGTCTTATTTGTATTTGAAAGATTTTTTTTCTCTACAAAGAAAGTCAATGTGTTGTTTTTGGACCCCACTGACATTCTTTGTAGTCAATGACTCACTGTAAAAAGAAAATAATAATCTGTTGTTTCAACTTAAAGTAAGTGTTCCTGCTGCCTTAAAAATTTACGTTTAGTCAACTCAAATATCCAAATTGTTATTTGGTGCAACTCCCCATTTCAAGTTGACTAAACTTAAAAGTTTAAGGCAGCAGAAACACTTACTTTTTTAAGTTGAAACAACAATTTATTACCAGAGAAATAGAGACATTGACTGTCAAAAATTTGCCAAACAGTAATTCCCAATTCCACGATTTTTATTTAATTTTATTATCATTTTGTCTGTGTATTTTTTTTTTTTCCATACAATGAAAGTCAATGGGGTCCAATGTTGGGAACTTTCTTTGTATAAGAACAAAAACATTTCCACAGATATATTTCAACCATATACAACATGAGGGTGAATAAATGATGACGGAATATAAATTATTGGGTGAACTGTCCCTTTAATGTAAATACTGGGTATTACAAAAGCATTTTATATGAAAAATCAATGCCCAGTTCAAAGATTACACCTTTCAAACATCAGAACGAAAGATCTGAATGAAGCAGACGTCGTAAGAACACACAACGTAACGCCAAAACAAACAATGCATCAACATGAAAACAGGAAAACAAACAGAGATGTACAAAGACTTAATTGTGCACACCAGGGAGCCGTTTGGGCTGGTTAAAGTCTCTATTTAAAGCCCCGTCACCTTTAGGGATTTCACTGGAAACATACGCCACCACAGGAAGACCCCAGGGGCAACGGAGACACCCCCCTCCCCTTACCCCATCTCCCCTTTACAAAGGAGAGGCACCCTACCTTGACACCTGTCAACACATTAGGTGTCAAATAAACTACCTTTCAACCTGGGCCAGCAGGTAGGCAACTGAAAGGCCTTACTTGACAGGATGGATCAGTGTTCTTAAGTCCTTGGGCACAATACTAATGGGGTCTGTGTGATCTGTTGCCTCAAACCTTTCGACAAAATCAAGTCCAGCTTGAGACACCCTAATTTGTGAGTAAGTTTTATTGATATTTATCGGTTTGTAACTTTCTCAGAATTATTATTTTAGGAGTATTGCAGCGAATCTTCCAGCTGTCAGGATCGCAGCTGTATGCCAATAAATCTTTTTTTTTATTTTTTTATGGCTACTTAGGTGGTAATTTATCTTTGAAAATTCTAAAGGTGTCTGGTCTGGATCAGATAAAGCCACTCTGACGTCCCTCCACCCCTCCTTCAGGGCCAGTGTGGCAGAGATTCACTACAGGAATGAATTGAGAAAGTAATTATACGTTTAGCACACTCCCTATTGTAGGGGAGACCAGGGCTAGTTGTCACACGGAGAGTTTGTGATGAGAGCTACGTCACGACTACTGTAAGGTTTTGCATCATAAGTTCAATTAAACAAATGCTGTGGTTTTGTCGGTTGGCGTCAAACCCCCAATTCAAAACCCCATTTTAAATTAGAATATTTTTGTGGACAGTAAGGATCATTCAGGTGAGAATTCACAATAGTGTGAAGGTTTTAGGGATTATTCATGTTCATTTTTCATAACTATCAGGTCAGGGCAAGTTGTCACATGTTTTAATTGTTATATTGTAATACAAATTTTAAAAAAAGGCATATATTTTGTTACCTTTTACATTTTTGTTGTTTCATAATTTTTTTGTTTCATAAATATTTTAGTATTTAAATTAGCTGAAAAGCCTATAATAGCCTGTTTATTGGCAGGTGACTGTTTTCTCCACTGTTGGATTACAACATTGAACCCTATTGACTTTCTTTGTCATAACTTGGTGAATGCCGGTAGAGAAACTGACTTTAAAAAATGTATTTTATTATATTTGAATCAAGTTTAAGTTTACTAATAAACATTAGTTAACTACATTAGTTAGCATGAACTAATAATGAACTGCACTTAATTGGGCATTTATTAATCTTTGTTCATGTTAATAAAAGTAATGTTGAAATTAAAATCTTGGGTTACACTTTATTTTAAGGTGTCATTGTTACAGTGTAATTATATATTTAAGTACTGAGTAATATTAAGCAACTACATGTTACTATAGGTTATAGGATTAGGATTTGGTTGAGGGTTAGTTGCATGTAATTATGCATAATTTACTACTAAAGTACATGTAACATATGTAACAAGGACACTGTAAAATGAAGTGTTACCAAATATTGGTAACATTAGTTAATGCACTGTGAACTAACATGAACAAACAATGAACAGCTTTGTTTTTATTACCTAACATTAAAAAAGATTAATAAATACAGTAACAAATGTATTGCTCATGGTTAGTTCATGTTAGTTAATACATTAACTAATGTTATCTAATGAACCTTATTGTAAAGTGTCACCATTGTGTTTGTATGTTACCTTTTACATTAATGTTAATATGTTTTATATAATAGTCCTATTTATATATATATAAAAAAGAAAATATTAACAGAAATGTAAAAGGTAACACAAAAATAATATATGCAAATATTTTAATGGATTTTTAATAAACATATAAATATATATCGTTTTTTTATGTTTTTTTTATTTTAAGAAACAGCTTGATGTGTAATAGACTGACACCTAGCAACAAGTTCCTGTCTCGCCTGAATATAATGACACGTTAGTATGTGAACACGCAATGAAAGTACTTGAAGGGAAGTGATTTGGCATTAAAGCAAGTCTGGCTACAGCATGGTCTGCAATCACTGTATTAGTCACAGAGGCGGTCGAGTGTATTTCTGAAATTTTCAGTTGAAATATTTCTTTGAAAGTTGTCCATCGTGGTTGTTAACCACTACCAAATAAAGTGCTGAAACATGACCCTTTAGAAAGCACTTAATTAGAGTTTGAACCACTAATATTTCGATGTACTGCCTGTACCACTTTTACCGACATCTATAAGTTTGACGAAGTAGTAATCCCAGTTGATTTAACTGCAGCATGATGCCTTTTGCGTCACTGGAGTGTAGAAACACGCAGTGCAGATGGAAACATGCTTGTCAGTCACCTATCAGGAAGAAACAAAAACATACCGTGTCATAAACACTGACAAAGAGCATTTGTTTGATGTTGGACGCGTCCCAACGCAAATAGAAAAACACGGATGAATCAAAGATATTGACATGCAGAATGTCATGTAACTGCTAATTGATACAGCGAGTTTCATAAACCCAAGATTCATCTCTTACACAGCATGAGGAATGATCTTTTTCTTCTTCTGTAGGATGACTTGGCAGTCACAGCTTACAGAAGGTACAACAGGTTTAAGATGTAAAATCTGGAAGAACATCCTAGAGATATCAGAGATCAGTAGTCTTATGTGGTGTCTGGCTTTTTTAAAATATTGACATGTTCAGTCAAGCAATTTGAATGCCATCGTCTCTCAATGAATGGGGAAATTCTTCAACTTTGCTTCCTCTCTAATGACCTTTAAGTAGGCTATGTCAGGACTTCAGACAGCGTTCCTGTGCGCTCGGTTCAGGCTGACAAGATCAAGTATCTCTTAATGCTTGTAATTCACTGTAAATCATGGTGACAAATGACTATTACCGAAATCTTTCCATGGATTTTGGGAAGTGTGAAAACTCACCATGCCAAGGGGAGCTGAGTCACTTTAAGACAAAAACAAGTAATGTTCAGTTTATGGTGAAGGTGTTTCAAGTCCAAACTTGAATGATGTAACCCTTCATCAGCAAAGAATAGACTGTTTACTCAGAAAGGCTTGAATTAAAAACTCTTCAATGTCAGGTGCTTCAATGCCTGTCACCTGAGACACCACAGTCTGACTCGTATTGCTTGAGGCCTAATCATTTTGGACTGCTCATTTGTCAGATTATTTGAAATAAAATGCTGCATGTTTTTTTTTTTTTTTTTTTTACATGATTTTTCATGTCACCTTCCCAAGCATATTCCAGTAATGTCTTTTTGGTTGTGATGATGCATTTCATAACTCATTTGGAATTTCAGATGTTAATAATAAACAGAAATGTACTTATATTTTATAATTGCTAGTAATGTAAAACACAAATGCTAATAGTATTAAATGATTGATGGGAACCCAGAACTTTCAAGTCACCATGAAATCAAAATGGACAACTCTTGTTTTGTTAATGGATTATTGCAGCATGATTAATGCATGCACATCATTACTTTTAAATGCATTTCCCTCCCTCTTGCCATGACATCTCTTCTCTGATGACCTGGCGTGAGGGCAGGGCAAACTGTCACTCACATGAGATCCACCAATAGCAAACCAAAACCATCCAATCAATTCCTGAAATCAAGTCCCGCCCTACATTTTTTCTTGTTTGAGAAGCCGTTTTACTTGGATATACATCACAATAGGGGGAAAAAAGTCTATCACAACTTTTACAGCTACAACGTTTTACGCCGACTTGTGTGCAGAAAATAAATGACTTTTGGTTGGGTTGGCAATTCTTGCATGTCCGTTATTCCGTTAAAGCGAAAGCAAAACAAAACCGACTAAAAAGTTCTGACAGAGCTTCACTTGTTCAGTGGCTCCACAAACACATGAAATGTGTAGTTAAAGACAATAAATATTAATGAATGAAATATATTTTCACACCTTTTGTTTGTGTGATTTTATTTTATTTAATCTTACAAAAAGATTAAGTATTGTTACTAAATAAGGACAGTTGTCAAATTGCATTTATGCTCTAAAAATACATTAAAAAGTCAGTGTAAACACACAGTTTGCCAGAATTGTTTTAAATGTATTTATTGTAATTATCTAATTGGCAATGGAATTAAATATTGTTTTCCAAATATTTTATTTATATTAGTCTGTCATGGTGAAACAGAAGTAGCAACAGATCTTTTCTTCCATATTGTAATGAACATCGGAGTAATGCAGATTATCCAAAAGACAAAAAAAGTAGAGATAGGACTTGGTGCCAAGCATCGGTTGTTGGTTGGATGAAGGCAGTCGACTGTGCAACATGACATGACTTTGCGTAAACATACACGCCACTTTCAAGTCAAGTGGCGTGTTATACGCATTTTGAGCTATCCGCGTGTATGTCCACGCCGAAATGAACCGTCATCTTTTGCGTGTATGTCTACGCCATTATATGTCCGAGTGATTCCGCGTGTATGTGTACGCCGTTAAATGTACGAGCGAAACGAAGCAAAATGTATATTTACATCTGTGGAGCAATATTTTTTTTCCTATGATGGTAGGGGAAGACTCATAAATGGTATTAACCCCAGTGACGGGTAGGTTTAGGGACGGGGTTGGGGTAGGTCATATATTTATATATACAGTAATGTAACGATTGTGCGTATTGATAGCACGCCAAAAATGAAAATACGAATTGGCGTGTCATACATACGCCATTTCATGAGATCAGTCTGGATTGTAAGTAAGTGGCGGGGTTTATGTAGACTAAATGATTGAAGTCCACCATAAAGGCCACCAGAGAGAAGTTGATCATTTCACAGGAACATCTAATTACAAGGTCGAAAATTAAATAATAATAATAATTTAAAGACATGCATGGATGAATAGTTCACAATAAGATCAATTACATGCATTTAGAAAATATAGGTTGAATTTTCCTTTTATGGTGACTTTAAAGTTAACAAAACAGTTCATTTAGACCTTTTTTTTCTTGCTGAATCTGAAGTTACTCATGTATACATGTGATGGGAATGGCCCAGACTTATGGGTTTATAGACTATAATTGTTCACTATATAATTAGACTTGAAAGAATCAATCAATCTGCGCCTGAAGGGACATTGATGAGAAATGAATCGAATGTGAGGTCTTTCACACAAAGAATAGAGTTGGTGCCATGCCTTGTTTGAAAGATTATAAAAAAAAACTGTTATATGTCACAACAGATAGACACAGCTAATTTTTAAGAAACAAAGGCCTTGCACACACCAAACTTTTATATGAACAGCTTAAGCCACGCCTTTCAGTATCACAGAAACAGACAGGAAGTGAACAATGAAACATGAAACATTTCCTGAAATACTTTTTTCTGATGCAACATGCAAAAGGATCTGTAAAAAAAACGAATAGTAAAAGGTGACATGCTGCTAAACGTCAGAGCAATTGTTAATGTCATTTGGCTTTGGCAACAAACCACAACGCTAGTGACTAATGACGCTTTAATTTGTGGTTGCTTCTCTGGTCATGTTAGGAACAGTGGCTGCGAGAGAAAACTCTCCCTGAACAGCCACACCAGAAAACAGTTGAGGGATTAAGGCATCAAGCATGTGAAAACAGATGCTGCCTTAAATGAAAGCGGTTCTGTCATCTCTCTAGCGGCTCCTACACTTCAAGGTCCATTGCGGGGCACACAGAGGAACGATTTATCCCTTGTTTTATAAGCACTAAATATAAGTTAATGCCCACTAAACAGAAAGAGAGCTAGTGAAAATCAAACATACGAATATTGTGAAGTTCCTAACAGGAGGGGGGGAGTCAGAGTAAAGTATTTGGCCGTTGGAGGTGAAGAAATGTTAATCCTGAATTAAACGATCTGGCACTTTACAAAATACGAGACAATTACACGGATAATTATACCAAGCCTTCACACAGTGCCCGTGGGTCACAATTAGCATAATGCAGGCTTCACACAAGGAGCACTCGAGCGTCTCCAGGTGTGCCTATTATTTACAGTGCACAGACCTACTGACAAGGTGAGGAGTGTGTGGTTGTGTGTGTATGTGTTCAGGTGTGAGAATGTGTGTGTGTGTGTAGGGGGGGGGGGGGGGGGGGGGGGGCATAAATACATATTTGCAGCAAGAAAGATGACTGCCATTGTGATTTTGATCATCGGTCTTGATAATTTTTATAATCTTAGAATCAAAATTGACCTTTTTACATACATGTTCATTTTCTTGTTGTGCACGCTTCATGAGTACATGTTATTCCAAACATATACACCTTAAACGCATACCTCGGGTCTTTATAATGACCACGGACGTCATTCACTACCCTCCTCCTCATTCATTTTTAAGTTAGACATCAACCTTCTTAGTATTCCTAAATCAAATCATTATAAACAATATAACAAGAAAAAATTATAAAAACTATAAAAGAATGCCTGTTTTCCCTTTCATTTTTTGTAAAAATTGTATAGGGTCGCTAACGACCCAAGGTGTGTAACGGTGTAAGTATATTTTTCTGCACAACAGTAGGCTAATTGAATCTTTGATTACTGAATAAGTGCAATTCACCTTTATTCCACAATGTGGCAATGTCTGATCCACAATGATGAAGTGACATTTCACTCATAGTTACCGCAGGCAGAAAACAAAAGCATAGGAAGTATCATCAGCAAAACTTGAAATGGCTCAGTGATTTACTGCAGAGCAAGAACTGAACACAATCAAATATTAGTGTCACTGTCACTTGATGGTGGATCTGGAGAAAATATTGATTTTGAAGATGTTGAAAATGATAGTTTTGAGAATGTGTTTGAGATTGTGAATATGAACCAGATGCTGAATGTACTGGGAAATGAGTTCTGATGAGGACACTGATGATGGTATAAAACATCTGCTCAAACTGAACCCTTACAAGCTCCAAAAGGTAACAAAATATGCTTTATTTTATTCTTCTGTAATTCTTACTCTAATATCAGGAGAGTTTTATATTATTGCGACATTTAGAGATCCAACCGTGTTAGTTATAGATCTGGGTCGCTAAAGACCCGGATATGTAATAATGATTGGCAAAACATTTATGCATTTAAGGGTTAAATATAATTACTTGCAGTAACCTTCCTTTTCCACTGATGTCACATAGACCATGTGGGCTGACAGATAATGTTAATTTAGCTAATTCTGATTTGTAACACCCACTTTTCCTAATTCAACCAATTCCCGATGGATAAAATCAAGTCCCAACCTGCATGTTTTCTCATTTAATATCCTGTTTCACTACACCACATACAGAGGTAAATTAGGTTGCAAACTGCAATTGACATTGACTTCAATCATTTCTAAATTTTACTTCAATAAGCATAATACACGAATTATATACACCAAATCTCCTCCTGACACAGCTAAAAAATAATCAGAGTTCCCCCTACAATTTCCACCAGAAATCTGATTAGTCTTCTGGGATGTATTTGAATTGATTTTTGTGCAGAAAACATATTTTGAATAACCTTTAGATGATCTAAACACATGAATTATGCAGTATTATAGTAGCATTTATTGGGGTTTAACTGCCACACAGCTAGTTCATATGTACCAGTGAGTTTCTAAACGGTGTTTAATTGTATGATTCCTCTAATAGGGGCCTTGGAGGCAGATCTTATGACATCTTTCTTACTGGATATTTTAGCCACCTCAGGACGGCCATCTGTACAGCCAGCTTGGCTTCTCTCATTAGATCACCATCATCTATTGCAGACGACATGTTCACAGCCAAAACATCTGTCTTTACTGTAAAGTTCAAGCTGGTCTGTCGACACAAATAGAGCACATTCACAAATAGGCAAAGTTATTTGGTGTTGTTTCGCCCAAAAATGAAAATTCTGTCATCATTTACTCACCCTCAAGTTGATCCAAACCAGAATGAATTTCTTTCTTCTGCTGAACACAAAATAATATATTTAGAAGAATATGGGTAACCAAACAGTTAATGGACCATTTTCTTTCCTTAATGGGGGGGGGGGGGGGGAATACTATGGAAGCCAATTGGGTACATCAACTGTTTGTTTACCGACATTCTTTAAAAATGTCTTATTTTGTGTTCAGCAGAAGAAAAAAAATCATTCAAGTTTGGAACAACTTGAGGGTGAGTAAATGATGACAGTATTTTCATTTTCAGTGAACTATCCCTTGAACATTTAAAGGAATGACTAGTTCACTTAAAAAGCATAATTTACTCACCCTCATGAGTTTTGTTCTTCTGTGGAATATAAATAAGATATTTTAGTGACCATTGACTTTCATTGAATGGACCCACAAAAAAAAATCTTCTTTTATGTTCCACATACTGTAAAAGACTTAATTGTTGAGGGCAACTTTAAGCATCCAGATTTTTAGGTTCTCTCAACAATTCTCTTAAAAGTTGCCCTAAATAACACTACTTTGTTTTGTCAAATTAAATTTCTTGACTACAGATTTGGTAACTACAGATTTCTTGTTGACACTTAAAGGGATACTCCACTTTTTTGGGAAATAGGCTCATTTTACAACTCCCCCAGAGGTAAACTGTTGAGTTTTACCGTTTTTGAATCCATTCATCCGATCTCCGGTTCTGGCGGTGCCACTTTTAGCATAGCTTAGCATACATCATTGAAGTGGACAAGACCATTAGCATTTCTCAAAAAAAAAAGACCAAAGTGTTTCGATATTTTTCCTATTTAAAACTTGACTCTTCTGTAGTTACATCGTGCACTAAGACCGACGGAAAATGTAAAGTTGCGATTTTCTAGGCTGATATGGCTAGGAACTATACTCTCATTCCTGCGTAGTAATCAAGAAACTTTACTGCGTACCATGAGTGCAGCAGGCGCAGGCAAGGCGCAGGCAGTCCCGGTCACGTTGGAAGTTACCGAGCTGGGGACTATTTTCAGGCGCTGCGTCATATCATTACGCCTGCTGCACTGTGCACTCATGGTACAGCAGTAAAGTTTCTTGATTACTACGCAGGAATGAGAGTATAGTTCCTAGCCATATCAGCCTAGAAAATCGCAACTTTACATTTTCCGTCGGTCTTAGTGCACGATGTAACTACAGAAGAGTCAAGTTTTAAATAGGAAAAATATCTAAACTCTTTGGTCATTGTTTTTTGAGAAATGCTAATGGTCTTGTCCACTTCAATGATGTATGCTAAGCTATGCTAAAAGTGGTACCGCCAGAACCGGAGATCGGATGAATGGATTCAAAAACGGTAAAACTCAACAGTTTAACTCTGGGGGAGTTGTAAAATAAGCCTATTTCCAAAAAAAGTGGAGTATCCCTTTAATATCTTAACTGAACTATGCTATTATTTGTAAAAGAGCAATCATCCTACTAAACAAAGGTAACCAGGAGATATATCAATAGTTGTAAAATGCTGTACATAGCCCTCAACACAAGAAACACAAACATTCATTCTGCGGGAACTTACAAACCCTTAATATTTCAGCAATATTGTTCAATGTGAATTTATTTGTTCAGACAAGAGTGTTTGACTGGGACAACATTTTCGGGAACTCTGTTGGTTGTATGTAGTTTGTTTCTTAATATTTTTTCTGACTCAAAGGGTTTTTTAAACTGTAAAGTATGTAGTTGCCTTTTTACAGGTTTGGAACGACATGAAGATGACTTGTCACTTTTGAGCGAAATATCCTGGTAAATGGTACCCATATGTATAAGATAATTTCATCATATCAACCCACATAACTTGATCTGATTTATGTGGTGTTTTCCCTACACAGTTGACCTTTGAGTGATTTAACGTTGTAATTGAAGTACCGTGAAGTCATTGGTCCATCTGACTGCGTGTCATTATGGACGCTCTGGCTCCAGTCCAGGCCCTGAGGGCCGCTGTCACGGACATCATCAGGACTTCCTCTTCTTGAGCATCAGGGCCCCCCTGCCAACACTACAGCCACAACAGGGGGTTTAAACCAACTAAAGACTCCTCAGCCTGTCAGGTTTGAGCTTATAGACTCCTTCAGCTTGACATTCTGCAACCCTGCTGCAATCATTAGAAAATGTTTAAACTGACTCCATAGGACATTTTCTGTGCGTTTCCAAAGCAATCATGCTAATAAATCAATCACGTCCGCTGCCATCTCAAGCGCAATTCATTTCCATTGTGTTTCCGACTCTTCAGTCAGATAATTATACAGAAAAAAATTTGTCCAGACGCACATTGACAACACATTGACATAACTGAGAATAAAAATGAGGCAGAACATTCTCTCTGCTGAGCAATTCTGCATGCGGACAATAAACAATAGCAGCTCGCATTTGTCTCACCAAACTGCCAGGCGCAATGGTGCGCCTCCCCGCTGTAATTTATGCAGGGCTGAAAGCCGTTCCAGCGTGGATCAGGCCTTCTGCTGGTTGCACTCATCCTGGTGCCCAGACCTGCTCTCTTGTTCTTCCAAACAACTGTGACTGTTTTAATTCTGCTCACTGATTAGCCCGAATCAATTAAAATGGCCATGCTGGGCCCAACAGCAGCACAGCATGGGGCACTTAGAAACGCATTCATCAGACCCGGCCTCTTAATCATGCTTTAATTACAGCGCGGCTCTAGGGAGATGAAGAGCTACATTAGTGCAGCGCTGCTTGTTCCTGCTATGCGAACGGTAAAGTTGCTTCACTTGAGCAAAATGGCTCAGTTCTAATGGCTAATCATAATTTTTCAGGCAGGTAATAACGTTTAAAGTAGAAGCCATCATACGAAACAACCTGACATTTTGTCAAAATGCTACTTTGATTGTTGAACTAATTTCAGGTTGATTTTTAAACACGTCCGTCTTTTCCTAAACACAATCAAACAGGATGGTTATTTAAGAAATTTACAATTGGTTTCAGAACAGCAATAGCTGTGTTGCATCATGAATTCAATACACTTGGTTTTCTCTCCTGACAGAGACGGATTTAATGCTAAACTTTTATATAGGGTATCACTGAAGAGCGCTGGAAGATAATGTTATTTTGAAGGCAAATCAATAATGATTGTGGTTTGTCAATTAAAGCTGCTTTTACTCTAATCCTCCCTTATTGTGGAAAGACTCGGGCATAAAGGGGGAAAAAGTGAATCGGTTTAATGCCATCTAATGATGTTACCTCCAAAATAGCCCCATACTGCTGGGAACAAGCTAATCCATGCCTGGTCCTTTTCTAGTGGTCGTTTTCAAACTAGCCGCCACTCCTCCCACTCCTAAACCTCTCATGGAGAGCGAATACAATAGACACCTGCAGGAGCCGCCGTCATCCCAGGTTCCCAAAAACAACTCCCTCATTACGAGCGGCAGGACTGGAGCTCACTGTATTATCACGAGTGATTAGTGATCACTTCCTAGGCTTCAGCTCTGCGGTGAGTGGGCATTCCAGCGTTGGAGTGGCCTTTCATCTGGTCATCGCTTTCATGGCATGTGGTGTGATATGAAAACATGCCTGGCCTGAAAGACTAGTTAAAGGTGCACTTAGTATGTATTGTGTATCACATGTGTCGTCCTCATTTTAACATATACGTAAATAAATGAATGATACTTTAATATAGTTTACACTCACACGAGATGAAGAATCCAGTCTTAGTAGCTTAATGGAAGATTTATTTAATATGTGTCACCTGTTGTTGTTCATTAAAACTAAAACTGCAACAGATTATTTTCGGAAATGGGGTTAAAGTAAAGTATAGATAAGTTTATGTTGTCTTGACAACTAATTGAAATTAAATATATTTTTCCTTTACAGGTAATCTGCAAGTAATCACATTATTACTGCATGGCAATATTCTAGATTCAGTGTTTAAATATTCTGGTTCAGTGTTTGCTAGCTAGTCCTGTGGCGCTTTTATTCCTCTGAAACCTTCCACCTCCCCCAGCTCCACCTGCCTAGATCTGCTACATAATTTATGTATGTCTATTTATACAGCAGCAGCAGCAGCATATCTTACATGCTCACAGGTGTGTGTCTGTGTATTTATTGGCAGTAGCAAGTCCATACTTGCTATGCAGCAGCAGCATCAATAATCAACAGCAGCGTAGCAGATCTAGTCCGCCAAGACCAAATAAAGTAAAATTGCCATATTCAATAACGTGCTAAAACTATTTAGAGAGTCATGATTGAAATAAGTTTAAGTTCTAAAATGACTAAGATTAAATAAAAAACATAAAATTAGTAAAACTTGAACTGAAATGAAAACTGAAAATATAAAAATAAAACCTAATTCAAAATATGAATAAATACTTAAATAGTATATAATACTTTAATAACACTGCATCATTAGGGGCCGACATGATCACATGACCAGACAAATATGTCTCACTTAATAAATCTTCCTGTTATTGGACACTATTGCTCACTGAATAAATTAATCATGACTGACTGCTAATAGCTCATTACTTTTTTTACTTAAAATTTGTCTAATTTAAAAACGTGCCCAGAGGGTTTTGACCGTCCAATCCAATCCAATTCATGCATCCTCTTGCCACAGGCCTCTTTAGCTCTCAACCATTCAGGAGCTGAAAAGAACACAGATTAAAGCTTTCCTTTAGCTGTCCCTACATAAGCCTGTCTTCCTCTGAAAGCCCCAGGGCTTTGATGATTCACTTTTGTGACAGGTGGAATGGACATAAAGGATTCAGGAAATTAAGATATTTAAGAAGATTCTTAGATTTTTTCTCTCTTTTAATGCATCAAAAGCTGAAACAGATTGGGAGTTAATTGGTCACATGAATTTATGCCTGAGAAAATATTTACTTCAAGTCATATGTTGGCAGTTCACTTAGTGTGACATTTAGTGTGAGATCTATGCTTCTCCAAATACTTTCAGCGGATTCACACACACGGAACGTCCAATCACAGTCCATATCCCACCACTTTTGGGAGTTGTCTGGAGAGAGTTATTTCAGAGTGTCGGCGGTGGAGGTAGAGCATCCCTGTGTGCCAAGAAAAGCCCTCGCAAGGGAAGAGCGGAGGACAGATGGCCCTTCCATTTGAAAACAGTGTTTGGTGTGCTGCAAGAGACTCTGGAGATAGTTTGGACTTTTCAGCAAGTTAAGAGTCACAGAAAGCAGATGCTTCTGCATATGGTTTTCTTCAAATTATTCATTTCATTAGTGGGATTAATGCCCTAAAAGTTATTAGGATTTATTTACTTAGTTAGTTCTTCCTATAGCCTTAACTTAAGGTGGCTTTGTGTTTATCAAGAATGAAGATCAAATCAGGTAGTTACCTAGCTAGCTAGCTAGCTAGCCTGTAATTTAGTTAGCTAACTATTTATCCTCTGCTTACCCTTCTGCCAAGGTCTATGTGTTTACTTTCAGATCACTAGTTAGTTAGTTAGTTCATTCGTTCCACTATTCTACCCTTCGGTCAGGATCCCTGTGTTTACCTATCACTATATAATTATATAGTTAGCAAGTCAGTTAAGTTAGCTTTGCTTGGTCTCTGGTGCTAGGGGAGATGGAAAGGATATTTAATGTTCAGTTAGATTTTGACCCAGTCTCACTCTTGTTGGGTATACCTAATAGATGCATTACTTCGTCTGCTAATAAGACATTGTATAATATTCTATCCTTTGCTGCCAGGAAAAATATTTTACTTAATTGGATCAGTGATAAATCTCCATCCCTTAAAGGATGGCACAAGATAATTTTTGAGTTGATTCCCCTGGAGCGCCTTACCTATGTATTACATGGAAAAACAGGCCAGTTTTACAAAGTTTGGACCCCATATCTGGACGCTTTGGAACCTTGTCTTCGCCCTATTATATTACAAGGAACATTATAACTGTGTAACTTTCTGGACATTTAACCTTATTTTTGTCATCCTCTTCATTTTTTGGAAATGTTATTCTATACATGTTATACATTATATAATGCTGTTGTTATTTTATTTTCCATAAATATGCCTTAAGGTATGGTCCTGTTTTATATAAAAATCTGAGCTACCTCTTTTTTTTTTTCTTTTTTTTTGGGGGGGGGGGGGGGGGGGGGGGGGGGTGATGTCTTGTTTTATTTGTATTTTAAGAAAATTCAATAAACATAATTATATAAACAAAAAAAAAGTTAGCTTTGCTTTGTTTTGATCCTTCTATCAGGGTCAAGAATAAACATCAGCTCATTATTTATTAATTTATTTAGTTTGTTCCTGTTTCTACACTTATGTGTTTATCGAGACATCATCTCACTAGTTAGTTAGTCAGTTAGGTTTACCCTGTTTTCATCCCTCTGTCAGTGTCTATAAATGTTTTATTGGTAATCCTTTAGATTAGGGTACAACTATTAACTGGTTGCTTATTAGCATAGGATATTGGCTGTTTATTAGTACTTAAGCACATATTAATTCCTTATTCTGCATGACCATATTCTACATCTCTTAATCCTACATAATACCTAAACTTAACAACTACCTTACTAAATATGAATAAGCAGTAATTAGAAGTTTACTGAGGCAAAAGTCATAGTTAATAGTTAATAGTGAGAATTGTACCCCAATCTATAGTTTGACCGTTTTATTAGTTTTAATAATTAGTCTTTCCTCTGTTTCTACCCTTCAGCCAGCTAGGGCCCATAAGATCAGATCACTAGTTTGATAATTAGTTATTTAGTTAGTTAGTTAATTTTTTCCCGTTTACACTTTTGTGAGGGTTCTGTTTATCGAGCACAGACATTATCTCACTAGTTAGTTAGTTTTCCTCGGTTTACTTTTGACCCTTCTGTCAAGGTCTACATATGCTTTAGTAGTTTTTAGCGATAGTTTTTATAGTTAGTTAGTTAGCCTTCCCCCTGTTTCCACTTCTGTAAGGATCCTTATGTGTTTAGGGAGCATAAAGATCAGATCACTTTGATCTTGAGTGGCAGATAATAAAGAATACAACAAGTCAGAGACAAAGAGCACAATATCAGAGACAAGCAGGTAATGAATATGGCATTTAGAGCAGAGGAAGTGGGCGTCCCTCATCAAGTGGGCAAACTCTCATTAGAGGTAAATCCTTGACAGATTTCACAAAGCACCCTTTTGAAGTCTTGGCTCACTCAGATACTGCCATTCAGAGTCTTCAGTTGTAAAGCTTCTCAGAGAGAGCGAAAAACCCCACATGAAACCATTTCAGCACTTTACAGAGTAAATCTGAATCTCAGGCGGGAAAAGAAATGAGTTTAATTTAGGGCCATCCTTACATGCTCGCATGTTAAAAACAAATCTCTGTAAAATGTCTTTTGAGTGTGCGCTTACAGTTTATTAATACTGAGAGAGACAAAAAAACACATGCACATCTACAAAATAGAGTCATTAGGCAAAATATTAACATGGCTGCACTGAGCAGGAGTGAGGAAAGTTGCACGCTTGGTAAAAATACCTTCCTCTCCCTGGCAGAGGTGCCAAGCCCCGAGGCAGAGGGGGCGTGGAGTTTGGTGGAGCTTGCCGGCACCTCGGAAAGCCCAGAGCAAACAATCTGTCGTGACAACAAGATGGTACCTTCATTATCGGCTTCATCGCCCCACACCTTCTCCTCATCAGCAGAACGGGCTGACAGCTGAGGTGCCAAAGCTAGGCGGCCACTGCTGCTCGGCACTCTGGGAAAGGGACCGTTCCTGGTGTGCTTGGTGTCCCAGGTGCTGCAGATCGCATATGCTTGCGCAAAAACTCACATGGAAAGTTATTGCGCTCAAACGCACATACACAAACAGACCAGCATGTACACACAGCTACAGATACTGTTATTCCAAAAACAATGAATAATCCCATAACTATCGAGCTCATTTGATACGGACACAGCCAAGGAGCCAAAACATTGAGCCGTTCATTTGCATTGTACATCATTCTCTAAAAAATTGAAATTTCAAAATGTTACTGTATAATAGTTTATCTAAATCTAGTTTCAAGCCAAACTGGCTTCAATAATAAAAAAGGCATTTTTAAGTGAAAAATTATATATTTTAAATATTATTATAAAACAATGCATTATAATAATATATTTTTGCACAAATATATTTTTGAGACATTTAAGGGAAACACTTTCGTTTAGGGTCCAATTCTCACTATTAACTAGTTGCTTATTAGCATGCATATTAAAGGGTTAGTTCACCCAAAAATGAAAATTATGTCATTAATGACTTCGACACAGAGGAAGACTTGCATTTTTTTGCCCAGCCATATTTATTTGAACCCGAATACACCGACACACCAGATAACACGTCAGCAGCGTCTTACGTCAACGCGGATTGACAACAGAACCGGAAGACAATACAATGCTGAATAAAGTCGTAGTTTTTGTTGTTTTTGGACCAAAATGTATTTTCGATGCTTAAAAAAATTCTAACTAACCCACTGATGTCACATGGACTACTTTGATGATGTCTCTATTTTCTTTCTGGACAAGGACAGTATACCGTACATACATGTTCAATGGAGGGACAGAAAGCTCTCGGACTAAATCTAAAATATCTTAAACTGTGTTCCGAAGATGAACGGAGGTCTTACGGGCTTGGAACGAAATGAGGGTGAGTCATTAATGACATAATTTTCATTTTTGGGTGAACAAACCCTTTAAAGGATATTGGCTGTTTATTAGTATATATAAAGCACATATTAATGCTCTATTCTCCATGACCATATTCTACATCCCTTAATCCTACCCAGTACCTAAACACAACATCTTCCTTAACTATTAATAAGCAATAATTATGAGTTTATTAAGCCAAAAGTCAGAGTTAATAGTGAGAAATGGACCCTAATCTAAAGTGTGACCCATTTTAGTTATAAGGCATACTGTTTGCAACATATATTTGGCATATAGAAAAAACATTTAGTTTTTACGTATTGAAATGTATGGAAGCTTGTATCCACCATGGAAACTTCTTGACTTCTTGCTTTTTTCCTCAGAATTGCGAATATAAACAGGCAGAATATAAACTATTGTCCCAGTTGCTGCAGAGCGCACATGCATACGGATAAACTCACATGCAAAGTTATTGTGCTCAGACTTATAATACGCAATCATATGCAGATACACAAACAGAACAGTAGCCTATGTTCATACAGCTATACGGATAGGCCTACTGTTATTCCAAAAACAATGAATAATCCCATTTAACCATCAGGCTCATTTGATATGGAGACGACTGCAGAGCAAAAACACTGAGGCATTAATTTGGATTGTACACTAAACATCATTCCCTTATTTTATGTGTGGCACGCAACCGCTGCCATAAATTCAAATCCTGCCAATTTGTCTTTGTTGATAATTGGCTTGAG
This sequence comes from Rhinichthys klamathensis goyatoka, assembly GCF_029890125.1. Taxonomy (NCBI): domain Eukaryota; kingdom Metazoa; phylum Chordata; class Actinopteri; order Cypriniformes; family Leuciscidae; genus Rhinichthys; species Rhinichthys klamathensis. The sequence continues at coordinate 6,112,056 of NW_026606611.1, forward strand.
ATGATAGGTTTGGTTGACGTTGAGGTGGAGCAGCGGAACTGCAGCGACAGTGTTTTTGTTACGGCCGGGTAATAACTCCAGACTCTGTGATCTCTGAAAGGTTCTTCGGGTCTAAGTGTTCCTCGTTTCCTCGATGTTGAGTGTCAGGGGTGTGGGGTCTGAGCTGTACACTTCCCCTGGGGCGCTGCAGGTGTGTAAGCCGGACCGACAGCGCCAGGAGAGTCCCGACATAAAGGAAGAGAAAATAAACAAAATACGACGCAGGAATGCCACATTCAAATTCTATGAAAGCCCAAGCTGTCAGGCCCCTTTTGAGAAGTGAGGGTCCTTTAAATCTGCATAGTGCTAATTCAGTGACTTCAGATGGAGGGATGCTATGTGTGAATCAGACAGAATTCCCTAAAGCATGGCATCCGGTGGGATAGGGCTGGGCCTCCTTGACTAATGTGCCCGATTTCACACATCCCATATAACACCTTCACAACCGGCACCTGAACCCGTGTGAGCGCGAGTAATAAGAGAAACTCAAAGTGACTTGTGCGAATATTGATTTTCAAGTTAAACCAATGATTTAGCTCTGATACAAACAGAAGCAGTCCTTACAGTCATGTTGTTAGTCGTTTGTGTATGTGCGAGTGCATGTGTGTGTGTTGTATCCTCACTGCCATAAAAACAGCTTGCGAAAGCAGCACGTGCACGAATGTTAATACACGCTGAGATGCATAAACAGGGCACATCACATTGTGTTTGTCATCCAAGTCACATTCTCACACTGTAAGTTACCCATAAACCTCAGAGATATGTTGATAGGCCTGTCATCATCTTCGCACAATTTTCTTCGCAACTCCATGCAACCTAATTAGAGACCCAAATGTGCCATTGACAAATGCAGAACGTCTCGCAATATTTGAGTACATGAACAATAAATTACCATAAACAATACACTAATAAAACACATTAAATTATGCCATAATCTCAAGCTAATTATGTACAGTCAAAACTAAATAATCACATCAGCCTTTATGAATTCTGAAAAAAAAAGACTCCTATCCCAACTAACAAGGCAGACACCCAACACAGACTGAAGTTAGAGGCATTCAAAGGCATCAATTATATATATATATTAGATTTTAAATATATTTTTAAAATGTACAAAAATGGCTAAATAATGTATTGGTATTTGCATATACTACATATATTATCATTATTTGAAATATATTTTGGTTAGGAATTTTTTTTTTTTTTGGCCAAATGGGAAATGAGCTTTATAAAATCTTTATAAATGATATATATATATATATATATATATATATATATATATATATATATATATATATATATATTTACATATATAAAATGTTAGTCAGTAGAGGGGATTACAGGCTTGTTTAATAATTTTCTTCAAACTGCAGACAACGACTTCAGTTTGAAAGTTGTACTTTTGACTATATGTGGGTCTAGGAAACTTCTTGTGCTTATAAAAAAAACAACAATACAAAAAAAGATTAGTTTCGTGAGAATCGTGATATTGAAGCTAATCTTCTTTTTAGCTTCTCAAAATAAACTGTTTTGTAATTAGTGTATCAAAAGTATTATGAGCCGGAAACAAAGCTGCGTTTCTTGACATCCCTCATAGGAGAAGGACAATAAGTCTGATGGAAAAGACTTGTCTTTACATGCCATCTGTCCTCAGCTCTGACGCTTGCTCTAATTACTGCTTCTCCCTTGGCTAATGCTCCCTCATTAGGCATCGGGAGCATGTGCAATCCACACAAGCACTGCGAAATTTGCACTAAAAACGCTAGCTGGAGCCATAATGGGATCAGAAAATCTGTCTGGTGCGAAAGGCAATTCACACTCGCGGCTAAACGCTCATTTTGCTTTTCTGTCTCTCTTAAATTTGTGCATGATCCACTACAACAACGCTGTTCCAGTCTCAGATTTTTGCTCCAGCATGGAAGTTTCACTCATGTCCTCATGGACTGCACAGTGCTTCCTTAGACATGAAAATTGCATTGAAAGACAGCAACATATTGGCATTTCAGCAAGCACTTTCAAAGGGAATTGTTTTTGTTCATTCCCTGTGCAACAGTGTTAATTGATCACTGTTTAAAACATCTGAGAAGTTCTCAATGGTTTATGAGAGCAATTATGAGTTTTTATCTGGAAAGAAATCCATGTTATTATCTTCAGGTGGGTGAGTTCTTGCACACCACACAGCACTTTCTTGACTTGTTTTTCTTATTGTGTTCGATTTTTGTGGTTCATTTCTCCTGTTTTGGGAAACCAACAAAGAATAAAAGAAATGAAAAAACACTGAATGTTTTGAAGTAATTAAAAGTCGCTTCTAAAAACTCGTATCAGTCAACAGAGGCAAAGGCTGCCTTTGTTCTAAGCTCAAATTTGTAATTGCTCCACAGCAGAAATCTGCCACTGTTTGCTGTTATCTTGTTATCTATCAAAAGAATGAGGAATGGTAATCGCACATAGCTTCAGAAATTTGTCATCATTAAAGCTCAAGGGTTTTCAATGCATTCCTCCGAAAGGACTGTTGGCATCAGGTGCCAAATGTGATTACAATAAAAAAATACTAACCACTGATATGAAATCTCTGTACATATATTCCTTTATTGTGGTGGATGTTATGTTCTTCAGCACTTACCTTTAGTATTTAACATATGTTGTCAATGCAGTCAAACACATGTATCTTGTTCACTTCCTAGCTGATGTCACAGTGTTTCAATAAAGAGTAAAATCCAGCCCGATCTCATGGCAATTCGTACGAATTTTACGAGGTGGCTAATTCGTACTAATTCATACGACCTCACTCGTACAAATTCGTACGATTTTTGCTAATTCGTACATATTTTACGAGTTACCAAATTCGTATGAATTCGTACGAATGACCTACCCCTGACCCCGCCCCTAAACCTAGCCATCACGTGGGTTTAGACAAATCGTACGAGTGAGGTCGTATGAATTAGTACGAATTAGCCACCTTTTAATCACTTGTACGAATTCGTACAAATTGGTCGTGTGATAGCGTTGGTAAAATCATATCTTAGTAAGATATGTCAACATTTGATCCACTTCAAAGTTTTTTTTTAAATTGTTATATTTGTAGATATTTGAGTAAGTTGAAACCCAATACTTACGTTTAAAAATGTAATAAAAGTTATGAGCATCACTGGCGCGCAATAAATTCTGGGATAGGCTAGGCCGTGAAGGACCCGTCTGTTGTATCCTTCATTGCCCGGGAAACGAAGGATGCATTTCGAGGCCGCATTTTGAAGGAGCCTTTGAATTTGGGCAGCCTTCGTCGCACCTAAGGCGAACTCTTTCATATTGCACTGCATACTGTCAGTATTGTTGACTATTACTGACGGTAAAGTTGCGCTGTTGACGCTTGCGCAGCCTCTCGAGGAGAAATCTACACACATTAGCGCAGCACACACACACACACTCAGTTAACATACTGCCTATAAGAAATCTAAATGTGGAGTTTTTATATTTTTAACATATGTTAAGCAACCTCAATTATTTTTCCTGAACACCATCACGATTGGAAATGTGACATTGATTCCCTGCTACAACAGTTCAATAAACAGTTAAAATTAAGTCACTTACATTTTAGATGCAATATTGCAATATTGGCTGTTTTTGTTCTGTTTCAGCAGCGAAAATAGTTCCAAACAAAAATCACAGCAGAACCACGGCGCATCTCACAGGAACACTCAACCTGTTTTCATTACTGAATGATTCAGCATTTTGAACGAATCGATTGAGTCAAGATTCAATGACCCATTCATAAACATCTGTCTCATTCTTGAATGAATCAGCCGTTTGAACAAATCGTTTGAATGAATGAATCAGTGACTCACTCATTAAGACGGTCGCCTGCCGCCACCTACAGGCGATTTCGTGTTACGTTTAAAAGTAGATCATTCTTTCCAACGTTTCTTATTTGTAAATTTAAATCAATTTTATGACATTATTTAATGTTTATTTTATGGAATTGTAATTTTTCAGTGTAAATGATTTAATTTGATCAGCCCTATAGTGTCTTCGAAATAATTGAATTTATTGATCAAATTTAGGAATTTAAAATGAAAGATGAAGCATAATAATATTGGGGGAGGGGATGCCCTTTAAAGGTGCAGATATTACAATATGCCGATTTAAATATCAAAGCTGATTGAACACTGATGAGAAATATTGTTTCAGAATAAATTAACAAAAAAAAATTATGATTTTTTTAAAAAAAAATCCGGACGAGAAACTTTTTTACTCGGACAAGTGAATGACAGATTTACTTGTCCGAAGGACAAGCGTATGAAAAGGCTTAATGTCGACGTCGACCCCTGCCTATAGCAATGTCATCAGGATATAAACATACACCGATAGGTGGCCCACCTTACCAGGTGCGATATTTTTTTTTCACAGGATGGTAGGGGAAGACTCATGAATATTCATTAGGGAACTCATCCCTGATTGCTCTGATGACCTACCCCCTAACCCCGCCCCTAAACCTACCCGTCACTGGGGGTCTGATGACCTACCCCGGTGACCACGTCATGGTCCAGAATTTATAGTTTACCCACCTCTTTTTTTACCACTACACCTCTGGACGCAGCAAAGGTGTAAAAGTGCTTTGGGTTCGAGTTTTGAGTTTGGCTTATGATCTTGTTCCCCTCACTCCTTCCTGTCTATCCTACATACAAAGGTTCCAAACCTTTTAGAGACGAATTTGTATTAACAGAAACTGGGAGTGTTGTTGAGGGAGAATATAAGATGTGATTTCAATATACATCTTAATTTTGTTTATCATTTTAACCCTTTGATGCGCAAGCTATGGATACCCCCTCTAATGCACAACATGGGTCTAAAAAGACCCGTATTCATTTCCTATGTTATTTCATGCATGGCTCGGCATTTTTTTGTTTCACCTTTTGAAATCACTTTATTTGAGCATTTTATATTTCATGATCTATAAATTTCTTGATTTATGAATATTCAAAATATCGTGTTTTCAATTATCACAAATTCATATTTTAATATTTTCTAGGTTTTGTGTTAATACATCAAGTTTACACACATGGGTCTAAAATGACCCATCTATGCAAGCGTGATAAAACAAAAGAATAAAGAAAACTTTTTGTTAAAATAACCATTGTCACAGTTGTTTAGATCAACACATTTACTGTAACACTTGAAATATGTTTATTGGCCACTTTGTTACGCATAACACACATATAACCGATAACACTGAAATTGAACTGTAGTGTAGTGCAACTGTAGGGGGATCTCCCCACCACCAATGTGCAGCATCCACCCGGATGATGCGACAGCAGCCAGTGCACTAGTAATGGATATCAAGGTCAAGGTAACCTTAGCCTAAACGTTGAGATATAAATGAAATATAAACATGAAATATAAAAAAGCAGCCGTGTTGAATTGTGAAATGTGTGGCAGGTGAATAGTTTTCTGCAGTAAATATATTTATACTATTTATAAATATCAAAGGTTCCTATTTGGGTCATTTTTGACCCATGTGTGTAAAATTGATGTAGAAATACAAAAAAACGTGTTTGTTTATTAAGTAAGAAAGGAAAAATAAAAATAATGATTTGTGGAAATCAAAAACAAGATATTTAATGAATACCTGGATTCATAAATGATAAAATACATTTCTTTCAAATATTCAGCAAAGAAACATGAATACGGGTCTTTTTAGACCCATGTTGCGCATTAGAAGGGTAGTGACACAAAAACGATTTTTATTCGAAAAGTAAGAAAGGAAAAATTTAAATAAGGATTTGTAATGATCTAAAACAAGTTAATTGAGGAATACCTGGAATACTGAATGATGAAATTAATTTCTTGCAAAGATATAGAAAATGAAAACTCAGTCGGGTCTATTTAGACCCATGTTGTGCATCAAGGACATTAATTAAGTCAAATTGTTTTAATTGTTTTAATTTAAATGTTAGCCGGGGCAAAACAAGACTTGGCAATGTCTAAGAGTTCGGAGGCAGTTTATATAGAGGGGAGAAGTGGATGCACCTGTGCAGGTGATTAGACCTAGGTACGGGGCTGATGGGAAATGAAGTTCAATACTCTGGTGACGGTGTCCTTCGGTGATTGGAGAGAGCCACAGAGGTGCGATCTATGACAGCAACACAGTTATTGAACTGAATTGAAACAACACTGAAGTAAATTGAACGGAATAATGACACCATTGATTAAATGTAAGTTGTTTCATAATTTATTAATTTTACAACATTAACATTTGTTTTCCTGTTTATGAAAAATATGTATTGTATAAAGCGCTATATAAATAATGTGACTTGACAAACAAATAATATGTATATTGGAGGGGCCATGTCCCATTAGGGTGATCCCTCAATGACTACATGAGGTGTGAGAATATGACTTCCCTAAAGTTCAGCATTAATCTTTTAAATTATTTTTTTAAACAGATGGCATAATTTCCTGAGATAGGCCTGTAATATTCAAAAACAGTGGTTAGCTCCTTCTTCAGAGCCATAGAGAAATCTTCAGAGGTGAGTGAGGACTGAAGCATGGCTCCAGTCCTGTACTGTTCCCAGCTCTCCTCTCTCCCACACAGAGACCCACACCCAGCCCCTGTCCATCTGCACCGCCAGGCACCTCAGCTGGGAGAGTCGCAAGCACCAGCTTCCCTCTTCTGTTCAGGTCAGAGTCCTTCACACTCAATGACATCATCATTGTCTGTCAGTCACAGAAAGCCGTGGGCCTCCTGTCTCAACACAGACTTCAGCCATGCCAACAAAGTGCCTCCAGCACTTAAAGCCCAAGCATTACAGATGAACGCAGATCCGCTGTAGTGAAACCGTACATCAAGAGACCTTCTTTACGTGGGCTCCGTTTGTTTGCTGCGCCGGGATGTGCTGAGTAGCTGGCCGCCTTTACTGTGTGCAGACGGCGATAGAGAGATGTGAGCCAATCCAGCCATCTTGTACTGAGGATTCAGGGCTGGACAAGCGTTTGCCATCTGTAGCTGCGGCAATGCGTGAGTCTGCAGCCAGCCCACATTGTGTCAGGCAGCAGCAGCCCCGGTACTGAGGGTTTTTTAAGAGAGCGTTTGAAATATCTCACCCCTTTCTGTTGTACACTATCACCCACTAATGGAGCATGAACTTTTAGGGGGTGACATCAATTACTTCAAAAGATATAATGAGTGTAAATGGTTTATCTTAAGTGCAAAAGAGGAACTGCATGGGAAGGAGCTCATTATGTAGTCAGTGATTATCACCTGCATATTAAGTGTTGTTAATAGTTAAGGAAATCATCATGTTACACTGCACTGGAAGTGTCATTATAGGGCCTCAATATACTTGCTTAAATAATGACGGAATTGTTTAAGGAAAAATTATATTTGTTAAAAGTTACATTTAAAATGAAGTCAATCTGTCATTTTTGGACATTAAAAAACTTTCTTAGCCAAACAAAAATATGCAGAGATATTATATAGCCTATTAAAGGTAGGGGAGGTAATTTTCGGAGAGGCTAGCATTAGCGGGCTAGCTTTAAAGCATGAGATCCCAGCCTTACTTCAGAGCGTCTTCAAAGTCACGCCTCCTTCAAAACACATGATTGAACACAGCAGAGTCTGCAAAGAGTCACGGGATGAGAAACGGCGTTAATGTACCTCATGTCTCAAAGCACATAACAATACATTAATAGTAAACATTTCATGGTCCTACGCCTTCCACAGACTATATTATAATATATTATATAAATTCATAGAAATAAATTTACCCCACTTAACTTAGTGATTGCAATCAGGATGTGAAGAGACTTTCAACCAGCATAACAAAAACTGTATGTACAAGAAGAAAGTTTTGTAAACTACAAAAATGTGAAATTGTGAAAATGGTGATGTCATGCTCATGCGAATTCTGTGTTCAGTCTATACTAAGCGCGTAATGTGTCTCTTTACTGAGGCTGTACTGAACGGGACCACTAAAATGACTCCAGTTATCAGGATCATCTACTCAGAAACAAGTGTTACCATAGCAACCCAGTCAACCTTTATTTCCCACCATCACCCTCAGGGTCTTCCAGCTGACAGTAAGGTGCCTTAAATCACAGCTCAGGCGAGAGAGACACATGCTAAAACTTCTAAAGTTTGCTCCTTCAGACTTTTCCATTCTGTTCCTCACCTAACCGTTCTGTCATGTCGCATTGGCCACTTCTAATCCAAAAGACTTTTCTATTTTAAGCCTTATTTAGGAATGATGTTTTCATATGTGATGACTAACTGCTCTTTCACGGCATGAAAAAAATAGCTTTACGTAGCCTATAAAAACTCTCAGAATTCAACTTCTTTTCTAGTCTAAAAAGTGCATTGATTGAAACTAAACGGCTAATATTTGTTAAATAATTAGTTCACTTCAGAATTAAAATTTCCTGATAATTTACTCACCCCCACGTCATAGCGTAGCGAAACGATCCGTCATTTTCAAAAATAAAAATGTATACATTTTAACCACAAATGCTCGTCTTGCACTTTTGCACAAAAGACAATCGTTTGGCTAGATAAGACCCTTATTAGTAAAACTGCAATTTGGATCTTCAACCTGTTGGTTCCCAATAAGTCCACTATGGAGAAAAATCTGTGAATTTGGACATTTGGAATTTCGACTGAAGAAAAAAAGACAAATATCTTGGATGACATGGGGTGAGTAAATTATTAGGAAATTTTGAACTAATGCTTTAACATGTCATAATATGAGATCGGTTGATCAGAGAATTCCATCTGAAGCAAAAACAGAATACAGTGATTATGTTAATGTGATTATGCTCATAATTAGAGTAACCAGATCTAAGCTCAAGCATTGCAGATCAAAATCACACACAAAAAAATCACACTTCTGAAGCTCATGCAACAGATTTACATATTACTCCAAAAGAATGAGTCAGACCATGTACCAAAGAGCCCAGTGATTATGATTCAACAATGATCATATATACAGGATTGAAGAGGTTTGCCTGTAAACATCTTAATTTGCTTAATCCTTAATTACTCTGGTTATTAAAGACGATTTAATATGCATTATTCAACTTTCTTTAGAGTGTAATGTTGCTGTTTGAGCATGGAAAAGGTCTGCAAAGTAACAAAGAACAAAGTCACTCCAAAGGGAGTTATTCTCTATATTAGTGCGTGCGCACTGTTTCTGGACTTCCTGAAACACCTTCATAGTCTTTTGTTGTCATCTGGGAATGAACAAGTCACAATATTCCTAATTTTAATAACAACCACCCAAGGCGTGAGAAGAGGTGAGGTCATTGGGGCTGCCTCATTTCAGTAAAGTAATCATTACATTCCCAAGTCATCAAGAATTTACAACCTTCATCTGATTCATTTTTGAAGGCATCATAGATGTATCCTCCTTTGCTTTTGATATCCCACAAATCTGTGCTTTCCATTCTGCGACAGCTGAGCTAAAAAACAGAGATGGCATCTGAAAGTTTCTGTTGGTGGTCAGTTTGTATGTAAATGTAAATTTTTGACCAACGTTTTCCACTTCTGATGTCATTTCTATTGAGAAAATACTAGTCATTAAATATTTGCTTAGTTCTCACCAAAGCTCGCTCTATTTTTAAACCCTCAATCACTATTCCCTACGTTAGTCCACTACAGTTCACTTGAAGGAGTGAATGACAACGAGTGAGTAAATTCGGACAGCCGTTGAGTGTACATCGGCTGTACACACTCGTTTGTTGCGGTGCAATGTGGCATTGAATGAGTGCACTCAATAACGTCAATGATGGTTTCAGACACCACTACAAATGGCTGTTCCCTCAAATAATGCCCTATTTGAGGGTATAGGGGGGCGATTCGAATTCAGCCATTGTCTGATAAGGCGGAGAGTCAGCTTTTTGGAAGAAGGGGCTTCAGAGAAACAGGAACTAAAAAGAGTGTTACTGACAAACTGGGAAAAAAGGTGCTGCAACAATGTAAAATATGTGAAAAATAATGTTGTTTTTTTACATTTAAGCATGGAAATCTATTCAAGTATAGACCCTAAAAACAAAATCAAGGGCATAATATGGACTCTTTAACAATAATCAAGACTTAATCAGATGTATGTGTAAATGTAACCAATGATCATTTCAGTCTGACATTAACAGTTTGTGCAGCACATTTCAGCCTGGATTGTTTTATGAATCTGTCGAATTAATAGGCTTGGCAAAGAGGGTGATATTGAAGGATGGCTAGAATAAAACTATATTTAACACGAAAACAAACCCACAGCCAGTATTTGACAGAGCAGGAGAAGACGCTCAACACTGTTGCTCATTAAACATGCAAAGGGAGTATCATAAAGTCATACTAGCGAAACAAAATGTTCTTGTCATCTCATGTGAGTGTGCATGTTTTTTTGTTTTTGTTTTTCAGTGTAAAACTTTCTTAATGAGGAAAATGTACTTATTTTGTTTCTGTGGTATGACCCTTCTTTGCATCTCAAGAAATTTGTAAAAAGTTCAGTTCTTTGTCTAGTCTTTGTTTTTGAACCCAGTTTGTGACTTACCAAAACCTACCAAAATGGAAAGTGCCACACACACGCAAGAAACAAATCCACTTCAACACACACAACAACATTCACATTCACACACAAAAGAGAGTCGACATCCTTCCCACACCTGAGGTGGCGAAGCTCTCACCTCCCGATCGCAGGTGTGAAAGCAAATACAATGGATCTTTATTCAGGTTGAATCACGTGAAGTCTCATCAAACGCAACACAGGTGTGCGGCAGACTTTCAGATCATCAGACACTTTAGAAGGTGGATATTTGATCTAATCACTCCATCAAGCAGCATGAGAAAGAACCTAATCGTTCACTTCCAGAGAGCATCAACAAGGGTACACATCTGTAACAGGCCTGTGATTTGTGTCGTTCCATTTGGGAAATCAGTGCCGTATTTAACCCCATTTGGCGTGATGGGAAGACAGCAACACCAGCCGTTATACAAGCCGCAGCTCCGCCTGCACAACCCCCGTGGTCTCATTTTATGCAGTGCTGCATCATAAGGGAAAAAGAGGATAGAGTGATGTTTACCTATTCACACCTCTGATGAGTGCAGGAGAATTGAATTCATGCTGAGAGTGGAATAATTGATTTGGACGGCAGCCGCGCCAGGAACATCTGGGGTCTTTCTCACACCGGCACATCTTCTGATGACATAATAAAAGAAGGATGAACTGCGAGGCACAGGCATTTACACCAATATTTCCCTGTAAATACATTAAAAACTCGAAAGTGTTTCCTAATGAAATGAATTAGCCTTTTCTTTACAGTTGTGGTGTGACTTTGTTAATCGAATCTTCAAATATATGATTTAAGTCATCTTTAATTATCAGATTATAAACACGAGTCAACATATCTTTTGGTTGGATCGCCACTTGAATGCATCGCTAATATCTAATTGGGGCGTACCGGTTGACGTTTGCGCCCTAACTTGGGGCTCTTTCCTCCTGCGCCCCGCTCTTGTTTCTGGCATCTGGTTCACTGAGTAAATTGGCTGTACAGACACCCTTCCTCGCTCTCCTCGGTTCTGTGGCGCTCCCATTTAAAAAGTGAGAAATTATAATTATCAGAATTATGCTTTTAATGATGCGTTAATTAGACTCCTACAGTGAGATTAGCAAGTGCTTATGAATTATTAACTGTGAAGTCTTTCCAGAATTTGAACAGGCAGGATGCACTAAATTTGCTTTTTGGTGATTAGCGTGCTGGAAAATAACACAACAGACTGTGGTGCATATGCTTATGATTACAACTTTAAGTGCATTTATTTAACTCTATCACACACCGGCGGTTTTGTGCCAAGATTCTGTGCAACCAACTTCTCGGGCAAAGAGCCTTGCGCATTCGTACTTTCTCATTAACAGAAACATATGATGAATCATTCGCTGCCAAAGTCTTTTTTAGCACGCGGCAGATATATATAGCAAGCGCTCTTTCTGTTTGGTGTTTTCGCTTTGATGCTTTGACAAGGTCACTGTAATGATGTATGTGCTTTCTTTGCTAATGCATTCGTCAAATCTTCTCCTTCACTCTGTCAGCAGCAGGGAAAACAATGAGGATTCATAGCGCACCTTACTGAACCGCCCGTGAGCGAGCACGATGGACGTTAAATAAACAAGCCTCCCCGCAGCCAATCCTGGCTCGTGTTACATGAGCAAAACCTAACAGAGCATGGTAAAACTATTTGGGTAATCCCTAGTTGTAATAACTAAGTCAACTGTTTTGAATTGAGAGAGCAGCCTCTGTCCCAACCACAGTGGACATGGCCGGCCTCTTTAGCCCAGAGTGTAACGCTTGGTCTGAGCTGTCCAAACTTTTGGATGGAAATAGGCCTGCTAATTTGCAGGACATGCGGCACCACACCCCACTTGGCATGCATGAGTGAAGAGTGCACCCAGGATACATCACACAAAAGACCATTTAAAGGCAGGGGAGAAGCCTGCTCTTTGCCCGCAGTCCATTTTAAACAAATAACCAATAAATAACCCATGTCCAAATGGCCAATTTAGACCGCGCCAGCACCAATTGGTCTGCGGACTATTAGTGAACAAAAGAGACGCCTGATTGAAGCCTACATCTGTGATGCCATAGCGAATGATTGAGTTATTCCAGAGATATCCAAGCCGTCTTTCTCTTTTTAGTAAGACATAAGGGATATTCAGTCAGCTAGTTATTATGGCAAAAGAAACCCGACTGGGTCCCGATACAAAGCAGAGGGGTCTTGTATCACCCTGAAAGGGTTTTTTCACTTACCTAAGAAGTAAACAAATGGACATGAAATATTGATTCGACGGGACAGTGAAAAAGTTTAGGCACTGGACAAACATTTTTGACACCAGATAATCACAGATGACAAATCACAATCAAGTATTCCAGTTGTGTAATATACTGTATATATAAAAAAAAATTGTAACGTTTAACATACTAAAAACTGTATATATTTGATTTACTAATATATATATATATATATATATATATATATATATATATATACACTTACTGTGTATATAAATAGGCACAGAAGGCACCAAGTAACATGTTGTTACTATTGTTATTTTTTAAATATAATTATTGTAATTAATGGGGTTATAATTCAGTATTCCCATCAATTATGTACATTTCAAACATCTTTGCGTTCATTAAAACCTATAGGCTAGTTGAGTTAAATCATTCAATTTGCATTCATAGTGTTAACATATCTTCAATTAAAATACGGGCAATTAAATAAGTAAATATTCATATGCCTCTTGTCATACACACAAAAGGGAACAGACAGATGGTAAGGTGAAATGGATTATTCAAGTAAAAGCAGAGTAATGGGACAACAGCGGGAACCAGACGATGGTGAAAGGATGGTGACTTGATGAAGACTTAGCCGGCGATGACTGAAGTGGAAACTGTGCAGGTGAAGGATGAACACGATGACTGGAGATCTGGATCGGGATGACGGACAGGAGGCAGGACGATCTCAGGTGAGTGTTCAGGTAAGGAGTCTGACTGTTTACGTAGCAGTAACGTTGACGAGACCAGATGACCAGTGAGGGAGATTCAGGTTGATATAGGCTGTGTTGATGAGGGAGTGCAGGGAATCAGTATCTAGTGATGATCAGCAGCAGGTGTGGTGATGGCTGACTGAGAGCAGGTGGGGACCAGAAGGGATGCTGGGAAGTGTAGTGCAGGCAGGTTACAAAGTTGGTGACTGAGCTAGTGACTGTGACACCTCTGTATATACGTTATGGAATAATTTTACCTTTTAGATTAATCTCTTTTTGCTTTGTCTGTCATCAGTTATTCAGTTAGTATCAACTAAGTTGTCCAAATAAGTTTTTTAATAAAACATTTTACATAGTATTTTACATTAATGACACTTTAAAAAATGTATCTAAATATTAAAACTATATATTTTCTTTACACATTTTAGTGTGCTTTTTCACGACGAGGAACAACAAGAAAAAAGAAAATAAATAAATAAATAACCTATGACAAAACAACAGCACATTTGAGGATTTTTTTTCTTTTTCCCTTTGACTGGACAGGTACAGGATACAAATTTATAAATGTTGTAGAGTTACTTAATCCTGTGAATGTATATTAAAATAAAATATCTACTACACTTATGACTCATAAGAATGACAATGGTAACAATGATTGTGTTCAATACAAAAAGAGAGATAAAGTGCATTCTCCTGACTAGTGTCAGCTAATAAAACTTTAGGCACAGCATTAGGCCTATATACATTATCAATTAATACAGATAACACTCCATTACTAATAATTTTGGCTTTAACAGGGGTCATTGGCAATGAATGCACCACATCAATTACCTTAAGATGTTCTATATTCTATATTTTACATTTTGTGCTGTTACAACTAGCAAACGTTTCTATTTATTTCCTATAATACCACATTGTCTGGTGCATCATCATCCTGCATATGCAAAACTTATATCTAAATATGTTACAATTTAAAAGTAAATCCACATCATTCTTAAGGGGGGCATCTCCCCCCCCCCCCCCATCTCCCCCCATCCTACAACTGTATAACTCCTTCAAACCCTGTCTCTTTTTGTGTATTTATATATAACAATATATATATATTTCATTTCAGTTTAATTAGACAATTTTCAGATGTCAGAAGCTGCTTCCGTTGAATCGAGGCACTGCTGACATGCCCATGGCAATCACGGATTAATGGATTGTTGCATGGAAGTACCTCCATACATAATGCAGCGAAACACTGATAGTGCTCAAAAAAAAAAAGAGTTCATCATATCAATTTCCCATCTGACAACGTGTGACTTATGAAGTGTATTTTAATGAACTATTGTTTCTTTGATATTTCCTGCTATGCGTTTTTCTCCACAGGGTGTCAGTGAGTGTGTTAGTGGGCCAGAGGGTAGATAACACAATGCAATATATTTTATGAAGAGACCTCCAACAATCGCACCGAGCAAATACTCGTCGGCAGGTTTTGTTTTTGCACAGGTTATGCAAATCAGTCCTCGTTGACTCACCGACTCGTTATAACATTAATTAACACAGTGCTACCTTGCTCAATATTTGGTAACAGAGCCACTGTCTGCGGATGTAAAAATTTACAGGATTCCAATTTTAATGAGAGAGCAGAGCACAGGTGTGCTAATGAAGGGATTGGCTCATTTGAATAAAACCATCCTGTTTGGGAGAAAATTAATTAGCAACACTGGAGTAAACGTTGACACCTTTGAACAGAGATGGTGAAAATATACCATAATGCAAATTTGCCTTTAATGACAAAGGTGCTCCTGTCTTATATCTATTTAGTAAAGTTTGTTAATCAGCATTAATCATTGTGTTATCAGAGGTTAGTTAGCCTACTTCAGACATTTAATTGTGGGACTGAATAGTCACAAGGTCGAGTTCAAAAAGCAGCATTTACCAGCTTTCCCTCTTCATGTTTAGTCTCCATTTGAGGCTAAATTTACATGATCCTCACTCTGCCCGTCTCAATTTTCCTTCCTGGATTACCATGTTTAAGCCTTATTTTCAGGAGACAAGATGAGCTAACTGCAGCTTATTAAAAACTATGAGGAGGAATTTTACTGTGACATTCAAGACAGAGCAGATAATAGGGAAATACCATGTCTTTTCATGAAGTGTAGAGGAACGTAGTCTTAACCCGAGGCCTGATATTAAAACGTTCTTCTGCGCTTAAAGCAGCAATTAAGGAGCGTTGTGAAACAAGTGTTAGATACTCAAAAGTCTCTCACACGATACTTCTGAGTTTAACACTTTGAATACCCACTTGAGGCTAATGCTTATCATAGTTGCCGTTTCATCCGCTCTATCTTGGAGGGACCACACATTTTCCACATCTACTGAAAACTATGGCTATAAATCTAAAGCTTTACATTCAGCAGGCCTTTAGCCTATGGCTAAATATCACGTTATCATCCTGCACAGTGTGGCCTGAAATAAATCAGTGACAGGGTTTCTTATTTTCTTATTTTTAAGCAACACGGACCAGCACTCAGTCATCTGATGCTTTTTCAGGACCCTTAATGTTATCTTGCAAAAGTTTTTGATTTTGCTTTATTAAAAATAGAAAAATACATAAGATATAAAATATTATAAATATAAGTAATATATTAAAAGAACTAACTGTAATTAATTTCATACTTTTTTCAGCTAATTTTTTAGAAAAAGAAAAATTTCTATGCCCAAAAATGTGTACTTTCATAAGCATTGAATTTGTTGAACTTATTTCTGAACCATGATGAAATATTCACTCACCTAAAGGATTATTAGGAACACCATACTAATATTGTGTTTCGCCTTCAGAACTGCCTTAATTCTACGTGGCATTGATTCAACAAGGTGCTGAAAGCATTCTTTAGAAATGTTGGCCCATATTGATAGGATAGCATCTTGCAGTTGATGGAGATTTGTGGGATGCACATCCAGGGCACGAAGCTCCCGTTCCACCACATCCCAAAGATGCTCTATTGGGTTGACATCTGGTGACTGTGGGGGCCATTTTGGTACAGTGAACTCATTGTCATGTTTAAGAAACCACTTTGAAATGATTCGAGCTTTGTGACATGGTGCATTATCCTGCTGGAAGTAGCCATCACATGGTGGCCTTAAAGGGATGGACATGGTCAGAAACAATGCTCAGGCAGGCCGTGGCATTTAAACGATGCCCAATTGGCACTAAGGGGCCTAAAGTGTGCCAAGAAAACATCCCCCACACCATTACACCACCACCACCAGCCTGCACAGTGGCATGATGGATCCATGTTCTCATTCTGTTTACGCCAAATTCTGACTCAACCATCTGAATGTCTCAACAGAAATCGAGACTCATCAGACCAGGCAACATTTTTCCAGTCTTCAACTGTCCAATTTTGGTGAGCTCTTGCAAATTGTAGCCTCTTTTTCCTATTTGTAGTGGATATTAGTGGTAACCGGTGGGGTCTTCTGCTGTTGTAGCCCATCCGCCTCAAGGTCGTGCGTGTTGTGGCTTCACTGCTTTGCTGCATACCTCGGTTGTAACGAGTGGTTATTTCAGTCAAAGTTGCTCTTCTATCAGCTTGAATCAGTCGGCCCATTCTCCTCTGACCTCTAGCATCAACAAGGCATTTTTGCCCCCACAGGACTGCCGCATACTGGATGTTTTTCCCTTTTCACATCATTCTTTGTAAACCCTAGAAATGGTTGTGCGTGAAAATCCCAGTAACTGAGCAGATTGTGAAATACTCAGACCGGCCCGTCTGGCACCAACAACCATGCCACGCTCAAAATTGCTTAAATCACCTTTCTTTCCCATTCTGACATTCAGTTTGGAGTTCAGGAGATTGTCTTGACCAGGACCACACCCCCAAATGCATTGAAGCAACTGCCATGTGATTGGTTGATTAGATAATTGCATTAATGAGAAATTGAACAGATGTTCCTAATAATCCTTTAGGTGAGGTAATATAGTATATACATTCACCTTGTGACCATGATTGACAACAAAGATCTTGAATGTGACGAGCTAGTAATCGACTTCAGAAGTTGGAAGTAGGACATTTCCGATAGCATCGGTCGATCGGCAGACACATACCCGTTTACACCTGGTGTTTCATGCTGCCTTCACGTGCTATCGGAAATTTCCTACTTCCCACTTCTGAAGTCGATTACTAGCTCGTCACATTCAAGATCTTTGTTGTCGGAAAGAACAGGAACTATGGAGGACACTAGGTTTATTCTTGCCTATAAATTGGGAAAATCTTATTAAAGCCATTCATTGGCCAACATTCACTACGCTATCTATAGTCAGATTGCTGACGATTGTGGAATTTCAGTCAAATACAGGCTATTTTTGCTGTGTATAATACTTACATCAATGATCATGTAAATATGCATTACTTTAACGACGAGGCATGGTGATGTAGCAGTTGTGGAAAAAAATGTAATTAAGAATACCAATTCTCCCCTCAATCGCAAATTGTTCACCGCTCTGCCATGTTTAAAAGTTTGTGACCCACCCATCTTGGGAACTTGGGTATCAAAAAAATTATCCCTGAACTTCCCAGTGGTAAATACGACTTGAGTGGGCATTCATGTCTAATTTTCAACTAGGAAACTGGTATTTATGATAATTCTGATAGCACATGAGGGCAGCATTAATCCATCTCTTTTGTCCACTTTCAACCACTTCTGTCCTGATTTCTTTAAGGGGAGGGTCTATGGGCATGTAAATGTATGGATTTCTTCAGATCTTTGGATCAATTGGACAAAATAAGCTTGTACATATACATTTGAACGTGAAAGCAGACGATGGAAAAACACACGGGGAGCATCAGCTTTTGTTTCTGCTCTGACAGCCGCAAGATCACGTGAGTGAGTGTTTGAAATCTGAAATGGTAAGAGAACATTGTGCTTGGTAAATTTTTCGTCTTCAAATCAAACTTGGATCTTCAGCCAAAGAAAGTTTACATCCCGTCTGGCTAGCGCACTTACCCTTAATGTTTATGTGTTAGGTCAGTAGGCGGAGAGTAGGCGTGTGTTCGAACGCATTTGACCAAAAAAGCAATTCGGTCAATGCGTTTTCGGCTATCTTTAGAAGTGGTCAAAAGTGGACAAGCTCAAAAGTTTTAGACCCCGTTTACACCTGTATTTAGCATCATCCTCTTATGATCCAATCGACCAAAACGCATCTTAATACCATGTGTAAACAGGGCCTATTTGTCCATTCGGGTTCAGGTCATATAGCACGGGTTTTCCGAGAATACGGTTGTGCGTCCTGAAAATATACGGATGTGAGTTTGGTTACAGAATGCGATTGTCACTCGTCACCCGTATTTTTATACTCCTTGTTGGAAATTTTTGGTGTCTTGGTGTGCAACATAACAGATCCGCTCAGATAAGGCGATCACACAATGGAGATTCCGCAAATATTGGATTCATCCGCGCAAACAAGCAGTATCGAAACACAACTGCTGTAAAAATAAAATAATATCCGCAAGTGACATTTTAAAGTATGTTTCAACCACAGGTGGAGATAGAGACCAACGTTTTAATTCTAATTCTAAAGATATCCATTGTAATTTTAAGCTATAATAATATATGCCTAATGTATTATTAGGTGCTAAGCAACACATTAAGTACGTTTTTCATCAGCATATGATGACCATTAGACAGAAGTGTAAGGATGCAGTGTAAACTTCTCAGTCAATGGTCAGTCTCTTTCTTTATACTGTCATCCTTAAATATAGGAACTGGTAAATATAGTCACAGCAACCGGATGGCCGTGATGCCGATGCACTGATTTCCATCATAATTCTGCACCTAGAACCAGACTGGGCCCCTTAAATAGTAATGTGCTAGAACACAAATAGGGGATGCGTGATCGCATTGAAGAAAACCTGCTGTCGGGTGTTGATTCGCGCTGTCTGGTGAGTGCCAATGGGGACGCACGTCAGTTTTATAGCTGAGCTGGGAGGAGAGGCGTTGGCAGGGGAAGAAATGCGCTCATCAATGTTTATTAATCACCGGCATGATATGATACTGTAGAATTGCAGTATTTTTACACACGTTGAGGATGCACAATCGTCTTTGGCTACAAGTCGATTTACTTAATTAGTCACAGGTCTGTATGAAAGCCATGCAAAACTGTTTCTGGTATAAGCAAAAAGCCATAAGTGTCATTCTATCAGCTGTCAGTCAAAGTCATCTGCTGGGCCTGCTTTTTCTGTTTTTAACACACACGTCAGAATGTCTCAAGCTGTTTGCAAGGAATCAAGCGTTGAATTTTCTACATGAACCGCATGAAACAAAGGAGCAACAGCTCACACATGTCAGAAAACCCACAGTGTATCCATTCAAATGACAAAAAAATGCAAGACGGAAGAGATGGGGACAGGAAAAAGATATAGAATTACGATATTTAAGAAATATCACGGTTGCGAGTGTGAAATAATTTTTTATACAATAGTTCAATAATTGAGAGGTTCAAGGGTTAGTTCACCCAAAATATGACTTTCTTTTTTCAGCCAAACACAATTGGAGTTATATTAAAAATCCTTGCTCTTCCATGCTTTATAATGGGAGTGAATAGCAACTGAGATTTTGAAGCCCAAAAAAGCACATCCATCCATCATAAAAGTAATCCATACGGCTCCAGGGGATTAATAAAGGCCTTCTGAAGCAAAGCGATGCGTTTTTTTTTTAAATCCATATTTATAACTTTATAAACTGTAAACGCTGGCTTCCAGCCAAAGAGTGACCTCTGACCCGACGCATGACGTATTGATGAACACGCAAGCGCAGAGGATAGATAAAAACAAAACACAGCCAGTCACAAATTGGTGATTTTTACACAAATTAGTAAAAATGAGAATTTTTAAAGAGAAATGTCAAGAGGAGCTTGTGTTTGTAGTCCAGACATATTTGTTTGAACCGCGAGAGGCGTCGACTCCCAGCTAAGCTTACGCTACTCTACATCATACGTCATACGCCAGGTCAGAGGTCACTCTTCCGCCGGAACTAGACTCGTGTACGGGCGTCACCGGCGGAAGCCAGTGATTTTTATAAAGTTATAAAAATGTATATTTTTCTTACAAAAATGCATTCCTTCGCTTCAGAAGGCCTTTATTATCCCCCTGGAGCCGTATGGGTTACTTTTATGATGGATAGATGCGCTTTTTTAGGCTTCAAATTCTCTATTCACTCCCATTCTAAAGCTTGGAAGAGCCAGGACATTTTTTTAATATAACTCCAATTGTGTTTGGCTGAAAGAAGAAAGTCATATACACCTAGTCTTGAGGGTAAGTAAATTATGGGATAATTTTCATTTTTTTGGTGAACTATCCCCTTAATATCAAGTATTAAATACTAACATTTCTGACAAGGTAAGTCCATATATTTATTCTTTGCAAAAAAGAAATATTTACTCTGCCAATCAAATTGGAGGACAACTATTGTAAATTATCCTGCTAGTAAAGTTGATTATGCATAATCAAATACTTACTCGGTATTATTTTGAGCATGTATCAATACAAAGGATATGCATACTTAGCATATTAAATGAGTAATTATCATTCATAGCTTTTGACTGATTAACAAAGGTGCCTACATATTTCGTTACATATTTCACAAGATTTCTATCTGCAAAGACTTGAATGATTGTTATGATTCTTTTGACTGCCTGTATTTGTCCATTCAACACGCTATTAACTGATGTTTCTGTGTAATTACTCTGTCTGTGTGTTTGACAAACACACAGAACACTCACAAAAGAAGCTGGTATGTTTTCAAAGAAGCAAAGCGGCATGTCTGCAATAATTCAAATATTTGTAATCAAAACAGAAAACTCTCACTGACTGTTTTGGGTACACACAAAAAAGCTTGGCCAATCAAAATGTTGTTGCACAAGCACAAAGTCAGAAGCAATTTACTTTTGAAAGATCGATTTAACCATTGATGAGCGTGCTTGGTTTAGCTCGAGGATTTTGGATCGTCAACAGTCATTGTCCATTAATTAGAGCTCCTAACACTGATTCACAAAAAACAATCAATTACTCTTCTAGACTTGACTGTCGGTATATACCCTATAATTGGGTGACTGCTTTCCTTTTCTCAAGTGCCCCACAGCCAATCGTTGCAGACCAAACAGGTGGCAGCAGAGGAAACAAGCTCTTCCAGTCCATAAAACTGGCTAACTAGCTCCTGAAAGTTGCAAGCCTGCAATTATCATATCATTTGTGTTGTAAATCACACTGCTTCTTGTCATGTTATCATCAGTTGCACCAATTTCATGCAACACATCTACCCCCCACCCCTAAAAAAAAGAAACAAATGTTAAAAAGTAAAGACATTTCAGGTCATTTTCACATGGACGAATAAAAAGTATGTTTCAGTTTCAATACACGGAGCTGGAATTGAGAATGTGGTTCATAAATCAGCACATTTGTGTGACATTGTCCCATAGGCATGAGATGGCCCTCCCTACTGTACGTTGCACAATAGACTCAAACGCAGGTAGCATGTACTTCCCCCTTCTCAAGTCTAAACATCCCCGAATCCAGCATACCCACCCACATACCAAATTTTGATCCTGTCACCTGGACACAGCAAGGGCGTGCAACATTTTTACAATGCCTTTTGTACATCATAATACCAAATAATTCTGCCTTGGAAAAGTGATCAATCTTAAAGTAGGATCCTGCATCGTCGTGTTTTAATTTTCCAGTGGATATCGCAATCATGGCAACGCTTAAACTAATAGCAAAGGTTGTTAAGTTTAGTCATTTGCACAGTTATCCAGATAATTTGATATACTTGTGATTAAAAAAGCCTACCTAATTGAACATTGACATTGTTTATAGCCTTACTGGGGTACTGGATGTTCTCACCCTCTAAACACATTGTAATTGCTCAGCTGCAGTTGATACAGCCACAAATAAGGCAAATTAGTCACTGTTAGATAGATAAACAACTAGATCTGGGGGTTTTTTTGACCCTCAGATATCATAAATTACACCACCTTATGAAGAAAACACATTTGAATCAATCATTTTAAAAGCAACATTTTAAAAGTCTATTAATACCTTAAAATTTGCTCCAGAGAAACAAGTGCGGTGCCATACTGAAAATTTTGCGCTTGACCTTTCCGTTGCTGCGTTTGCTCTGTATATTTCTATGGCACTATCAACGAGTAATTGCTGGTGAAGTGGGTTTACTTATAGAGTTAACGAAAGTCATCATAAGCACTGTAATGTTTGAAGCGGGTTTTGGATGAGTTAAAGCAATGTAAAAATATATATGTTGTCATAACTTATTGATCATACAATTCTTTTACGCATAAGAGACTTAATTCTTTCAAAAAACATAAAAAAAATCGTAGGCTACTGACCGCAAACTTTTGAACATAATTTAAATGATAAGTTTCATTAAATGCTATAAATGATGAAAAGTTATAGAAATAAACAAAAGTACTGCAAATTCATAAATATACCTGCTGTATATTTAGCCTATTTATCAAAATAATTGTATTATAAATTGCAATCACTGACCAGTTTTGTTTACAACATTTATAAGAAAGAGAATTAAAAGCAATGAGCAAAGCTGGGGTAACTTTGTCATTGGTTAGACAAACTTGGTTTGTAGGGTAAATAAGAAGCAGCACTAGTTTTGATTAACTTGATGAAGCCGAATCAGTATAGCCCACTCTCCGCTTGGCATCAGTCCAGATCAAATTACTGTGAGTTAGATGAATTATTTCACTTAACATAGTTGGGAAACATCACAGACTGCTCTCTACACCTACATGCTTTCAACCATCTGTTCTTTTGTTTACACCTCTTCATATCCATGGCAACAACATGGGGGCAGGTAGCTAGTCGGAAATATTTGTAAGTAGCATAGCCCTCATAACATTAATGAGCATTTGTTTAAAGCAATGTGCTTTGACACAGAAGGATATTCGGATATTGTTGGATATACCGTGAAGAAATCAGTCAGTCTAACCTATTTTACACACATAATTGAGAATTAGGCCTGTGTGATTGTCAGTAATTCACATTATGTTGCATCATATCTGTGATAAAATCACTTGTGTAGTCTTCAGAGTTAGCTCAACCTTCTATTTATCATCATGTGTTAACACTGATAGCGTCCTGTCTGTGCGATGATTACTCATACAGGCTGAGAGTGGTAATTTTGCATACACAAACACTGCGACTTCGGTGGCTATGTTCAACATGTTACATTAGTGAAGTTTGACTACCCACACAAAACGTATCGGGAGGTTATACATTTGTTGTTCTCAATTATATTTCGTTTCGATACGCTCACAGAACTTAGCTGCCTATCTGAAACAGAATCTGCAAGATTGAAACAGTCTTTGTTTACACTATTCGAGTGTGGAATGTTTTTGGGTGTTTAAATTAAGCCTATATCTGTCTGAAGTGTTGTGGCCTATAGCCTAAATATGTTTTTTTTAATATGTTTCAGAAGTGTTGTTTCCTGGGGACTTCTTCAATTAAAGAAGAATATGAATAGATTGTTCTTATATTATCTTTCACAGTTTATAGGCATTGCGACTGATAATGAGGCTATGTATTAACATCTAAGGTGATGCAATACGCAAATGTACATTTCTGTCACTCAGGCCCTTAAGGATTAGCTGGTGTAAATTACAGTAGAAGGTGACATGGATGCATTTTCAGCTGACTGAAATATATATGTATATATATAAATATATATATATGTGTGTGTGTGTGTGTGTGTGTGTGTGTGTGTGTGTGTGTGTGTGTGTGTGTGTGTGCGTGTGTGTGTGTGTGTGTGTGTGTGTGTGTGTGTGTGTGTGTGTGTGTGTGTGTGTGTACTACCGGTCAAAAGTCTGTAATAATTAAAAATATGTTGTTGTTTTTTTTGCTCATCAAGGCTGTATATATTTGATAAAAACACAGTAAAACTGAAATAAAACTTAAATACATTAAAACATTTTAAAATGCTCAAGAAACGTTTCCTATTATTATTATCAATGTTTAAAACAGTTATACAGCTTAATATTTTTGTGGAAACACTGATCATTTTTATTTGATGAATAGAAAGATCAAAAGAACATAATTTATTTGAAATAGACACTACTGTCACTTATAATTTAATGCATCTTTGCTGAATAAAAGTATATATATATAGAGTGTTTCCACAAAAAATGTTTCTTGAGTGCCAAATCAGCATTATCTATAAAATTATTTTAATGAGCCAGCAGATGAGATGCACACACTGTAAGCGAACCGTTAAATGATACAAAACACAAACTAAATCAACTCAGAAACAAGTATTTTCACAGCCCAGCAAAGGTAATGGTGTTTGATACTGTTTTGAACAGGTTTTGGCGTGACACTGTTTGCACATGTAAATCCAAAGGTGGAGATGTTTGTTCACTTTCAGGCACTTATATGTTCAGTGAGCATGTAAGTACACTATTTTTGGAAGGATTTCTGTCTAATGACACCTGTCTGTTTTATGTAACTGAACCAATTAAGCTGTGGCTCCTCATGAATGCGAAGTCTAATGAGCAGCTTAGAACATAATTATAATAACAAAGGATAAATAATTCCCAAACAGTCTTTAAGTTAAGGTTTTATTATCTAATAGTCTGCAGAAAAAAAGTTAAACACACAAGATTCCTGAACAATGAAGACAAACGAATGGGGTTACAGTGGGTGCTTATCACCTTAAAGAAACCCCCCCCCCAAAAAAAAATCTGCTATGAAGTGCTACAAACCATTCTGGGTCTTAGAGGTTAGACTGCATTTTTTTCCTCGTATTTAATTGAGTAAAGAAAAAAATTCAAACAATTCCTAAGCTTCTCTAGTTCACTGATATTTGATCTCAGTTCAAGAGCCGTTGTGGTAACGAACATGAAAGAAAAAAAAAATTCTCACACGATACATGTAAAATCTTCAGTGAGCTTTAACCCAGATGTAAAACACAAAATACAATTTTGGGTTTGGAGCTCAAATGCATAGAAAAGTTCACTCATTCAGAATAAATAGAACCATTTCAAATGGATATCCGACTGATATTTGTCACTTTAAATTTTGAAGTGTTTGCCTGGTTCGTAAAAGAATGACATTGTATAAAATACGCACATCCATTTTTTTTTTAGAAGTACATCTATGGCGTCTATGTACACCTATTGGTGTTAGACTGTGAGCATTGAATCTCTAAATCAATTTAACACTACAAAACATTGATCAATCTATTCATTAAGGTGTTCTTTTATTATTACTTTCGTCATCCAGTATACTTCTTTATGATGGAAATGTTCTGACTGATAACAAAGGAGCGAGAGAGAAGTGAAAACTTACACACACAAAAAAATCGTACAAAAAAGTCTCCATTGCTCTGAGATGGAATGTGATCCAAAATGAAGAGGTCCATGTGTATTGCATACAGAAGTTTTTACAGTCAAGTCTTTCGGAGCAGTTCAGCTGCTGACGTCCTATGTTCTGCTGTGCGCGATCAGAAGTCAGTGGCGGTCGACTGTGACTCAGTTCCTTAGTTTACACACCAAGTTTAATTCATGACAGTGTGTCTGTCTGAAAAATATGGTTCTTTTTTTTGTGTGGCAGAGATCCGTCATCATGACTGATGTTTATTACCCGAGATAACGCAGCCGCACGATATCAGTCTTCTGAAATGACGTCAATGTCCTCAGAGCTGCCCTGTTGCGTGGCCACCCTCCAGCGGCTCACATGTTGACTGCCCTTCCTCTTCTGCTGCGACTCTGGTGACTCTTCCTCCAGCTTCTGTCTCTTGTGCTTGGTCCTTCTGTTCTGGAACCAGACTTTCACCTGAACAAGAACGAGAACGAGAGGCCATTTCAATATATCAGCTTGTCTAGTTAGATATATAATTAATATATAATTATAGATAGTATTAGAAATAATCTATATTAATTCATTTAAAATGCATGTTTGAACTATTTTATCCTTTTTTTATTAAGCATATCTGCCCCATTACCTTGTTTGCTATTAAAATACTTTGGCGGCATTATTATGCCATATAAAAACATGCTTATGCCTGCTGCTTATGTGAAATATGATTGTTGTTGACGTAATGTCTCAATCTGGTGAGAAAATCATGTATCGTGATTGCACGATATGTGTGGAAACATATTCGAACTATGTGTGCTTGACACGGATAAAACAGTATGTAAAAAAAAATAATAATAATAAAAAAGCAGCAGTAAAGTAATTGTAAAAACAAAATGGCAAAGGTTTACAGAAGGTGTCCAAAAGTGTAAAACCACTAGAGAAAATGTGAAAATATTATAATTTAATAAAGGTCATTACAAATTATATTATCAGTATGAACATTTGAACGAAACTTGTAATTGAAAATGAAAAGTTTTTATTTAATAATGTATTAGAATACAACTATGTAAAAAAAAAAAAACATACCAAATAAAAGTCGCTGCAAAAACGTAATAACTAATTAAAAAGGTTAATTAAAAAGTCTAAAAACACAAGTGAAATTGCATTTTTATAATCAAATAAATTTTTATTTATTTATGCCCCAACTTTTGAACATTTAAACTAAAATGAATGAAAAAAATATATTTTTAATTTAAAAATGTATCCGTATAAAACTGTATGTTAAAAAAAACATCCAAAATAAAAGTAAGAAAATAACTAATTTAAAAGATTCATATATGATTCATATAACCTGTAAAAGTTGCTGCCTAAAATTTTTAAGTACAATCAACTTGGATGTTTAAGTCACTTCAACTTAAATTACATTAAACTCACTTAAAAAAAAGAGAGTTGAATCTTGTTTAACTTATAAACTAATTTGAAAATTGCTTAACTTATTTTGATGAGTTAAAGCAATGTAAAAACAAATGTTGTCATAGCTCACTGATCATATAATTTTTTACAGTAGGTGTCCAAAAGTCTAAAATAAGTTTCTCATAACATTTATTTATTTATTTATTTGGTTTATTTTTTTTATTATTCCATTTCTTTCCACGTTCAGATTTGTATTCCCCGATTTTCAGTGGTGTCTCAGACTTTTGAACCCCTCCGTATGTCACAACAGGCATTGCTCAAGCCTAACAATCCTACACAAGTACGTATGTGAATGTTTGTGAAGCCGATTGTGAAAATAACCAATAAATGCATGTTGTATACATGCTTTGGAATTTATACGGCCTCTCCCAAGGCAATGAATGATGAATTACTTCCGTCCTGTGAGGAAACTAAATGAGTAAATGCGTGTTCACATCCCATGCCGTTAGCAGTGTGTGTGAGTGTGTGTGTGTGTGCTGCATTCCACAGCGTGCTGAAGGGATGGACCCTCACGCCTCTGCCTCCTCACCTGTGTCTCTGTCAGGCACAGCCCGTTGGCTAACTGCTTGCGCTCGGCTCCCACCACGTAATGGTTCTTCTCGAAGGCACGTTCCAGCCGCAGCAGCTGCGACGGGGAGAAGGCCGTGCGGATGCGCTTGGGCTTGCGAGAGAAAGGCCCGTGTAGCAGCAGGTTTTCCGGGCTGCTGTCGTCACCTGGAGACAAGAAGCAGGGGAATAAAAAGCACATGTCAATTAGCCCAGTGGATACTTTTATAGTGGGATTTAAAATGAATAAACGAAAATCTAAAACGTTCACAACAAAAACACAAGGAAATGTGTACATTTTAAAGATTTTAAACTGCGACTTATGCGCCAAATATGTTTTACATGGAAATTTCACTGTTTAAATTGAAAGTATCGTGCTGTTGCAATCCTAATGACATCATTGGATTGCTTTGTCCTTTTTGAAGTGTGTGGCATTACAAAATGAAGTGATGTGGATTCATAAAATTTCATTAAAAAGTCTTATGGCAGCCATTCCGTTGACATTTCTTCATGTAGCAGATCGATTATCCAGAGGCTCTTTATGCTTTTATACAAAATAAGTGCTTTACATAGCATAGCAATGCTGACATTACGCACAGGATCGCACGTCTTAATTGAGCCACATGAGCTGATTTGAATAATTCCAGGTCAGTTCCAGACACGGCTGATGTAAAGTGTGTTCACACCGCATCATTCATACGTCTGTACACTCAGACAGCTCTCTGTGCATTCAAAGACGAGCCTTTAACCTTCGGCCCTCATAATATATGGCATTACCCTAATTTTCATACAAATGCAAGGCTGCTAAAAAATAAATAGACATCCATGGTTGAATAGATGCAAAAACATTTGAGATGAATATGTTAATTGTCAGTTAAGCAAATCTAAATCCCTTACATTTGGTCTGATTATATTCAACATGAGGCAATAGTAAAATTTTGTCCCCATCAGTAAGTATCAGAGCAAACGTGATCTTCGCTCGACCCCAGACAACATCTGGAGGGTAGAGTACGTGTGCCGTTTATTGCAAACACACAAAGAGGGGAAAACATTTTTCATAAACAAATGGATGTGTAATTTACGTGACCACTTTAGTGTTTGGAGAGCTATGTTTGAAAGGAATCTTCAGAAAGGTGATGACCGCAATCACGTATAAACAAAATATTCTCGCGGAGCGGTTACAGGGAGGATAGAAGTGACAGACCATGATCTTTTGTCACTGAAAAAATAACCAAAAGGTTTCAACGTTCGCATCAGGTGTGCAACCGCAAAATGTACATCGGTAACATGCAAATGTCTCAAATAGGTGTTTGCTTCAATAACGACTTTTTCTGAGCACGCAATTCGGCTGGGTTTATGAACGCGGTTGGTCCATGCCCACACATAGGCCGTGAAGCTGCTGAAAACATCGGTGGCGATTGCTAAAAGCATATTAATGCATTAAATGGAAGTTATGAAATATATTCAGCCACCCAGAAATACTTTCACAATTCCAAAGGCTGACTAAATCCTTTAAACCACATAAACTAATTTCATCTAAATCCATAAAAGTTCAGTGTGCACAGAACACATTGACATTTTTTAACACTGATCATCAAAGAAAGCACAATGATGCACCAATTCTGAGCACAAAAGCTCACTAATGGCATCACCAGAAGATGAAAAGAGGATTAGCATGAGGCTGTTCGGACTTTAAGTCTTTTAAAAACTCCGAAACCAAGCCTTTATCTGCAGACAATAGCTTTGAACTGACTCCTTTCAGACAAGCATTAAGCCATCACAGAGAAGCAACTTCAACTCTCAGCCTCAAACACAGCGATGCTTCATATAAACGCATTTCTAGGCATCCCACTGCGGAAAAGACAGTTGCAACATGTTTGTTTGCATGCACAGAATGACTCGTTCGTAATGGTCGCTGTTGCAAGCCTCCATTAGCAGAGACTTCCCAAAGGTCCTAATAATGTTTGCACTTTACTAAAAGGTGCATATTTTCTGTCACAGCACTGTCATTGACAACTGCTTTCAGCTGGTGTGCTGAAAACGCTTTGAACACCAGAGGCAAAAACAATGGAGACATCTCCGTGCAAAAATGAGGGGAGCAGGGCGGAAGAATGTAAATAATGAGTTCTACGCGGTTTGAAGGTGTTGAAAAGCCCTCCTTAAACCTTCCTCAAGGTGCACTGAGCGCCAACCAACCGAAACCGAATACTCAGTGTTATAGTGGCAACTTTTCGAAACTTTCAAATCAAAGTGAAATCTTATTATTTCGTGTAGGCTCAGTGCTCTCGGCCTGGCATCATCAGCATGTGTGGCATCACCTCCGTGTCTCTCGAGAGAGGTGGTGGATCAGACTAGTAGCAGGCCAGAACACTGACAGAGACTCAAGCCTCCTGAAGAGCCGGGAGACCCTCCGGGGGTTTGGATTTAAACACACACTGGCCTATCCACGGCAAGAAAGCCCCCAACACGAGGAAAAGGGAACCAGATGGCACCCAGATCAGCATTACTACCATTCCCTTGGCACAAACAAGCTTGGTCTTGTCAGTGCCGTTCTCATTAGAGGCAGGGAGAAGGGTGGCCTATAGTGGGAAAGAAAGAGACTGTACCCTTTGGTCTCTCCTACAGAATGAGTGTTCCCCGTTAAGCCGCCTCCCTGAAATTTTGATTCAATATTTTCCAAGCAATTTTGAAAAAAAAGTTATTATTATATATATATATATATATATATCCAAAACATTTAACTGTTATTATCTGCTATTATTGTTATTATATTATTACATTATTATTATATTGTTATGTAAGCTTTGGAATGAGGCCTCTAAAGAAAGACAATAAATCATTCTATCAATAGTTTTAAAAGTCTGCTGATAACACTGTTTATATATATATGTGTGTGTGTGTGTGTTACTTAACTGCTATTATTATATTATTACATTATTATTATATTGTTACAATATTTTTAAATTTTATTATGCTTTGGAATGTGCCTCCAAAGAAAGACAATCAATTATTCTATCAATAGTATTAAAAGTCTGCTGATATCACTGTTTATACATCTATAGGCCTATATATATATAGATATATCGTGTAGAGTTCACCCAAAATTAAAATTACTGTGTGAGAAAAAAATTCAAGTTTACAGAGTTTTAGTGTCAGTACTACATTAAACTATATAATGTTAAATATAATGTATAATTATATTAGTGCAATGGGGGAATATTTGTGGGTCCTCCTGATAATGGCAAATGTCTTATGTTACCAGTAAAAAGTGGCCAACACTATTTTAAATATACATCTAGTCAGTGACAGAGTGCACGCATATTCATCTAAAATCATTTGTCTTGGAGTATCGCAATAAAATTGTATCGTTCGTTCAGTATCTTTATATGCATCGAGTTGTGACATAAGGGTATCGTCACATCCCTATATATAACTGCTATTATTATTATTACATCATTATTACATTGTTCTCATATTATTACACTATGCTTTGGAATCCAGCCTCTAAAGAAAGACAATCACTGATGACATTGTTTATGCATCTGGAACCTCACAGATTTTTATTGAAACCTGAGAGTGCACAAATCTCAGAAAAATGCATCAGTGCCACTGTCACAGTCTGTGGATCGTACCCATAACACGAAAGCCTGCTCATGTACAACAGCAGGACGGTCTGGGATCCTGTTTATCTTGTCCCGCATGACGGATCCGAGGACATGGACACATCTCTTTACCCATTCAGGAAGTGCTAGAGTTAAAACCCATGGACACATTAGCACTGACACTCTCCTCGATAGGTGATCCGTTCCCACCCAATCCCCACGGCTGCATTTAGTCTTGTCTAAACAGTAGTTTTCTAGGTTATTGGACACCATCAGTGAGTGGATCGGCTGTGTGTGTAAACAAAGAGGCTCTATCTGAACCCCGGATCTGAGTAATAGTGACAACAACCTCTGACTTCCACCAATTACCTGAGCAATGCCCTCGAGGACTGTGGTGCAGCTCAGGACCCTATAACAGCAAATGTGTCTGGGCTTCTCATCACAGCCCTCCAAGCAGGCAATAAGTCAGACCGGCCAGAGCTACTGATAGCAGATTTAACAAATTGCCTGGTAAATAGGACCTCCTAGTATCCATTACACTTTTTAAAGGACTCTGCAAACAGGACTATCAAATCAATCAAATATTCTTGTCTTTGATTTTTTATAATAATAGTAATAAATTAAAGAAGTTCAAAGAAACATTCATCTCACAAAGATGGTGATTAAAATGTACAAAATTTAAATCAAATTAAAATAAAGCTCTTAAAGGAACAAACATTTCAAGGCTGTTTTTTTAGAGCTAAATAGAGGTATAAATAAAGAGGTTTAAATAAAGGTTTTATCCAATAATAAAAGTGCAATAATTGTTTTAAAAGCTAACATATATCATTAACAGTGTTTGCATTATTATGGTAGTTTTAAGAGCTGTAAATGTTTATGAGCCTTATAATAACAAATGTGTTTACTTTGTGGAAGAATCACAAATGTAAAAGAAAGATGTTGCATGTAGCACTTCGACTACCTCATAAAAATATTCGTCCACCCACAATAGTGTAATATAATTATTGAAATAGATTATGTATATCGTACATTTAAAAAAGAAAACGGAAACGACGTAGAAATACGGTGCATCTTTAAGAAGATACACAAATATTTAAATAAAAATAATTCAAATAACAGTAAAATAATGTAGTTTTTTTATTAAGAAATATACTATATTTATTGTATTAAAATTATCCTAAACGATGGAACGTATTATAAAAGTATATAATAAGTAAAAGCCTAGCCTACATTTAGCCTATTTGATCATTAATATAGGCCTAAATGTGCTTCTGAAAACTGTGACAATAATCGTTAGGCTATCTATTTATCTTTATCTTAATTATCTTTCATAATGAATTATTTATATTATAATACACAATGAGAGCTGAAAATGTATCAAACAAACAAACAGAAAAAAAAATATATGTATCGAACAACGTCCCCTTCTTTAATAACACGGCTATATCTGATCAAAACAAATTAGCGGTCTTTCATAATGTTATGACGACTACAAATTTATTTTGCAATTCACCTTTATTGGCAATTTGGCAAAATTCCTTTAATTTAAAGTCAAACCATTTTTAAATAGACTAACACAACTCGCACGGCATCATTTTCTCATGAGTCCTTTTTACATTTTTTAAATCGATATGTTTATAAAAATAGCTAGGTTAATATTCAGATGAGAGGTAGGCTATTTATCGCATCGCCCGTGCATGCGTATCGCCATTTATAACAATTTTTAAATAAAACATTAAATCAATAAGGCCAAAGAGCTGCTGAAAACATTGACTAGGCTACCTCACAGTCACACTTAAAATATTTTCAATCTTTTTGAAGTTATTAAGCTTTTCTTAACTTCAAGGGCCCCACTTCAATCTCTCACTCCATCTCAACATCCCAGAACTGATCTTTACCTTGGAATCGATGTCCCAGATATCTGTTCCTCAACACCCACGGGTAGAAGTTGAGGGGGTCCCTCTGGTGAGGGCTGAAGAAGGACTGTGTGGGGATCTGGAGGTGACGCAGAGACAGCCCGGAGTTGGTGGAATGAGTGGCCGGGTCTGTGAACATCATCTCTGGGCTGCTGCTGTACAGTGTCCTGCCTGAGTTCTGGAAGCAGCTCCCAAAGGGGGAAGGATGGATGGATTCAGAGAACCTCAGAGCAGTGGGTCTGATGGGCTCATCCGCAGAGGCACTTGAGGAATTGGAGTCTTTACCCACAAGAGATTCAATAGTGAAGCACTTCTTATTGTGCTGGAACATTGTGATGGGCTATAATAAAAAAAATACTCAATCAATTAAATGCAAAAAAATCGAACAGGAAGTGAACCGATGATGAACCGCACGTCTAAAAAAAGTCAAAAAGACAATATTTATATAGTCCCTCTGCAATCCATAACTTCATAAGGTTCCTTTGGCTCCTTCAATTTCGTGGGTTGCAATACACTTCCAATAGCTGCAAATAGACGTGTGAGTTTCTGTCACCAGTTGTGTTTAAAGTAATTCAGATCTCATCTCGTTTATGTCCTTGTCAGAGCAAACGTCGAGCATGTGAAGCAGGCATCAGTTCAGATGCAGTCAGATCGCTGCGAGCTCTTGTGATCGATGATCCGTCAGCTTGTGCGCCAGCGCTTGTCATGATGAGCCAACTTCAATACCTGCTCTCTCGGAGCTCCGACAGCGAGGTGTGCTGCGCATGCGCAGACCGGCGAGCGGCGCACTCGCGCTCAATAGCCATTTTGTGTTGTGTAAAGAAATTCTGTAGGTAGGCTATTTGACCAGAAAGAGTTCAACAACACATGAGGATGTGTCAGAACAGAATCTATGAAGGGTATACCTAGCTACATTTAAAATGTGTTGAAGCTTCAAAACTGAATCTTTCTGATGGCTTAGTGATCAGCAGGTTGCTTGTTTAATTTTATTACACTGTGACTGATGTTGTTTTTTAATCATTTTTATTTTATTTTATTTATTTAGGCTATTTTTTGCGAAATAGGCGGAAGCAGGTGAAAGGGATTTATAGATTTTGTTTTGCTAGTTTAAATGAACGGCCTCATAATTCGTCACGATATTCATTTAGGTTTTTATTTGCCTATTACTTTCTTGTCTTCTTACACCCCAGAAATAGCCTATTTATTTCGGTTAATAATTTTTCACACACTGTAGCCTATCATATTTTTTAAAAAAAGATTCTGAAAGTGTTTCCTTGCTACTGCATTTAAATGATCTATTAGCTATTTATCTTGTGTAGCAGGCTATCGGTAGGCCTACACTGTAAAAAATATTGTTGGTTTAACTTTTAAAAAGTAGCCTATAACCTGGTTGCTTAATACAATTTTAAAAATAAAATAGAGATTGGTTTAATCAACTGAAACTCAAAATGTTATTTAAGTTGATAAGTTGATTTGACAAAAGAAAAAATGTAGGCTACAAAAAATGTATTTGACCAAAAAAAGCCCTTTTTTTTTTTTTTTTTTTTTACTGTGTAGGCTACAACCAGTAAGAATTAAAGCCCACACATGTAAAAATTCGTTGTAGCACGTAAAATTAATAACAATAGTAGGCTAATAATAAAACAACATTCCAATAATAACATACAATATTAAATATCATTAAAATCAGCATGCATCCATGTCATTTGTTATTATCATTTGCAGCATTAGCATACTATAGTTTTCTTTTATTTGTTGTTTTAGCTATCAAATCATTATTATCTTCTCTAGGAATATCCTTTAAAGAGGTTTATTAAAGGATATAGCCTTTACAAGTGAAGAAAATTATAGAGAGAAAATTATATATTTTTTATTTTATAGATTTGTTTGCTTGGGCCATTATAGGTGAGCATTATCTAGTGAAATAATCAATATGGTTAACACATCTAACACTTATTTTTATTTTATGGATATAAATCGTCATCATAACAAGAGAACTCGCTCGGGAATCTGAGCTTAGTTAAGGAGTTTATGAAGGTGTCTTAATGAAGCAGACACAGATCAAGGGAACGGGGCATTGATCTCTCGGCTTGACATGTCTCGAGTGCCTCTCCTTGTCTCATTTGTCAGTTACAAACGCAATAAGTTGTTGAGAGAGGATGGAGGCTAATGGGGTGGATCAGAGTCTCGGAAACCCTGGACAGATGTCACCCTTTTGAGAAGGAACAATCGTGGCTCAGGAGCCACACAAAAGCCCCCCTGCTCAGGCCTTTCACAATCCACCCAGCGGAAACCCATGTGAACCACGCAGGGCACAGACCCCATTGAGCCCCAAAGCAGCCCGTCTCCAGCCCTCTTGTGCCTCCCTTCTCAGTCCCTCTGCATATAATTAATAGCTTTCTCTGGCCAATTTTGTCCCCTTTGCCTCAAATACAAATGGCCATTAACATCTATTAATTTTGCCTCTGGCAATTGATTGCAGAGTGTGCACAGCTGAAAAGGCTATAACAGTTGGAGTTTTTGTAAGCACTCTGGGTGTGAAGGCGAGTTAAAATGTGATTATTGTTCCCCTGCCTGGAACTAACTGGTGTTAAACCCTCTTTGAACACGGAGAAGCCAAGATTGGTTATTTTACTAGTCATTAGCTGACTCAGAGAGGCTAAATTAAATGGATAACAATCAATACCTATTGACTTGAGGAACATTATGAAAAAATAGCATGTTCATGAAATCCCTTATTCACAATAAAAAAATGAGCAAATTAAAGATACATTACAAAAAAGGTCAAATTAAGCTATCTAATTGTACAACTTCTCTTCTCAGACCATAAATAGAATTCAAATCTTTTAATAGTGTTATCAGACAGCCACAGTAAAAACCTTTCTAATTTCCGAATGCATTATTTGCAAAGTATTTTTTTAATAAAAAAGTTCATTTTGCAATAATTCAGCTCTTGATTCTAGGATTTAGATTAAAAAAAAGAAATGCTAAAAAATATATATAGTAAATATAGCTAAAAATCTAATATGATGATAAGTGACTAAATTATAGTCCTTTATTGTAAAACAACTGAAAATAAAATACAAATAGAAATATTATGACATTCAACAATATTTGCATGATGTATCATGTATTTGGTAAAACTAAAATAGGCCATAAGGATCTCAAGCTCACAGTCACTGTGTACTATGGCACTCAGTGTTAGTATTTATTTGCTCACGTAGCCTAGTCTATTTATCCACTAATAACTATACAAAGTAAATGTATTACACGTCTTGAATGCTGGGACAAAAACTCAAGGATTTGATACAGGCTTTTTGTTAGTTACTGTTCAGAAATGTGGGTGCGCGGTCAACCACATTGTGAACAAACAACGCCCTCTACTGTACCAATGTGTAAAAGACACAGAGCACATCCATTTAAACAATGCATTTAGACATGCTTTTAAAATCGATCAATTGGAGGGACAGAAATCTCTCAGATTTCATCAAAAAGATCTTCATTTGTGTTCCGAAGATGAACGAAAGTTTTATGTGGTTGAAACCACATGAGGGTGAGTAATTAATGATATAATTTTCATTTCATTTTTATATTTAAGCCTCGTTTGTGAAACCAGGGGCTTGTTATTTCCGGATTATATCCAGATTAGTCAGAACAAATACACACACTCATGCATGCAACATTAGTACCTGCTAGTTAAGTGAATCCTTGTTGAAGCTCCGCATTGTGTGTTAATCACTGAGAATGAAGAACATTCATTATTATTATGTTTGACATTCAGATACAAGTAGAGAGTTAAGTGACCTTTTACTTAATACAAATTAGCTTTTTTATTATTATTACTGATATTCTTTTTTTCAGCATATTAGAGAAAGACTAAAGTCCTTAAAACTACAAAAAAGTAGGCCTAGTAGCCTATGGAAGATTGATACTGTGACAATAAATGTTCAAAATCAAAACAAAAGCTTCATCATTATGGCCTCGTTTACACTGCAGGGGTCTCATTTATAAAACTGTGCGTAGGATCCTTACTAAAAGTGTACGTGCGTCCGAAAGCCAAAAATGGCGTACGCAAAAAAATATTCGGACTTATAAAACCGTGCGTACGCCAGAACCTGCAGAATTCACTTTATAAATCCCAGTCAGCGGAAGAATGTGCGCACATGCGTCTCCTCCCCGAAATAACCATATATGGAGCTTACAACACCTAGTTTTACTATGGATATCCTCATCTGCATATCATTTGCATATGATTATTCTTCCACGTGATAACGGTAGGCCTACAAGACATTTGGAAAACATGAAATACGGATGTGCCGTCACATTAGTTACATTAATAAAAAATAATTTAGTAGCCTATATCCTTGCCTTGTTTTTGAATTAATAAATCAAATAGTGTAAATTACATTTCAGAGAAAGTTTTTCTCAATCTTTTCCACTGGCCAAAGAGTATTTTTAATTGATTTATATTTTTAATGGAAACAGATAGCTAGACCTTGTAGTGCATTATTTGCACGAAACTATTTTCTCAGACAATCTGCTATTATCATGATAAGCAATTATCTCTGTAGTTAAAACATTAAAACACAGCATGCCAGAGGAAAAGTGTTTGAAAGCATTGCAACAAATATTTCTATTTATTGAATAGAAAAAAATGTTGTAACTTCTCAGTAATGATTTCATGTAATTTAAGTGTCTAACTCCATTAATCAGAATGGCATATTTAATCTAAATGTATATATCAGAAGTAAAACATAGTTTTAATTATTTAAACTGTTATTGTGAACATATTTCACAGAACACTGTATTTATGATTATAATGAAGATTTACGGTTTTAGATAGGCTGCGTCAGTTCACTTAAGAACAAAGGGATGGATATTTAACAAAGGGATGGACATTTAAAAAGGGATGGATGTTTGCTTCATGTGATAGGCTTGGTGAGTGAAATTATATTTGTATTATCTTTCTGTATACTGTATGTATAATTTTCTTTAGGTTTTCATTCTAAAAGTGACCAAAAAGACATTTAGCTCCAGCTCACCATCGGTGTCGCCAAACTGCTCCATCTCCAAAACGTGCGTACGCACGGTTCAAAATATGCTTAAAGGTGCGCACATTCTCCCGTCAAGTTTGTTTTTTATAGATCACAACCTTTGCGTGGAAACTGGCGTAGGCCTACGTACGTTTCCAGCCCCGTTTTGTGCGTACGCACGCTTTATAAATGAGACAGGGGCCTCATGTATAAAACTTTGCGTAGATTTCATCCTTAAAGTGTGCATACGCACATAAGGCAGAATTTGCGTACGCACAAAAGTTTTCAGATTTATAAAACCGTTCGTACGCCAGAACCTGCGCAGAATTCACTTTATAAATCCCAGTCAGCGGAAGATTGTGCGCACGCGCGTCTCCTCCCCGAAATAACCACATATGGAGCTTACAACGCCTAGTTTTACTATGCATATCCTCATCTGCATGTCATTTGCATATGATTATTCATCCACGTGATACCATGTTTAACGGTACGAAATACGGATGTGCCGTCACATTATTACATTCATAATTTTTTTTAGTAGCTTATATCCTTGCCTTGTTTTTGAATAAATAAATCAAATAGTGTAAAATACATTTCAGAGAAAGTTTTTCTCAATCTTTTCCACTGGCCAAATAGTATTTTTAATTGATTTATATTTTTAATGGAAACAGATAGACATTGTTGTGCATTATTTGCACGAAACAATTTCCCCAGACAATCTGCTATTAGCTATCAGTTAAAACATTAAAAAACAGCATGGCACAACAAATAGGTCTGTTTCTATTTATTGAATATATATTTTTTGTAACTTCTCAGTAATGATTTCATGTAGCTAGTTCAAGTGAAACTCCATTAATGAGAATGGCATATTTAATCTAAATGTGTATATCAGAAGTAAAACAGTTTAAATCATTCTTTTATTTATTTAAAATGTTATTGTGAACACATGCTTCTTGACGGTTTTGTAATGAACACCGTAGTTAGGACCGATGATGAGGAGCGATTGTGCTTCATGACTGTATTTGCAGACTTTGACATTTTATGATATATGTACATTAAGGAAAATATTTCCTTTTTACACTGTGTTCTGCAGTTCTCTAATAAAAGGGTATTTCATGCTATTCTGTATCACATGTAGTCGCACCATGTCCTCATGGGCTCCCGTTGTGGACAATGTGACTGTAAGGCAGCGCTGATTATTATTATTATTTTTTTTATATACATTTTGAATTACGTTTGGATTTTACTAGATGTATAGCC
Organism: Rhinichthys klamathensis goyatoka; assembly: GCF_029890125.1. NCBI lineage: Eukaryota > Metazoa > Chordata > Actinopteri > Cypriniformes > Leuciscidae > Rhinichthys > Rhinichthys klamathensis. The sequence continues at coordinate 6,151,816 of NW_026606611.1, forward strand.
TAAAACAATCGGCACAAATAACACTGTTGGATTTAATCTTCATGATAATGTGGATATAACGTATGAAATGGAGTGAAAATTAAATGTCGTTAATTCTTATAATCGTTCTTCTCACATTTATTTTCTACAATCTAACTTCAGTTCACTACCTCACCATCTGTGTCGCCAATTCCCTTTGTCTCCAGAATGTGCGTACGCACGGTCAAGAGCATCCTTACAGTGCGCACTTATTTACGCCAAGTTTATTTTTTTATAAATCCCGATATGTGTGTGGAAAAATGCGTACGCATATTTCTATGCCCATTTTGTGCGTACGCAACGTGGCCCCTGGTCTTGATTCCCAATTCTGATTTGTTGCCTATCCGATTTTTTTTACTGTCCGTTTACACGTTCTTTAAATTGTGATCCATATCCGAGTCATGTGTTTACACTTGACTGAAACATCGCGCATGTTTAAAGGGGTCTTCTTGCTCAGATGGACGAACACGCAGCGAGATCTCAGGGGGCCTCATTTATAACCGTTGCGTACGCACAAAACAGGCCATGAAAGAGGCGTACGCCACTTCCGACGCATAAGTGGTGATTTATAAAAACAAACTTGACGGAAAAATTTGCGCACCTGCACGCAAACTCTGACCCATGCGTACGAACGTTTTGGAGATGGAGCAGTTTGGCGACACCGATGGTGAGCTGGAGTTAAATGTCTTTTTGGTCACTTTTAGACAGAAAATCTAAAGAAAATTATACATAGGCTATACAGAAAGATAATACAAATATAATTTCACTCACCAAGCATATCACTTGAGGCAAATATTGATCCCTTCTTAAATGTCCGCGCCAGCGAGCGCGTGGTGCCGTTTAGTGAAACTAACGCCTATCTAACGACAGAGTCCTAATCATACAACAGTGCATGTTCACAATAACAGTTTAAATAAATAAAATAATGATTTAAACTGTTTTACTTCTGATATAAACATTTAGATTAAATATGCCATTGTCATTGATGGAGTTAAACACTTAAACATGAAATCATTACTGAGAAGTTACAACATGTTTTATATTCAATAAATATAAATATTTGTTGTGGATGCAATGCTTTTGAACACTTTTCCTCTGGCATGCTGTGTTTTAATGTTTTAACTAAAGAGATAATTGCTTATAGCAGATTGTCTGAGAAAATAGTTTCTTGCAAATAATGCACAAAGGTCTGTTTCCATTAAAAATATAAATCAATAAAAAAAATACTATTTGGTCAGTGGAAAAGATTGTGAAAACTTTCTCTGAAATGTATTTTACACTATTTTATTTATTTATTCAAAAACAAGGCAAGGATAGGCTACTAAATTATTTGTATTAATGTAGGCTATGTGACGGCACATATTAGGCTATTTCATATTTTCCTTATGTCTTGTACCGTTAAACATGTTATCACGTGGATAAATAACCATATGCAAATGATATGCAGATGAGGATATGGATAGTAAAACTAGGCGTTGTAAGCTCCATATATGGTTATTTCGGGGAGGAGACTTCCGCTGACTGAGATTTATCGGGATTTATAAAGTGAATTCTGCGCAGGTTCTGGCGTAGCCTACGCACGGTTTTATAAATCTGAATATTTTTTTGCGTACGCCATTTTTGGCTTTCGGGCGCACGTACACTTTTAGTAAGGGTCCTACCATAGGGATCCTACGCACAGTTTTATAAATGAGGCCCCTGGACTGGTGGGAACATAGGCCTACAACACGATCTCATAAAAGTAAGTAGGCTATCTATAGCACAAATTTTATTTCTCATGCCATTTATACGCCAAAAATAGTTTTTGCTTGCATATGATACGCACTGTAAACGTGCGTATTAAACGCCATAAAGTGCGTATCATTCACGCAAAAACTATTTTTGGCGTAAATGGCACGTGAAAAAAATCGTGCAATAAACGCACTTTCATGAGATCGAGGCGGGCTTTAACGAGGAGCAGTGTGTCCGAAATTTTAGGATGAACAAGCCAACCTTTGATATGTTGTGTCAACTTGTGTCCACATTCCTCTCCTACGACGACACAATGTTTCGTCGGGCCATCCGTCCAGGGTTTCGCGTCGGGGTTTCTCTCGTCATTAAACCGCGGAGACGCAGCCTATGCCTCGGAAAATCCGATCTGCCTGTTTACATGACAGTCGCATTGGCACATATCTGATTTAGTTCCACATATGAACGAGGCCTGAAACCTATGGCGTTATATATGTGCCTCATTCCTGAGCGAGTAATTGTAAGTTTTGAGCACAGAGAACTATATTTTGCAAGCACATTGCATTATATTTTGAACAGAAATTAACAATCGCAAAAAAAAAAATTCGTTTGAGCAAAGAAAAAACGATTCCGTGCTCTATAAATGTATTTGCTATTATCCATATTAACGTGCAATAATAACTCCTCTCACGCAGTTTACTCAGGTGCTCTCTCACAAACTTATTCTCTGCGCTCCTGTCAAGTCCCTCTCTCTCTCTCTCAACCTCTTAATTCTGTGCGCGCTCAACTCTTGACACACGCGCGCTCAACTCTTGATACACACGCGCGCTCAACTCTTGATACACACGCGCGCTCAACTCTTGATACACACGCGCGCTCAACTCTTGATACACACGCGCGCTCAACTCTTGATACACACGCGCGCTCAACTCTTGATACACACGCGCGCTCAACTATTGACACACACGCGCGCTCAACTCTTGATACACACGCGCGCTCAACTATTGACACACACGCGCGCTCAACTTGCAACAGCGTTACAAGTGTGCCACAAAATCAACCAATCGGAAAATTAGAGGTCAATTGTGATTGGCTGTTGGTCTCCAATCACCACGCAGCACAAAGAAGAAGAAAAAGGAATTTTATGGATAGATGTCTTCTCTAGTATGGAATGCCAAAGCTGACTTAATTAAAAATAAATAAATACATAAATAAATAAATATACGAAGAAATGCAAAAAAGCAAAAATACATAAATAAATATACAAAGAAATGTAAAAAAAAATACAAAGAAATGAGTATTTATACTTTTATTTCCTTATTTATGTATAATTGTATTTTTTCACACATTTTTTATTTATACATTTATTTATTTCCACTTTTATTTATTTCCACATTTATATATTGTATTGTATTATATAAATTGATTTCCAGGGGCGATCAGCATCATATACTGCATGTCCAGTTCTTAATATTAATCGATAAACTACTCAGTTATTATAATAATAAGGCACTATGGCTGTTATCAGTAAAATAAAATTAACAAAAGTCATTAAGTCATTAAAAGTCAAAATCTTAATACAGAGGAGAATGTTTTTACACTGCAATTACAATTGCATAAAAGTCGTTATGAGATTAATGTTAAAAATAAACCATTTGAATATAGAAATATGAAATGATGGAATCAATTAAATTGTATGTTTAAATATGAAACTAAAACAGCCAGTAGGTGGCGGTAAGTCACTGTCTTAAACGAGTGAGTCATATCATTATTTCAGACCGATTCATTCAAATACTGAACTTCGGGGAAAAAACACCACGTGCTATGTTCAACTGTACAGCTCAGGTATCAAAATTATGGCGGGGCGACGTGGCACCAACATTAATAAAAAATGTCAGCATTTAAAAATGCTGTAAAAAAGCCCATGTATGAGATAATTTTATTCCCGAACTGAATGAATCAGTATTTGAATGAATCGGTCTGAATTAATGATATGACTCACTCGTTTAAGACAGTGACTTACCGCCACCTTCTGGCTGTTTTAGTTTCATATTTAAACATACAATTTAATTGATTCCATCATTTCATATTTCTATATTCAAATGTTTTATTTTTAACTTTAATCTCATTACGACTTTTATGCAATTGTAATTGCAGTGTAAAAACATTCTCCTCTGTATTAAGATTTTGACTTTTAATGACTTAATGACTTTTGTCAATTTTATTTTACTGATAACAGCCATAGTGCCTTATTATTATAATAACTGAGTAGTTTATCGATTAATATTAAGAACTGGACATGCAGTATATGATGCTGATCGCCCCTGGAAATCAATTTATATAATACAATACAATATATAAATGTGGAAATAAATAAAAGTGGAAATAAATAAATGTATAAATAAAAAATGTGTGAAAAAAGTACAATTATACATAAATAAGGAAATAAAAGTATAAATACTCATTTCTTTGCATTTTTTTTTTACATTTCTTTGTATATTTATTTATGTATTTTTGCTTTTTTGCATTTCTTCGTATATTTATTTATTTATGTATTTATTTATTTTTAATTAAGTCAGCTTTGGCATTCCATACTAGAGAAGACATCTATCCATAAAATTCCTTTTTCTTCTTCTTTGTGCTGCGTGGTGATTGGAGACCAACAGCCAATCACAATTGACCTCTAATTTTCCGATTGGTTGATTTTGTGGCACACTTGTAACGCTGTTGCAAGTTGAGCGCGCGTGTGTGTCAAGAGTTGAGCGCGCGTGTGTATCAAGAGTTGAGCGCGCGTGTGTCAAGAGTTGAGCGCGCGTGTGTATCAAGAGTTGAGCGCGCGTGTGTATCAAGAGTTGAGCGCGTATGGAAAGCCGTTAGGGCCAAAAACACGCGAATTTTAACGCGTATTTCACGCGTATTTCACGCGTAAAATACGTGTATTTTACGCGTGAAATACGCGTTGATTATGTCACGCGTATTTCACGCGTATTTCACGTGTAAAATACACGTAAAATACGCGTGAAATACGCGTGACATAATCAACGCGTATTTCACGTGTAAAATACGCGTATTTCACGTGTATTTTACACGTAAAATACGCGTGAAATACGCGTTAAAAATCAGTATGAACGGGTCCGTGTCATTGGCTGCTGAAGACTTGGGTCTAACCATTTGTGTGAGCTTAGAGGGGTGTACCTTTCATAGACTAGGCTACCACCAGTTTACATTCTATAGATCAGCTTATTCAGGTTTTTTGTATAACCTATATGAATAATATATTTAAATAGCAGTTTTATGACAATTAATTTTTTTTATGACAATTAATTTTATGACAATTTAGATAAAAATAAAATTAACTTGTTTTTCTCCACTCATGCCTTTTTGTAAATAAACACATTAGTGGACATTCTAGCTTTAACATCAAAGCATTAACGTGTGTGGGGAAATCAGTTACAGTGGAGGTAACCAATGCAGGTTTATGATCACTGCAGGTTTAAGATACAGACCACTGTAATCAATATCTGTCTTTGGAAAACAACGTGAGCTTTTGTTGTGCTTACATTTACAGCTATAGCAAGCAGGGGGCGCTTTTTCAAACCTTTTTGTTCTGAAATTGGGCACTCAGACAAACTGTAATTAGGTATACAGGTGATATTATCAATTTAAAGGAATTTAATGACTTAAAGTATTTAAATATGTTATTTAAGGCTTTCAGGATTAGAATGAGAGCTTGTGCTCAGGTCAGGACAGGTATAAGAACTTGATTTGGCTTTCCTGACAGCAGAAGTATTTTACAGGTCACCTTGGTAATTGGTATTAAAGCAATTTATCTGTAAAAATGATTAGACACTTTGGTAAAACACCATATAACATTTAAGTAAACATATAAACATAAAAATCAGTGACGTAACTTTGTTTTAAAAAGTGGGTGGAACAGGTGGGGTGGGGGTTGCTAATAAAATGCTAAATCAGATTTATGCTACAATAACATTACGACGTCCAGCAATCGATTTAAATAGTAGGCTACATGGGGTTTAATTTGTTGTTTAATGAGATGAAGTATAATAATGTATGTTGTCAGTGTGTTGTCTCTAATATTTAATGTTAGAATATTTACTCTGCATTTTCTGTTTCTATAGAAAACCACACACTAATACACCCACAACTAAGTACAACCATTCAATCCTTGTTAATAACTGAGTTGTTGGGGTGACAAATAAACAGGTTACTCTCAAATTTCCAACATATTTTCACCAAGTCTCTTACGGACACCATGTGGCATATTTCATACCTAACCAGCAGTTTACTGAAATGAGACTGCTATAAAGCCAACTCGTTTTTTTTTTTTTCAGTTCCCCACTTACTTTACCTTCCTCAAGCTGACAGAACACATCCAAGCTTGTGATCATAAATTCATACAAATCATCTGCATGATAAAAGGTACTGTGGGTTAGTTTGTTAACATATTACTATTTTAAATCAGAATTGATTTCACTGAAAATGTATTACATTTAGAAAAAATGAAATGAAGCTGAACTCTGCAGGGCAGAGGGCATTGACCCTTGAGGACCGTGTTTGCCCATTGCATTCGGAGCATTCCAAGTGAACCCTGCTGATGTAAAAAAAAAAAAAGTGTAAAGGGTTAAATTAGCAATTTAAAAGGGTAGTCATTGCAGTGTCACCTGTAAATCTATCTTTGTTATCATGGGCGTCAGTTTGGTTTGAAATGTGCTGGGGACAGAGACGCATTCGGAAGTGCATTTTCAGTGCATTTTCAGAAGTGCTGGGTACAATGACGTATTAATTTTTTTTCTCTCTTTCGGGCAGGTTATGTTTTCAAAGACGATGTCCTGTAGCTCAGGCACGGCCCCACTTTTCAACAGGCCCACCCAAAACTTTCACACACACAAAAAAATCCTTTTACTATATTCTAATTTTGTCAATAATTATAAAAAAAAAATTGCCAAAAGCTCATAATTTGTGCTCAAGCGCACGACCGCACGCATAAAGCTTGCCACAAAGAACCGGTAAAAGTAATGATAATAAATGCGTCTAATACGCTGTGAATGTGAATGTGCATTATACGCCGAGTTTCGGTTAATTTATGAGACGAACTCCAATTCACTCGCCGGCGCCTCCATGTCGTGATTCTGCTATATTTACTTCTTATTTATTAAATAAATCCAGACAATTGGTTCATGAAACATTGATTAAAATTAAGATATAATTAATATAAAACGAAAATAAATGTAAAGAAAGGCAGCTGTTCTGTTTGAGGTCTCTGTGAAAGTTTTAAAGAAGTCTTTTAGTGCCGCTTTCAGAACGCTCACGTCCGTAAACGAGAACTGACACGTTGTTTTTTCCCTCATAAATGCGAACAGAAAAATCAATAAAAAATGTATTATAGTGTTGTTTTTTTTGCTGGGTCAGACAATGATTGCCAAATTTCTCTCTCATATTGCTCCTCATAACCACTGAAAACGGTCCAAAAAATCGAACCAAAAGTCAAATTAATATGGACGGGAGTTAAAAGTGGTGGGTGCAAAATGACTCATGACGAAATCTGGTGGTACGAAATCACCGCATCCCCGAAATCGACGCCTATGTCTGTTAGCTTTATTTTATTAAAGCCTTCTATGATAAAGTTGATAAATGTCCATGTAATGACACTGTGAATGTGGAAAATAAATTGCATAATAGATATAATTTATTGATCCCAGGTTTAAATTTGGTCATGTCACCATTGCTCACATTTAAGAAAAGAAATAAAAGCGTATGTGAAATCTTAAAAATTAAGATTACTTGTACATATACTCTACTTATGAAACTAAACAGTAGAAAATATATATTTGAGTATTGCACAGTTTAATTTATTGCATTTGTATTATTGTACTATTAAAGCATTGTATGTTTAAAGATATAAAGGATATGGAGCTAAGATAAAAGGATATTAAGCTGCTGACAAGTCTGAGGTAAGTACAAATTGCCCTGAATATTAGTTAATAATATATGACACTGAGGGAGGACTTGAAATTATGACCTGGAATGGTTTCCTGAGGCTGTATTGCAGAAACAACTTCAGTCAGAGTAATATCTTGTCTTAAGTAACCACTGTGATTTCATTTTGGAACCAATTTAAAACACTGAACTTGTCAGATTATAACTTGGGGCTTAAAGGTATAGTTCACCCATTTACACCCTTATGTTGTTCCAAAGTTTCTTTCTTGTGTGGAACTTCCATACTATGGAAAAAAATATTATGGAAGTCAATGGGGACCAGCAATGTTTGGTTAACAATAATCTTCAAATATTAGTAACCAAACATTCAAAGAGGCTCATGCATGTTTGAAACAACATGAGGGTGAGTTAATGAAGACAGAATTTTAAATTGAGTGAACAATACCTTTAAGATAGGACGTTTCTGTAATTTGGTCCCTGCAAGCAAGGTTATGTTGTTTTAACAGATATTCATTACAATTGCATTGATCAAGAACCACAGCTGTAAACTTTTCCACAATCAAATGTTAACTTTTAATATTAGAAATCTTGAGTTGGGTTGATTTGTTTTACAGATAAATTCCTACTTTTCCTGTAGCTCAAACCGTAGAATGTTAGCGCTTGCAAAATTCATGCAAGGGTTCGATTCCCAGGGAAAGCAAGAACTGATAAGAACGTAAATGTGTACATTGAAATGCAATGTAAGGCACTTAGGATAAAAGCATCTGCCAAATGCCAGGGACTGCAGATGAAATTTAGCTCTGTAGCTAATTCTGGGACAGTTCTTTACTGTCCATTGTCCCTGTTATAATAATAATAATAATATGTAAATGTACTAATATGCAAAAGGGGGCAATCTTGGTAAAAATATTTGTTCATAAAAATGCAATCTATCTATTTTCTTTGGGCTACACAAGAAAACGACGAAAAAGAAAAAAAGAAATAGGAGGATATTTAATTTTGGTAGCAGTAAAATACTTCTGCTGTCAGGAAAGCCAAATCAAGTTCTTATACCTGTCCTGACCTGAGCACAAGCTCCCATTCTAATCCTGAAAGCCTTAAATAACATATTTAAATACTTTAAGTCATTATAAATTCCTTTAAATTGATAATATCACCTGTATACCTAATTACAGTTTGTCTGAGTGCCCAATTTCAGAACAAAAAGGTTTGAAAAAGCGCCCCCTGCTTGCTATAGCTGTAAATGTAAGCACAACAAAAGCTCACGTTGTTTTCCAAAGACAGATATTGATTACAGTGGTCTGTATCTTAAACCTGCAGTGATCATAAACCTGCATTGGTTACCTCCACTGTAACTGATTTCCCCACACACGTTAATGCTTTGATGTTAAAGCTAGAATGTCCACTAATGTGTTTATTTACAAAAAGGCATGAGTGGAGAAAAACAAGTTAATTTTATTTTTATCTAAATTGTCATAAAATTAATTGTCATAAAAAAAATTAATTGTCATAAAACTGCTATTTAAATATATTATTCATATAGGTTATACAAAAAACCTGAATAAGCTGATCTATAGAATGTAAACTGGTGGTAGCCTAGTCTATGAAAGGTACACCCCTCTAAGCTCACACAAATGGTTAGACCCAAGTCTTCAGCAGCCAATGACACGGACCCGTTCATACTGATTTTTAACGCGTATTTCACGCGTATTTTACGTGTAAAATACACGTGAAATACGCGTATTTTACACGTGAAATACGCGTTGATTATGTCACGCGTATTTCACGCGTATTTTACGTGTATTTTACACGTGAAATACGCGTGACATAATCAACGCGTATTTCACGCGTAAAATACACGTATTTTACGCGTGAAATACGCGTGAAATACGCGTTAAAATTCGCGTGTTTTTGGCCCTAACGGCTTTCCATAAGCGCGCGTGTGTGTCAAGAGTTGAGCGCGCGTGTGTATCAAGAGTTGAGCGCGCGTGTGTATCAAGAGTTGAGCGCGCGTGTGTATCAAGAGTTGAGCGCGCGTGTGTCAAGAGTTGAGCGCGCACAGAATTAAGAGGTTGAGAGAGAGAGAGAGGGACTTGACAGGAGCGCAGAGAATAAGTTTGTGAGAGAGCACCTGAGTAAACTGCGTGAGAGGAGTTATTATTGCACGTTAATATGGATAATAGCAAATACATTTATTGAGCACGGAATCGTTTTTTCTTTGCTCAAACGAATTTTTTTTTTTTGCGATTGTTAATTTCTGTTCAAAATATAATGCAATGTGCTTGCAAAATATAGTTCTCTGTGCTCAAAACTTACAATTACTCGCTCAGGAATGAGGCACATATATAACGCCATAGAAACCGATCTCGAAATATCCGAATGCATGCCGTCGCTGTCGGGCGGAATCCTCGTATCTCCAAAACCATTATTTTTCAGGAAATAAAAAAAACTGCATATTTTTTTAGTTATTAAACATTGTATCGTTAAAGTTGGTATTATACATTATATTGCAATTATATACTGTTGTGTACCAACATTAACACAACATTTCCCCAAAATCATGTTTAATCGGAGATACGAGGTTTATGACTTGGGAGCAGGGAGATACGAGTTTACGCTGTCATTGAAAAGAATGGAACGGACGCAGACTTCGCTGCTGCCAGCATTGTTCATTAAAGTCCGCGGTCGCGTTGAGCCTTTTGACGAGACAAGGCTTTAAGAGCTAATCAAAGCTTATGGTTGTGGTTACATATATCTTCCTAAACTCTATTTTAAAAGTTTATGAGCTATAAGTGATGCAATACAACAACAAAAAAAACGAGCTGACTAGGCTGTCTAATAGGCGGAAATTAGCCTAATCTGCACGCAAACTTACCTTTGTGGCTCACGGGCTTCCTTCTGCTTTCGATTACAGCTTTCGATCTTTAACAAAACAGGCCTACTCAAATGTATCTAACCTAACTATTTTCACTCGTTATTACCTAAAAAACAGACAGAGTTATCCAAAGATAGGCTTACTCGACGCCAGTAGACAGCCGTTTTTTTCTCCCATAAAAACACTAATTGGGGTATTTTACATGCACAGTGCCAAGAGAGGGAACTTTGAGTCAGTAAAATAATAATAAAAACAATAATTTAATGGTGGTATCCAAAACATTCAATTCAAGTATTATATTATATACATTTTAAAACTTCAATGCACATTTATAATAAGCCTAGTAATAAGTAGACATTTAAAATACATCAATAACTAATATCATAGTTTAACAATAAAAAAAATATAATATTAATATAAAATAATATTTATAATATAATAAAATCACAGTTAAGGCTTGTGTATTTGTGTTTGTGAGTATGGTTAGCCCTTGTCTGTGTGCATGTATCTGTGAGGCTCTGTGTGTGTTGTTACATTGCCATCATATTTTACTGCCATACCAGTATTAAAGGAGAACTCCGGCGCAAAATGAACCTTTGGTCTAATTACACATTGGTACCTAGTCAACCGTTATCTGAGATTTGTTTTCATGATTATCGAATGTAAATAGTTTTATCTCTAAAAACAGTTTAGCCTATAAAGCTAGTATAACGCTAGTATATTGGGCATAGTGTAATGACAAATAAAAATCGCTTGTTAATACCACTAACAAGGCTGAAAATAGACCCACACTAACACGGTAGCATAATGAGGGTCCCTACCTTCAAACCGAAGCATTGAGAACTTTGTCAGTGTCCAGACAGTTTAATAAGAAGATATTTTAAACATACAGTCAACTTCGCGTATACAGGCAGAATCCATCTTTGAAATACAGTCTTTACCAGTCGATCTACGAACGCCGATCCAAGTGCGCTGGTGAGATGTGAACGAGCTATAAGTTGTGATAAGGTGAGCGCGAACAGCAGGCTTGGATCGGCGTTCGTAGATCGACTGGTAAAGACTGTATTTCAAAGATGGATTCTGCCTGTATACGCGAAGTTGACTGTATGTTTAAAATATCTTCTTATTAAACTGTCTGGACACTGACAAAGTTCTCAATGCTTCGGTTTGAAGGTAGGGACCCTCATTATGCTACCGTGTTAGTGTGGGTCTATTTTCAGCCTTGTTAGTGGTATTAACAAGCGATTTTTATTTGTCATTGATCTATGCCCAATATACTAGCGTTATACTAGCTTTATAGGCTAAACTGTTTTTAGAGATAAAACTATTTACATTCGATAATCATGAAAACAAATCTCAGATAACGGTTGACTAGGTAACAATGTGTAATTAGACCAAAGGTTCATTTTGCGCCGGAGTTCTCCTTTAAAGGAGAACTCCGGCGCAAAATGAACCTGGGGTTCATTAACACACCAATAACACATTGGTACCGAGTCGACTGTTCTCTGGGATTTGTTTTCATGATAATCGAGTGTAAAGAGTAAAATAATTTAATAAGTAAAAAGAAATCGCTAGTTAATACCACTAACAATGCTCAAAATAGCCCCACACTAACACGGTAGCTTAATGAGGGTCCCTACATACAAACCGAAGCACTGAGAACTTTTTAAGTGTACAGACAGTTTAATAATAATATACTTTATAAAGACAGTACCATCCCGGAGTCATCTTTGGAAAACAGTCTCGACCAGTCGAACCACGAACGCCGTGCTACAAGCTGAACTGTGACTTGGAATCTCAAAGTTCAGCTCACTTAGCATGGCGTTAGTGGTTCGACTGGTCGAGGCTGTTTCCCAAAGATGGCTCCGCGATGGTACTGTCTTTATAAAGTCTGTATACTTTATACTGTCTGTACACTTACAAAGTTCTCAGTGCTTCGGTTTGGACCCTCATTATGCTGCCGTGTTAGTGTGGGGCTATTTTGAGCATTGTTAGTGGTATTAACTAGCAATTTCTTTTTACTTATTATATGCCAACATATACTAGCATTATAATCTAAACCGTTTTTAGAGATAGAACTCTTTACATTCGATTATCATGAAAACAAATCCCAGAGAACGGTCGACTCGGTACCAATGTGTTATTACACCCCAGGTTCATTTTGTGCAGGAGTTCTCCTTTAATACTGCATCCTATATTAAGCTAGTGAAGTAAATTGTCGTAAAAGCTGTGAAAGTCCTTTGGGATGACTTCCTTCAGGTCTTGGAGGTGTTTGAATTTCAGCTCTTTGATCTTCAGGCGGTCTGAATAGAGTGGGGTGACTGTGTGGCTGTCTGAGGTGGAGTTTCGGAGTTGGTGACTTGGATGTGAATGCCAGTCATCAGAGTGGTTGATTTTGAAGTCCATCGTTCCATTGTTGTTGTACCTAATAGCACAAAATATAACACAACAACATAATCACTGTAAGATTTCATAAAACAATATGCAACATCATAATGTCATGAGTATATTGGTAAGACATAAGATTTGCATTGGTAATTACCTGATGGCTCTGATATCATGGACAGTTGGGTCACCAGGTCTTCCTCCAGGGCGCAGAGACTTGCAGAGCCTCAGCTTGGTGAAGTCCTGGAAGAAGGTGTGGTCGATGTACTTGACTTCATATGGATGAGGCTTTACACGGGCCCTCTTCATCAGGTTAACATACTCTGCTGGGAGATAAACATCCTGGTCCCTCAGACGCCTCTCGATGACGCTGTGAACGGAGTCGCATTCCATCTGAGTATGCCCTTTCTCAAGGTACTTCTGAATGACGACTTTGTTATTCTTCATGGAGAACAGAAGAAGTGCATTGCTTAGAACTGCATTCCGGTTCTGATACCCGCAGCCGTCACTCCACAGAATAAATGTGTCAGGCTCAGTGTGTGCAGAGAGGTAGTCGACAATGCATGAAACAAACTCACTGGCAGACAGGGATCCCTCGCCTTCATGCCAGACATAACATGTGGCACTGTGTGTCAGCATGTTGTACATGGTAAAATTGTGAACAGCAAGCTTTGTTTTGTAATACAAGGCAGAGGCTTTTAGCTTTGGGCACAAAAGGAGGGCTTGTAAGTCCATACATAAGACCATAGTGTTGTTGCTGGCCTTGCTTTTGTCGGACAACTTTTCGGCGCGGGCCTCTTCTTTTTGAAGGAGATGGTGCTGCCACTCGTCATCAGGTAAGTTGCCGGTCTTGAAAGCACAACAGATGTTGCACTGGTCCTTTTTTGGGTGGTAAAGGCCTAGGTTGAGACGCTTGAACTCATTTGTGAACACTTGCCTTGACAAAGGTGTTACATTCTTCTCTGCAGCAGCACGACAATACACTGCATACAGATCAGCCATCGATTGAAACACAGGTTCCAGATACTGTTTGGATGTTGTGGATCTGCAATAGTGTGAGGGCACCTTTGGGAGGTCGTGCAAAAAACTGCAAATGAATTCATGGCCTGCCACTGAACGACGTGCATTGCTGTGTGTTTGTCCCTCTGTCTCTGCTTGCGTGTGTCCCTCCTTTGCCCAGTTAAGAGCAGACCACTCGCCTATTCCTAGGGTAGACAAAAACATACTTTTGCAGACGCGTCTTCTCTGCCCGCTGACCCGTAAAAAAAACAACAGCGAATTTGATCTTCGGGAATTTTCAGCCCCCCTTCTCCTTTGCACGGGGACCACATCAATTAGACCACGCACATACACTCTCTTCTCCTCCCAGGTCACATGTTGCCAAAAGTCATTGAAAATCGTATTCCTCTCAGGCTCGCCGATTGCACTGCAGTGATGTTTACCTGACCTGGCACATGCTGCTGATGAACATCTAGGCCCCATAGCCCGTGGCTCCCTCATTGTTTCCTTCTGCTTCTGTTTTCCAATGTATGACTTTCCAACCATTCTTCTTTTCTTGTTGATGACTTTCTTCCAGGTGTTCTCAGCTCTCAGTCTTTTCCTTGGAGGTGCGTCTTCCTCAGCATCTGAGCATGAATGCTCTGCATCCGAGTCCTCATCGCCTCCACCATGGAAAACTTCAAAATACACACACAAACCAAACGTGCATGAATGAGTTACATCTTTATAAACTGTCAACAGTGAGGGCTATAGTTGAAGGACCTTATCCAATTTAATGAGAAAATGTAGAAAAGCATCAAACTTACCCGTGTCAAACTGCACCTGCTCTGGAGCCAGCAGTGAGGCCTCCTCTTCCTCCAGACCACCAGAGAAATCTTTTCAAACACATCATACAAATAGTGTGATTTTTTTATTATTTCTATTGTTGTGAAATACATCTGCATTAAAACTCATTCATTTTGGCATGTGAAATCATGATTATCTCTCAGAAATTCACTCTACCAGCATGCACCACTGTATCCTCCACCACTGTATCCTCCACCACTGTTGCTTCCTCTCTCTCTAACGTTACACTCTCTCCATCAGAGCTCTCACTGTCTAATAGGGCCCTTGCCTGATCATATGGCACATTGACCATCTGACAGAGTTCCTTTAAGGACACAGACATGGTTGCTGCAAAAAATAAAATAAATAAAGGTCAAATGATCGTTTCACTAAGATATACGACATGTTTACGTATGATAACAAGGCAAGAAGCCAGCTAGCTTGCTTAAAGTGATGAACATGACGTAAAAGGTAGCTACTTGTTGAACATGACGGAATGCCTTGACATTGTAAGCTACAATACTGACATAGTACATTAAATTATTATGTTGTTCCTCAGATGAGTGCCAGAACTAGCGTTAGCGGGGGTCGAGAGGTTTTTATTTAAGCCCCACGAAAATCACGTTAGCTACACGTAGACTAACCATGTTCCGTACACTTTTAGCCTATCACCGCACGTCAGCGACCACTCCTCCGTTTCTGAGAGCAAGACTAGCATGTTTGTGTGATCATTCTCCGGGGGAATACCCATTGATTGGTCCACACTTTGATTGATGTCTTTTGGACCAATAGTTTTTGAGAAAAGTGGGGAAAACTACCTCCTCCACCTGTGTACGGAAGATGATAAGCGTTAACGATGTTCCGTACAGGCTTATAATGGTGTTCCGTACAGAGCGAATAACTTATTTTCAACGGCGAAATGGAAAATTAACCGGTCAACTGATTAATTTTAATGTTAAAATATTTAATCATGTAACAATTTATGTTAATATTAACTTAATTGACCCTTTATGAATATAAACATCATCACTGCACTGCTGACAGACGTGCAGCCTTTTTTGCTGCCTGAGAGTGGCGCCAAACGGTCATCGGCCGCAATCGTTTAAAAATCCCCATTTCACAGCATTTAGTCAACAAAAGGGTAATATATTTAACAATTTGTGATAGCATAATATTCATTTAATAAAGACTGTTATACTGGGAAAAGCATAAATGAAATTGAAATGTACATTTTCGTTGCTCTAGTTGTCTCCCCACCCAAGCCGCTGTCTGAAGTATAGCTTGCCCACGGGCAATTTTAAAGCGAAGTGGGCGCACCTGGCAAACTAACTGAAATATCACTGGAACATACAGCTGGAGTGTCTCTGTTTTGATCGGGGATGAAAGAGGGAG
This sequence comes from Rhinichthys klamathensis goyatoka, assembly GCF_029890125.1. Taxonomy (NCBI): domain Eukaryota; kingdom Metazoa; phylum Chordata; class Actinopteri; order Cypriniformes; family Leuciscidae; genus Rhinichthys; species Rhinichthys klamathensis. Next base: position 6,167,996 of record NW_026606611.1, read on the forward strand.
AAATGAAGACGACACAGATATGTATTTTGTGTATGACCTAGAGGTATTTATTCAGCGATCGGCGGTTAAAGTTAATCTGTACGGAACATCGTTGTTGCAGGGTATCTGCACATTTTTTAACAGCAAATTTAATGACTTTTAAGACCTTTTTAAGTCCTCTAAAAGGCAAATTTAAGACTTTACCACGACAAAAAAAAAACAGGAAAATGTTCAGCACGACACGACAGTGTTAATTTTGGCAGCCGTTTTTGTTTTAGTCTTAAAGTAACACTATGTAGTTTTTCAACCTTCATAATATATTTCCAAGACCCTTGTGATGGTACATCGACTTAAAATAAGTTAAATGACACGTCTGCCATAGCCTGACGTGGTCTGTATCGCTTTTACTGGCACTATGTAACTTCGGGTTTCGGGTAGGAACCCGTGCACAAAAAGAACTACAAAATTCGACTGCTTTACGGCATACGTCACTTCCCCCACCACTTCCTCAAATTGTCTGTGGCCATTGCAGACATCCCAAGTCTCCCGGGAGTCTCCTGCGTCTCCCTGATGCCCGCAAATTAGTTCAGATCTGCCGGAATCTAGAGCGCGCATGCGAGACAGAACATACTGCGCGCATAACATACATAGCGCGAGCACGGCTGAGAGAGAGAGAGCAAGAGAGACCTTGCGAGTGTGCCTCACGAAAGCTAGTCAACCCGCCACCAGCCGTGGCGCTCTTGCACTTAGACTGCAGTCACACCTTTTCCATTAAGGGACAATATCTGCCCCTTTTAATCGATTTTTTCCAGTTAATTTTTTACCTTTATAAATACTTTTATAAAAGAAATAATGCTTTAAATAAAACAATGTTCAATAAATATGCAATGATGGTAAAAACGAGGTGATACTTTTTAACATTAAATTAAAATCGCCAGTAGGTGGCGGTAAGTCACTGTCTTTATGAGTGAGTCATCCGTCATCGAGTCATTCATTCATTCAGTATCAAACACAACAGTCTATGGTAACAAAGCAAGTGGCTGTATTTATGAACGGGTCATTGAATCTCACGATTCGTTCAAAGCCACAGATTCGTTCTCGAATCACCACTGTCTGCAGCCGTGGCTTTTGTTGCAAAATAACAATAATATGCAATAATATGATCAACATTAAAAACACTGCTGGATATCAGCCTGTATTGATCGCAGATTTAGTCACACAAACAGCGCAAGCGGCTCGTGACAGAATAAAGACCAACTGAATGACACTTTAATTAATGTAAGTAGAAAATCTCAAATGAAGATCACTGAACTCCAGCTTACTTATCAGTGTTTTCAGATCATCCGCGCTTCTTCAGCAGTGTAGAGAGCGCGCGCGAGCATGGTTGCCAGATACTATTGACAAGACCGGGTAGAAAGCGTGTTATTTTAACAGAAAAGCTCTGACTGGGGATTTAATTATTTAAATCTGGCAACCCGACCGTAAGCATGAACGGTCGTAAACACCGTCTGTAATGTGTTGTTGTCTCCTACAAGAAATTTAAGGTCCGTACGTGAAATTTAAGACCTCCTTATTGGAAATTGCAGATTTTAAGACATTTTCAGACCTTAAAAAGCGAAAATGTTATTTAAGACCTTTTAAGACTTTTTAAGGACCCGCGGGGACCCTGTGTTGTACGGAACATGGTTAGTCTACGTACCTATCTCACCTAACATGATGACAAAACCAATAACGTTACATAGCGGCTAACTAAGTCAACGACAGGCAATTTTTGCGGTTTAAATAAAATGTCCTCGTCAGAAACAAAACCATGGAAGATTTCAATCAACATGATAAGTTAACTTAGCTAACTTACCGTCCAATGCAAGACATAGCAGAAAGAAAAATCTAGCATCCTCAGAAATGATACATTACACTAAACTAGCACTACCATTACTTCGATCGAGATAAAACTGTTATATATAATATATAAACTGTTATTATTATATAATTTATATAACTAAATCATGAATAAGGACATTTACCTCAGAGGACGTGTTGCTCAACGAGGATTGCGACTTCCAATCTTGAGGAGAAAAAATGCCGCGAAGCTCCAGCGCGGCGGCGCCAAGTGAAGAAGGGGTGGAGTTACGAGGTTTCTCAGACAGTTGAAGTGTCCAATGGAGTTAAGAGGTTTGCTCACAAGCTATTTTCAACACTTTCGATTGGTTAATAATTTGTAAAAATAACAGACCCACGTGGAGACTGACCAATAGCATCGATTTGTGAAAAAATATTAAATTGACCAAATTTGGACATACGAGGTTTCCGCCCGACAGCGACGATGCGTTTTTTCCCTGTTTACACTGTCATAGAACACATCCGATCTGTGTCGTTGGAATTGGGTCACATTTCACTGACAGTGTAAACGAGGCCTTATTCACATCCCTTTGACTCCAGCTCTTCTCCTCTTTACACATTTTTCTCTCTCTGGTCAAAAAATAGATTTAACTAGTATACTTAAAATATTTCAACATTTTGAAGGCATGTAAGCTAACAAGAAACAAATTCCAATAAGTGTGTCCAAACCTTTGACACTTTAGGTCAACAAAACCCATCTTAACAACCCATTAAAATGACTATAAATAGCCATTCATTTGCTGAAGATAAAATTAAGCAACAGTTCATGAAAACACAGCACAGCAAACTTCATTAACTGAATAATGTTGTGGAGCTAGACAGGATGCACTAATGGCTTGTACACAAACTTGAAATCAATTTGATTTTTTCTTGAAACATCTCCAAATACAAGGGATAGAATGCTGATTAAGATTGTTAAAGAATATACGAATAAATGGGGGCAGGAATTACTAATTCTCTTTCCACACTCAAACTAGTATTATTGCTCTGTTGGTGATTGTCTTTTTAAAAAAACAGGGTACTAAACAAAGTAATCGTTGAGACATATTTTCTTTATTTTTTTTGGCACACATGTTCTGTGCAGTTGTGTAGCAGTTTGTTGCCACAGGCACAATAATGCATCTTAGTCTGGACAGAGTACTCAGGTCACAGTTTATGTTCAGGCATTGCTAATGAAAACAAGTATGTGGTGTCTGAATTTTATTAACATTTGCACCGAAAGCTGTTTGTTTTTTTGGATATAGCTTCATGCCTCCAGGTCATTGTGTCTCTACATAATCCTGTGAGTGTACGTTGTAACAGCATTCCATGCGTTCTGAAACAGGGGAAAAGTAAAAAGACTCGAAATTAGGAAACATTTGTTTTTTTATATAAATACTGAATATTGTGCAAATACAATCAAAGTACCCTTAAACCCATTTCATGTATATATAATATTGTCCTTTTCAAGACATGATTTTGACTTCAAGCAAAAAAGAAACAATTTTGTCAAGACAGGGCTGAGCAAATACTCACAATTGCACTAAGAGAAACAGTCCACCGCTACAACTAAAATATTATAAAACTCGTTAAAAAATCGGACATTTGGATGCTCGTATTTGCAAAGTTGATGATGCAAACTCAGTGTAGTACCTGACATTGGTCCATAGATCAATTAAAAAATGAGGCAGCACTTCATCATGGATGAAGTCAACAACACTGTCCTATAAAAATAAATCCTCAGAGAAAAGTTCTTTCCCCACCATCACATATTCAGTTCCTTTTGGTTAGGCGATCACAGAGTGACTGGCACTGATAATCTGTGAAAGCTTTCTTGCCACCAGAATGCGTATCATTCTGGAGTTACAGGTCCTGCTCAAGCACTTTAGCTGGGCTGGCACCATGGGGTCTGGCTGAGGTCACACTCTAGAACGATGCTGATGACAGTACATGGAGCTCCACCGATGGTCACTTCTTTTCTGGACTCCACCTTGTAGCCGAGGTTGGTGAGGCCACCCTCGGGGTCCACCTTAAACTGCTCCTGTCGAAAGCAGACCAATATCAATCCAAACATTGGGACAAGAGGCTGCATCATGACAATGATGTCACGACATAAACAACTACTGATCAGAAAACATCTGACAAACTTCGTTTCATTTTAGAAAGACTGGAAGTGTATATGTTTGTACAAGTTAAGCTGTGTCGACATACCTAGTCTTTATTAGTAGTGCCTTTCCACACCTTACAATAATAATAAAATAACACAAACTGAATCAAGGGAATTATGTAGTGACCAAAAATTCTCAAAACAATATTATATTTGATCTAATATATTTATAGATTCAATTATATTTGTATTTGATCAAAATGTTTAAGATCATTATAAATATAAATTCAGCCAAATATGTTCAAATGTTGTACATGGTTATGCAAGATATTTTATGAATACAGCTTATTAAATAATCCACATCTTTATACCAATTTAAATATTGGCAATGTGAGTGAAATTAATCAAATTTAAGATTTGATTAATACATAATCATACCATAGTGTTAATCCATTGCAATCCATTTAAGGTATGCTACCACTCAAAACCTTAAGACCAGAACTTTTTGTTTTGTTTTTGCAAGAATGCAATACATTTATCAAAAGTGACCGTCAAGACATTTATAATGTTACAAAAGATTTATATTTCAAATAAATGCTGTTCTTTTGAACTTTCTATTCATCAAAGAGTCCAGACAAAATTTTCAACATTGATAATAAAAATGTTTCTTGAACATCAAATCAGCATATTAGAATGATTTCTGAGGGATCATGTGACACTGAAGACTGGAGTAATGATGCTGAAAATTCAGCTTTGCCATAACATGAATAAATTATATTAATATTTCATAGTATTACTGTTTTTACTGTATTTTTGATAGACTTGAGAGACTACTTCTGAGCAGGTACTGAGCGCTGAGGTCTGAGGTGCTTTTTAAAAAGAATTATTTCTACCTGCTTTTGTGCAGCGATCCGCTTCTGGTCTCTCTTCCTCCAGGCTGGATCATGGATGTGTCTAAATGTTTTAGTTCCTGTAGTAATACCCGTTGGCCTAAAAAGCTGCAGAGATTTGAATTGTCACGATTAAATAACTTAATAACTTAATAAAATGAAACGCATCAACTCCTTATAAATCCTATAAGCAGGTGCGTAGGAATAAATAGTGTAAAATTGTTCAGTTCTTTTGTACCTCGAGTTTAGCCGTTTTTAGTCTTCTGAAAAACTCGTCATCTTCTCTTCCCCATCCCCAAAAGCGATTTGACATCCCATTGCACTATAGGAAAAAAAAAATTTAAAAATCACAAGCATTTGTAATTTGCAATGAAATTCTGTAGTCCTGGAACCAGTACTGAGTGTACAAACGTATTCAGGTTTCTAACCATTTGATAATGTTTCTTGGTAAGCAGCAGGATCCCTCCCACATACGTCTTATAATGATATAAGGGATGGAGCTCTGGTGAGGCCACATGGAAGGGCCCCTCCTCTGGGAATCCATAATCCAGATCCTCATTTTGGGGCAACAAGTCCACATCGTGCATTGCAATGTAGTCCGTGTCATTACCACTTTCCATGTAGCCAACATTAATAAGAGAGGCACGATTGAACCTAACAAAAATGAGAGTCAAAATCCAAATTGTTTTACTCCATAACACTCGTGGTAATGGATATTGCCTTCAGCAAAAATAATATATTTATTCCTGCAATGATTCAAGTGTCCCTAATATGCTATTTTAAAGGTTATTAAAGGTATAGTTCACCCAAAAATAAATAATTACCCCATGATTTACTCACCCTCAAGTCATCCTAAGTGTACATGACATTCTTCTTTGAGACGAATACAATCAGAGTTATATTAAAAAATGCCCTGGCTCTTCCAAGCTTTATAATGGCAGTGAATGGCCGTTTTATGTTTTGAAGTCCATAAAAATGCATCTATCCATCATAAAAGTGCTTCACACGGCTCTGGGGGGCCTTCTGAAGTGAAGCGATGCGTTAGTGTAAAATATCCATATTTAAAACTTTATCGACTAAAATAACTAGCTTCCGGCAGACGGCCGTACACATCGATTACTTTTATCATGGATAGATGCACTTTGATGGATTTCAAAACAGAAACGGCCATTCACTCCAATTTTAAAGCTTGGAAGAGCCAGGACACCTTTTTATATAACTCCGATTGTATTCGTCTGAAAGTCATGTACACCTAGGATGGCTTGAGGGTAAATCATGGGGTAATTTTCATTTTTGGGTGAACTATACCTTTAAATTGTGTCTCTTATAGGTTTAGATGCATCTAATGGCGCTTTTCCACTACACAGTACCAGCTCGCCTCGGCTCGACTCGCCTTTGTTTGGTTTTCCACTGTGTAAAAGTTGTACCTGTACCTGCTTTCGGGTACTTTTTTTCGTACCACCTCTTGCGAGGTTCTAAGCGAGCTGAGGCGAGCTAAGGCGATACTAAAATGTGACGTGAAAACAATGCCGACTGCTGATTGGTCACAGAGAATCTGCGTCATCATTGCACGCGCCAGATGGAGTATCCCGAATAACCCCGCCATTTTTAAATAGTTTGGCCAGAGATAGTTACTAAACTTACTACTATTATTATGGCAACTCTGAAAAATACGCCGTGGTCAAACGAGGAGGTGCAGACATTCCTTTGTTTGGTTGCCGAAGAGAGGATCCAGCGAGAGCTTGATGGGGCAACGAGGAACAAAAGGCGTCGCTATGACGACCGGGTACTATTTGTGCCGGTACTTTCTGCAATGGAAAACGGAGCGAAAAGCGAGCCGAGTCGAGTCGAGCTGGTACTGGTAATGGAAAAGCGCCATAAGGTCAAAACAACACTTTAATTTTCTAATAATATAAATTTTCTCACAGTGTCTGAAACCATTTGATAAAGGATTCAGTTTCTCTAAACCCCTCCTTTCCAAAAGCCTACTCTGCTCTGATTGGTCAGATGGCCGGATATGTTGTGATTGGTCTACTCTGCTCTGATTGGTCAGATGCCCCAGTCTGTTGTGACTGATCTACTCTGCTCTGATTGGTCAGATGCCCCAGTCTGTTGTGACTGATCTACTCTGCTCTGATTGGTCAGATGGCCGGATCAGGGGCACGTTCAAGTTCAAAACGGTGCGCAACGTTTTGCTACGGTTTCCGGGTTGAAGGTCATGTTTCCTGGAAACGGCGTGCACCGGTGTGCAACGGGGTTTGAGATGAGTTTTCTCTTGTTTGGTGGGTGTGTCAGAACTGCAGTCCAATCAGCAGCAACATGTATATAAAGCAAGCGGTATTAAAGTGAACTCGCACAATGTGTTTTTATTAATTTACAAAAGTGTTTGATGCAGCTCGGTATACGCAACAACTGAGGATATTAGAAGACATGTTTGTCGTAAGTTTTATTGTAAAAATATAGGATATCAACATAATGATGTAGTTGTTTATTTTTAGCTTCATTGCAAGTGTATGACAAACAATGGTAATTAAGTGCTTTTCCTAAAAATGAGAAAAAAATACAGGGTATTAAAACAGTATGAACTACAAATAAAGTCAGTATGTGAGGCTAAATAGATGTGCTTTAGTCTGAATTAGGTAAGATGTGTGCTTCCATTTCAGTTTCCACAAATCCCTTCACTCGATTGGGATGTTCTCTTGTGTTCCGGGCGGCAAGTGCAGTAACTGTAACATCGGGCATATTTTGTAGTATTAAACACATATTTATACCGACTTCATCAGGTTCCGAAAATTCTTCACAAAGAACACAAAGAATGGCCTTCTCAGCTGCCATAGTTGCAACTCTTGCGTCATCAGAACAGTGTGTTCAACGCATCACCGTTTCTGTTTAAGAAACGTTGTGCAACGTTTTGTCGGGGCTGAACGCAGCCCTGATGTGACTGATCTACTCTGCTCTGATTGGTCAGATGACCCAGTCTGTTGTGATTGATCTACTCTGCTCTGATTGGTCAGATAACCCAGTCTGTTGTGATTGATCTACTCTGCTCTGCTCTGATTGGTCAGACGGCCGGATCTGTTGTGATTGACTACTCTGCTCGGATTGGTCAGACGGCCGGATCTGTTGTGATTGGTCTTCTCTGCTTTGATTGGTCAGACGTCCCGGTCTGTTGTGATTGGTCTTCTCTGCTCTGATTGGTCAGATTTGTTGTGATTGGTCTACTCTGCTCTGATTGGTCAGACCCCCGATCAGTTGTGATTGGTCTACTCTGCTCTGATTGGTCAGATGGCCTGATCCGCTATGATTGGTCTACTCTGCTCTGATTGGTCAGATGGCCTGATCCGCTATGATTGGTCTGCTCTGCTCTGATTGGTCAGATGGCCTGATCAGCTGTGATTGGTCTACTCTGCTCTGATTGGTCTTACCATATCAATTCAAGCCAGAGTCCATATCCGTTGGAAGTGCCTGGAAAGAGGATTTGCTTTCGCAGTGCAGAACAGAGGCTTCTCGACATGTCGACAACATGAACCAAACTCTTCCAGGCCTCAGCTACAACTACAGTGTTTGAGGGTCAAAGTAGATGCTGTTCGTGGGCAGCCAATGTAGACTATAGGCTGGCATTATTCAAATTTGTTACAAACTTGCGACCGTTCAAGAATGAAGTAAGACTGGAGTTACTGACGACTCGTTTCAGCAGTTCTTTTTTGGGGGAGACAATAACTAATTTATCTGCACTTTGATCATTGAAACTTTGCAGACATTTTACATTCACAAACAGCTATTTAAACACTACATGAAAGCTAATATCCGAAAAAGCATTATAAGGGCACTTTAAAGAATCAATAGCAAACACAAAAAGTTAAGACACATAGTAAAATTACTCACCGAAAGCGATCCACTTGGTTTATAATAAATATTTGATGCCGTATTTTCTTTTTGTTGAGGAAAGCATGCATGTAAGGGACAAATATTAGCAGCTCTTCAAAGCGCTCTCTGAATGGCACGATGAGGGCCATTTTGTGAGGGCCCCAGGAGGGGTCATCAGCAGAGGATGACTGTCTCTCTATGGGACAGGGCTGATGAGGGAGGTGGCTGTATCCAACAGTCTGGTTCATGTCTCCGGAACAAGTCAGCTGCACCCAAAGAAGGGACCCCAAAACAAACACCATGCAGAACCCGAAGAGCTTCCAGACGGTGCATTTCCTCGACAGAAAACTGCAAGCAATAAATGCATTTGTGTGAAAAATAAAAATAATTAAACCTGATATATCACATGTCAAGCATTCAATAAAAGGATAATAACAGTTCCTGCAAACCATAAAGTCAACGGTCAGCATCTTTTGGTTATGCGGATGCCGTTCAAGACACACTAAAAGCACTTTAAATAACCCATGACATTGCTTAATGAGAGCAACTGACGTATTTCCCTTTAAACCAGGAAGTAAGTGTTGCGACAAATCAAAGTGCAGGTTAGAATTCAGGCGAATACAGGCAGTATTAGTGGGAGGTACATTCTCATTCTTGAGAGCATTTGATCGAGTGCAAGATGAGTCATCAATACGTCTGGTTAGTTTTTCTAGAAAATAAATACCATGCATCTCTAAACAACTTGTCTTGCTCAACCAGACTTAAGCCCATAAAGTCTACTGTATATTTGATACATGAATTTTTAAAGGGTTAGTAGTTCACCCAAAAATGAAAATTCTGTCAGTAATTACTCACCCTCATGTTGTTCCAACCCTGTAAGACTTTCATTCATCTTCGGAACACAAATTAAGATATTTTTGATGAAATCTGAGAGCTGTCTCACTCCTTCATAAGCTGCTTGGTAATTTCAGAGAACTCACGTCAGAGGCCCACACAGAAGAAAATGAATAGTTGAATAAAGTCGTTATTTTTTTTGGGGGGGGGGGGGGGGGTTTGCGCACAAAGTATTCTCGTTGCTAGATTAACTTAAGGACTATTGGACTATTTTAACAATGTCTTTACTAACTTTTCTGGGCCGGCAGATGCAATTACCTAGCAGCTTATGAAGGATTGAGCCAGATCTCATCAAAAATATCTTAATTTGTGTTCCGAAGATGAACAAAATTCTTATGGGGTTGGAACAACATGAGGGTGAGTAATTACTGACAGAATTTTCATTTTTGCGTGAACTATCCCTTTAAGGGCTCTAAATTAGCAACATGATAAAAACCTGTGCTGAAAAACCTAGACTAGGAATCTAATCTACTACATGTTCTATGTCGTCTGATTAATAGTTCATACCTTTTTAGCAAGTAAATGGCTTTTTAGTATAATTGTAAAAACATTTCCCTTCAGGTTGTGGTACACGTCTTTTTGGTGGGGAAATTGTATTGAATTTTAAGAAGTAAACATAAGAATAGCTTTTATATAGTTATTAATATTGCAAGATGAACACTACTGAACTGAAGCAACTTATGTTTACTTGATTATTCACTAACAATTTTCTAAGAAATTATGCATATCAAATATGATCCATCAGGCTTTTGATTAACATTGATTTGTTCATCTCTCAATCATCATTTTATTGAATTGCATTATATGTTTTGTCTCCCACAATTGAAATGATAGAACTTTAACAATAAAACTAAGAATTTAAATATCTTACGAAGACTTATTACTGGGAGATATAGAGTGACTATTGATATTTATATTCATTTTATGTGAGTAGTCTGTCATAAAAATCTCATTGATTTACATTACAAGCTATCATATTTCAGCTTGGGCATCTGAATAGAATGTATGCGTTGTATTTTCCTCCTTGAGTGTGAGCTCCATTTTGAGCCATAAAGCTTTATGCATCAAATATTATACTCTATATAAAACATATGCAAACTTTTTTTCTTATATATTTTGACTTAAGGTTCAATAAACATTGTTCTAATTGTGATTTAAAATGTCAGGCTTTACAGGGTTAAACCTCTTCACACTTAACTTCACACTTATACTCACTGAACCTCTTCATGACGCTGCATCCTTTGACTTTCACTTCTTTATATTTTGAAACACATGAAACAACTTCTAGCAAACGAAGATTACATTTCTTTTCATACACACAGAGGGTTTTACAAACCCACAGACCAGCATTTCCAAATAATTACAGCAATTCAGCAAATGGAACAAGTTTATTTATATATATATATATATATATATATAGATATATATAGATAGATAGAGAGAGAGAGAGAGAGAGAGAGAGAGAGAGAGAGAGAGAGAGAGAGAGAGAGAGAGAGAGAGAGAGAGAGAGAGAGAGAGAGACAGAGATCACATGTTGATATGGATGTTATGATTAAAGCGTTTACCTTCTATCATCTTTGAAATACAGCACAGGTTTTCTCCGTGAAGAATACATCATCTTTGTGCCTGTCAGTGCAACACTGTACCACGCATGAAGTAGACAAGCAGATCGCAATATATTCACATATACTTCACTGATACAGCCTTATGACGTCTACATGTTAAAATCAAATTTCTCGTTTGCAATAGTGTATTTTATCTCTTTCCATCATGAATGATCTATAACTTTAAACCACATTCTTCCTAGTTGTCTGTTTAACGTTCTCTTGCATAGAAGGTGCGACGCCAATCACTCTATCTCAATCTATATAAACCTAACTCATCCTCGTTATGTCTGAATAGAGCATTTCGTGAGTTCAGTTACACGTTGATCATAACGGTACGACAAATAAAACGCGCACGAGCTCGCGTGATGGCTTTAGGACGACACGTCCGTCTGACGACGCGTTACAAGCCGCTAAGATACTAACGTTATATAATTCTTAATACGGCGCGTCATTGACGATAAACGTTCAAAAACTTAACTGAGAACGGTGACAAAAGAAAAAAAATTACACGCTGGCTGGAATCGTCCGTCTTTAAAATATTCCTCTGGAAACAGTGTACGGAATAAAGTTCCTAGGATTTTCTGACCTGACAGGTAGCTACATTAGTTTTAGACATGATACATATTGCGATTTTTTTTTTTACAGTTATATGCACATAGCGAAGGTCACCAATAGATAGTGGAAATCTGAGTGCAATGTGTCATGTAATAATAAACAAATATGATTACACTCAAAAGCAATTGTGATGTGAAGTTCGAATCTTTTCCGCGAATCGGTTCTTTTGAACAGTTGGTTTTAATGAACCGGTTAAAAATATCAGTAATTATTTTAAGCTATCGCATGGTCACTGTCATCCCCTTATATTACACAACCTATTAAAGCTGTATGGCAGGCACAAACTACTTTTTACTTTTACCGAATAGGACGCCTAAGTGTAAATGTTTAAAATGTACTGTATGAATGTCTGTCAACACAACAGTGTTATCATGGCCAATCTGACCAAGCTGTGTAGTAGTAGTAAAACACTCCACTAGTAAATTAATTCCTCAACATAATCTTACCCAAACAGCTGTGACGTGGACATTAAAACTGAGCCAATGTTGGGGGAGCGGGAAACTTTATTTCTGAGTGCAATTATGGGTTGATTTCTCACCAGCAAACTTTTCCCTCCCCTATCCCCACTTAAAAAGGTAACCCCACTTCCCTGTGGCTGCTTATAAACTAAAAGGCCCAAATAAAAAAAAAATAAAAAATAAAAAAAATACAATGAGATGGCAAAGCAATTCAGTGAGCAATAATCGGTGTAACAAAACACTCAAAAAGCAAGCTTTTTTTTTTTTTTTAAAGAAAATACAATGACACCAGCTATGGTAACTAAAAAAAGCAAACACATATCTTTTTTAGATGTTTACAGCATATTCTGGCCAGATCACTTTGAGGGGCAAATAATCTGTGAAATCTCTACATCAACCTGAGCAAGTGACAACAGGAAAATAAAGATGTGAAATAGAAAAATGACAATGTATGTGCAAGATGGCATTACGGATTTCACAGGGATGTGAGGAAATCTCATTCGATTAAAATCTGTCAAAACTTCAGTCAGATTAATAGACAATGGGGATTTAGGTATTCATGATAAATTAAAACAATAACTTTTTGATATCATTACTTTCAATGTGCCAAGTACTCACAATTAAACATTTTACCTTTTGATAACTACATTTTGCCATTTATTTAGATATATACACTTTAAACACATGTACACTTTTATGCAAAATCATTGAGGTCACTGTCAAAGTGTAGCTATCAAAAGGAAAGAACGCTAATACTAACATGATCCAGATCACAATGATGGTTAACAAAAATAAAATGGGGAGAAAACATGAACCAATTGTATAAAGAACAAAAATAAAACAAGAAACATTCACTCCGAACAAAACTTTAAATATCATACTAATTACTGCATAACCAAACAGAAGAAGTTTACACCTGCCACCAGGATAAACGCAGTTATTTTTGTCTTGTAAATGTTTACACAAATAATCCAAGGACATTTAGGAAAACATCAAACTCACAGCCAAGATAATTTCTTCATCGGCTTTCTGAAACAAATCCTACTGTTAACAACTTAAGGGGCTATAAAAAAAATTGTAAGGCAACCACTATGCAATTGGTGTTTTGAATCCAGTATTTGAGAGCCTATCACCTCAAAACAGTTTAGAACAAACTGTAACGCATTTCTGAACAGAAACTAGATTCACATTACTTGGGGTGTGGCACTGAAACGAGCAATGTAAAACGAATCAATGCAGTATAAACCAGGGGAATTTAGGGTGGGAACTGAACTGAGAGCATGTCGAGTGTTCAGCAGTCTTGACCACATATGAAGCAGGCGATCTTCAAAATTGTGTGTATTCTATCAAGAATAAAAAAAAAAAAAAAAAATCCAAATACAGTTCTATACTAATTTCTTAGCCTCAAAGAAGCTCTTGAGATGTCTCATTTGCCAAAAACCAATGGCCACCAGGATCAGCGTCTGGACGATAGACCACCACAGAACCCTCTGATTGGTGCTCTCGCTGGTTTGTCTGAAGCGTTCCTCACGATACTGAAAGTAAAAAAAGATTCATGTAAGGATCATTCTTGAGCGCAGATGGCAATGGCAAAAGTGGTGCTTATGCATGTATTGCATGTTTCACTAACATGTTCTATCTGCATCGGTGGAAGAATGCCTTGAATAATTTGGTTGCGGTGGATCTGAATGAGCCAGATCTCAGTTGCCAAACCTGCAGGACACTTACCCTCTGATAGTTCTGCTCTTTCTGGATCTGATCCACCTGCTCCATCAGCTGTCGAACTCTCAGCTGCAGCTCCGTGAGCTTGTCTTTGGCAGCAATTTCTGCATAGTTGTTTGTATGCTCACCAACTTGGATGTCCAAGTGAACACGCTGTATTGAAAATTCAAAAGGAAAAGTAGGCAAAAATAGGTAGATAAATAACAGATGGTGCTCTACACTTTACGAAATATATATAAATATCTATATTTTATCTATATATTTTTTAAATAAGATACATAAACAAATTTATATATATATATATATATATATATATATATATATATATATATATATATATATATATATTTTATCTATATATTTTTTAAATAAGATACATAAACAAATTTATTTATATATATATATATATACACACATTGTGATTTGACAAAATATTAAAATATCTTTTTTGTAATTAATAGATTGACACATCCTTACTTGCAATAATGTTTTGTCAATTTATCTGGAAGAAACTTGAAGCAAAATACTTTAAATTTGGCATGAAACAGGTCACGATAGACTTTTCTTCTGCAATGTGACATCTGAATGAAACGGCTTCCCAAACAAGAAAATTGTAGGGCGGGACTTGATTTTGTCCATTGGGAATTGTATGGATGGCTGTGGTTTGCTGTTGCTGTGATCTCATGTGAATGACAGCAGCGCCAGTAAACACGTCATCAGAGAAGAGATGAGATGTGGTTGCAATAGGGAGGGGGAAGTTGTTTTGATTAACGATTACGAGGGCACATTAATTTAAAAATAATGATGTGCACAGATAACTCATTTATAATAAATACTGCAATATTCCATTTAAAAAAATGTATGAATTGTCTGTCAATTTTAATTTTATGGCGACTTTAAGGAAACCAGAAGATGTGATGCACAAAATTAACTCACAAGCATCCCACCAGCAAACAGAGCAAATTTGGAAGAATTTGAGTGCAAGCAGATTTGATGCTCTCCAGGTGTGTGGGAGGTGAAAATAAACCTGCCCTCAGATCCATACTGGCGGGACAGGATCACCTGAAACCCAGAAAAGATAAGCAAATGACTGAGCATGATGAAAAACAAACAAACTGGGCTTTTATTATTCACAAATCTTTAACCAAACAGACCTTCTCATCAGGATCTTTCACTTCCACGAACATCCCAAGTCCTTGAGTTGCAGGCAAATACTCTTCTTTCTGCTTGTCATAGAGCTGCGTTCGGTAGTTACCTGTTTAAAACAGAATTACACACTTGTAAGGAAAGAGAGCAAAGTCATAAACACAAACTACTTTGTTCAGCACCTAAACAGATTAGAACTGTAAGAAATACACTAAACACAAGTCGTTATTATCTTAGAGTTAGATGGAGTTGTTACATCATATTCACTTGATATTGCAATATAGAATGTCACTTGGGCATTCATGATATTTCAAAATCAGATTCTTATCTCATAATTTACATCCTCGTCAAACTTGAGTCAAAGTGGCAGCAGGATGGATCACTATGGCGTTACCTAAGAGCTAAGTTACAATGTTTAAAAAAAGCGTATAAGCTCATGTTGCTTACCAAACCAGTAAGCCAGTAGATATCTACTTATATTTTAATTCGTATAAATTATGTTTTGTAACTTCTTTTTTGTTCATTAAAGTCAAACTGGTTGCCAAACGAATGAACTCTACCTGACAAACCTGCTAGTTAGCACTAGGCTAAGCATTAACGTGCACTGCAAATTTGGCTTATTCTGCTTCTCTTACTTACCTATTATCATGGTTTCGTCTGGTATTTCTTCTATGAAGCATTTCTTTTCAGTCTCGCCGATATGAAAGTACAACGCAGACACAAAACTGTTGTAAATATTTAACAACAACACCAAATAAAGTGTAAACTGCATTCTGATTGCCACCATCTTGACACTACCGGTGATAAGTACACTGCGCCTGCGCAGAGACTCCAATGCCACGTAACCCATCGTCGGCCATCGTCCAATCACAAGCGGAAAGTGCAATCCCGAGATTGTTCATGGTCATTGTAGTTTAGTGGTGGGACTTTTCATTCAACTCAGTGAACCGAATCTTTCAAAAGGATTTGTTTAGTTAAATGGCCAGCAGGTGGCGTGGCGGGAAAAAAGTTTTGAGGTTAAATTATCATATTTTGTCTCTCTGGAAAATAGTGATCTTTATGGCACTGTATTGAGTTGAATATATATATATATATATATATATTCTGGCTATTTGTTAATGAGGGGTTTGTGGATAAAACGTTATTTTGAAGTAAAAAGATAAAATTACTATATCAGCTTCATAAAATAACATTCAGGATGGTTGTTACTTTGTAAGATAACGCTCTATACATCTGTTTGTTGGTTCCAGGTTATTTTTAACCATACTTTCTATGAAGACTATATATATAATGTTGTATCTAATTTGCATATGAATGTGTTCTTGGACAACATGTAATGAAAAAGTAGTGTGATAATGGAAGTATATAATATATATAATTTTGTTATACTGCAAAGATGTGTCCAATGATTAATACGCTGATTTCATCTAATTTTCACAGTTCAAGTGTTTTTGCGTGTACTTTAACACCACTAGATTCCTGCAATGTTTTTGACGTCACAAGAAGGTTGTAGTTAAACTACTAGAAGATTCACCGAATGAAATACTCATATTTGCAGTAAATCAACGTTTTTGTCAGATGTGTCAGAGCTTCCTTCAAGGGATTCAACTGTTGACACAGCGACAAAACGATACGAATTTGAATCGATCCGGAGTTGTTGTACAAAATCATTGTTTGTGACATTTTTTATTATACTAAAATATTTGTCAGGACAAATAATCATTTCAGTCCTGGAATTAATTTTGAGTGGTTTATGATGAATATATAGTAGTAGGCTACAACACATGGCTAAACTAATACAAAAAAGAAAAAACACATGTTTAGCAAGTCAACTGTTAACTGCTTTATTTTCTCACCAAAAGCATAATTTTACAGTCACTGCCCATTTGCTCTCCAACAGAAAACCTTTGGGAACTTCTTTCATAAACTGTTGTGAATCAGTGCATTGCAATCACTTCTCTCATATGCGCAAAAAATTGCAAAAAGGATGTTAGAAACAAAAACTCACAAGGCTGAATTCTTGTTACCCTGCAGAAAAAAAAAAGACAATTCGTTTTCTTCTTTTATTTGTTTCAATATTGGTTAAAAAACAAGGCTGAAACAATATACTGCAGAGAGAAGGGACCAGGGTAGTAACTTTAGAAAATAAGCTACTAATATTTACATTGATTTGATCAATTTAAGAGAACATTTTCATTAGTTTGATTTCTTTTGCAGTCCATTAAAACCCTAAGTAAATCATACAGGTTGTACACAGCATTATTAACACTCCAGATCAGAACAAAACAATGTGTAGATGAAACAGATTAAGGGTTAAAAACAATTATAAAAAAATGAAACCAAGAAGAATTTAGAGACGTAGTGTAAACACAGAAATAAAGATGTACTACTGTTGAACACATTGAAAATGTGTAATCTACTATATGTAAGCAGACTCAAACATAAAGAAAGGTTTCTTTGAAGCCACCAATCCTACTCCTTCCAATCAAGCACTTCAACAATATCAACATTTGTACAGCTGTTCGAAATTCACATTAATGTTTTTCACCAACAATCTAGAGAGTTCTTTAAAATCCAGATGTTTAGTAAAACCTCTTGTTCCTCTCCTGACGCTTCTGAAAGACCACAGCACCAACAACTGCACAAACCACAATTCCCAGCAGGGCACACAGAAGTAGTAGGAAGACCTTCCAGCCAGTGAGGGGTGAGCTCCGAAAATTTCCCGTTGGATCATCAATATTGTCTGTTTTGTGGGAGAAGACATGTAAACATGACAAGCAGTTGAATGAAAAATCCTTCTGCCAACAATTTGAATATGTCTCCAACTACACATCAGCGTTGTTACCTTTTGGCGACTTGAGGAGACTGACACTAGGCTCGATCTTCGTCCAGTCCTGGTTGTCTTCCTCAGGAGTATGTTCTACCATCAGCTGGTACATCTTCATAGAGATGATGTCATGGTTATCTGCACAGAAGAAACCGTGCCAGTGAGGTCTGGAAAAAAGACATCAGGACTACTGTGGAGATTTATAACTAACCCTTACCAGAGAGATCTCCTGTGGCCGCAGAAGACCCAAAATAGTATCCTGTAGGGAGGCGGACGCCCCCAATATCAATACATTCTCTCCAATCGTTCCTGTCATCCACATCTACCATAATCTGTGAAAACATCATATACATTAGCTGTGAAAAACCTCTATACATATTCAATATAATAAAGGACTTATCATAAGGAACTCAAAACATCTTCTCCATTGAGTGGTTGCTCATTTCACATGTTTCTTTAAAGCATGCAAATCTAAATGAATTCTTCAGGTTCAGGGAAAGGAAAACGAAAGTCATGAAAAAAATGGTCATGATTTTTTCAGTGTCAAAATTAAAATGCCAGTATAAAACAATATACACTACAGACCCATTCACACCAAGAGCAATAACTAGAAAGATAACTATAATAGCGTCAATACATAGTTTTGTTTATTATAAGCGGGCACTGCAGTTATATCATCTGCCGTTTTAGGGTATGTTTACGTGTCAATGATGTACTAAAAATAAAAAATAAAAAAAATCAACATTTTGACAACATTGCCAAAACGATCCTCGTTCACGGATCCATGAAAACGACTAAAAACACTGTAGTATGCAAAATCCAGGCCAGTATTTGACGATGTCCCTTTGTAAAGAAACACTACGCACCTATAGACCGAACAGGTAATACACATGCACATGACGTCACCGTTTTTACACATTTTTGTAGTTTACATGGAGACGATTACGGTATCATTTTCAAAAACTTGCAATTTGAAACCCGTTTTCAAAAGTTAGCGTTTTCAGGCCCCAAAAACGCCCTTGTCGTGTAAATGAATTGATTGATGAATGAAATGATGGATTCTGATTGGCTGTCAATGTTTTTTTCGCTCATCAGCTGGAAAAAATCATTATCACTATAGTTATCGTCCTTGGTGTGAACGTGCCTTACTGTTCAAAAGTAAATAAGGGGTCAAAGTTAAGGGTCAGTAAGTTTTTATTTTTTAAAGAAATCAATACTTTTATTCAGCAGGGATGCATTCAATTGATCAAAAGTGACAGTAAAGACATTTATAATGTAAATATAACAAAATATGTATATTTCAAATGAATGCTGTTCTTTCCAACTTTCTAATAATCAAAGAATCCTGAAAAAAATATTAAGCAGCACAACTGTTTTCAACACTGACAATAATAAAAATATGTTTCTTGAGCAGCAAATCAGCATATTAGAATGTTTTCTAAAGGATCATGTGACACTGACGACTTGAGTAATGAAGCTGAACATTCACAGGAATAAGTTACATTTTATAATATATTAAAAAGAAAACAGTTCTTGTAATAATATTTCACAATATTACTGGGTTTTTTTTACCATCCTGATTATTACCATTTACAATGATTGAGCTCTTACCGTGAGTCTGCCTTTGGAGTATCTAACAGCCAGGTATGTGTCATGATCTTTGTTTCTGACTTCAACAGAGCATCCTCCCAATTCAGTAGACCGGCCGTCTTTCCCGTGATCATACGGCAAGGAGCCGTTACTCACCATTGCAGAAATGTAGGGAAAAGAGCGCTAGAGGACCAAAATGAATATGAATAAAATGTATTTCATTGATTTTTTTTCTATATTGACGACACAAAAATACACTGAAAGTTACCAAATGATGGTACTTTGTACCTTTATACAGCTGTTCCTGAATCAAACAGAATTATCTAAATTTATAAAAGGTCACTGTAAACTACTAAAATCAAAATAATAAACACTGAATATTTTTTACCAAATGCTACATCAAAAAATAATTAATGATGCGGCGGGTAAGAAAATGACACGGACCACATGATGCAGGCAAAACAAAGAAAGCATTGCTTACTTGAAAAAATGTTGAAAGATCATTTCGGAACAAAGCAAATCAAAAGAGAGTGAAGGGATAGTCCAAATAAAAGTTATTATTTTCTACTCGAAGGATTGTTTCTCTCAGTTCAACATCTGAAAGCAAATACCTGGCACATAATCGTATTCAAACTATCCCTTAAAGTTCAGTTTACAGATGAGGACAAAAGCCAGAAGCAGACCAAACATGCCAGAAGTCCAGTATTCTTAACGCTTCAAAACATATTAGGTATATAAATATCTTTGCATTTTAGTCTCAAGTCAATTTCTGATCATGGAAAAGCAAAGCTTTCATTCAAATGAAGGTACAAAAACACAAACATTTTACATCTCTCAACTCACATCCGGAGCCTCATCGTTAGGGTATGTGTCTATAAAAATGGCCAACCCATGGAAATTGCCACTACTTCCAAACACGGTGCCTGTAGAGAAAGAAGGACCCATGAGTACGGCTCACTTACATCCATTCCTTGGAGATCATTACGGAAGGTATCCACAAAAATAGCCAGGCCTACAAAATGGTCTTGGTTTCCAAAGACTGGGCCTAAATGAAAGTATGACACAATCAACTGCAGGGAAGAAAGAGCAGACTAGCAAATGGATCACAGATGGACTACACACACACACACACACACAGCATCATAACTCATTACAGTTAAAATCATGAAGTGCGCAATGGAAATGGTCAGAGAAAGTGCTTAAAACAGGACCTGAACTTGCAATTTTCCTTCACAGGATCACAGCTTTCAAACTTACCAGGATGTAGTCTCTCCTTCGTGTACCAAATGGCAAAGCCATCTCCATGGAGATTCTTCTTTCCTGATCCATGAACTTTAAACTGCACATGCATCTCCCAATCCTTCAAATAGCATGGCTACAAAAGGCAAAACAATTAACATTACTCGTATAGCTTTGTTTTGCATTTGATAAGATGCGGTATTTTAGGGAATTTTCACAATCAAATACAATTCGTTTAAATAGGAATCGCACGAGGGCGAAAGATTTCCCCACTCAGATTTTGCATTCAAGTTGGATATATGAATTGAGAGTTGATCAACAGGAAGGTACTTGGTTTGAAAGCAAGTGTGAGATGCATTTGACAACATACAATGGACATTATTATTTTATTATATCAAATATTTTTTTATTATATTATTTTTAGCACTTGACGATGCAGAGTACCGATGCCAGTTTCATTTTCTAATTTCTCATTTAATTTTTTTTTTTTTTTTTTAATATTGGGCAGAGAAACTGGCAAGAAAATGAATCAAATTATGTGGCTTAGTAAATTAATATTTACTTAAAAATTGCAATTGATATATGCCTGTTCAAATGTATTGTAGGAGCTACTGTTACTTTCACTGTTTATATTATTGCTCTATCATATTTTATCTTTAATTTAATAGCACAGTGAATATTTAGAGCCGCTCCAGCAGGGCTTAATCAGTCAAGAGCATTTAGTGATTTTCTCTATCTTTTGTTGTTAGATTAGCATTGAGGATAGCAGTAGGTTTATCAGGCTGTTGTCACTTTAAGAGCTACACGTATCCAACTTACTGTTACACACATTTTCTTTTCAACCGTTTACATTCACATGACATAACCGACTATGTTTCACAAGGATACTTGCATATAAAAAAAATGTTGACGTATTAAAATCTCAAGGGGTACTTCAATAAATAGTTTACATCTAAAGGGTTCGGCTGACAAAAAAAAGTTTGTGTTTTTAGTTCAAGGAAGTTTTACTCACCACTGTATTCCAGATAGACCCTTGTTTGCTCCTCTCATCCGGAGTTAGACGCACATACTGGCTGGTTACTAAAGTACTTCCCCAAAAGTCCCACTGACTTGAGGGACTCGTTCCAACACCTGATCGTCAGATAAATTAATAATCATAATTTATTCACAGTGTCTTGGATGTCAGTCACAAGCTTCTCATGATTGTAATGGTAAGCTTGTACACACACTACAAACCATGAGAACATTATGAGATAAACATGAACTAGACATCACATACACTGGGGTTCAAAAGCCGGAGACCACAATGAAAATATTGAATTGTAAATTTACACACTGTAAACATTTGTTTGACATTTTTACAGAAAAAAAAATAAAAATGCTGCAGTACTCCAAGTTACCACATACAGTGAACTTTTGTAAATGCTTTAACATTAGATTTTACTGTGAAATACTCTGTCAAATAAAAAATATTAATAACAATATCATTTACAGTGAAAAACAGTAAAAGGACATTACCAGAAGCCCACGTGACATCACATATGATTATATTTTACTTATGACTTTGTTTTTAGAAATGTAAAATTAGGGGGTTTTGTGTTACAATTTTTGTTTTAATTAATGTTCATACATTATTTTATTCTCATGTATGTTACTCGGTATGATGGTGTTTTGTTTACGACTTTGTGCACCATCTACATACAAGTATTGACCATGTTTTATGAACAGGCCACTTAATTTAAAACTTGTATTATAATGCTGGCTCATTTATAATGAGGTCAGCACATTTTAAGGTACAAAGCAGATTTTGGTAGTTTTATGGTAGTTCAAGTAGATCGGTATATTAACATTATGTTACTTAATAAAACATATGGTTAGGTTATACAGGCATCCTCCTCCACTACTGAAAACAACACCACAGTAGTTTTAACTGCAGATTTCTGCCATTTTGGAGAACATGATCATCAAGTTTAGCACAAACTTGAGGTGTAAATATGTGTATATTTATATAGTGTATAAATAACAAAACTGCTTTCTGCTACTTTCTAAATATTTGGATATATTTACGCATGTTTGCATGTACAAAAGAGTAAATGTGCCATGCAAGAATAATGCTACTTTTTTCCCACAATTAAAATAGTGATTGATAATTTGCATGCTCTGCGTGTGAAGGCAATGCAAACTACCCTCACCTGTTCAAATAAAGGCGCTGACTAGTTTTGTTTACACTAAGTTGTGTTCCTTTAAATACTCTACTGTAGACTACTTAACTTATTTCCCTGTGGTACATGCTACCAATAAAATACATGATCTATGACATTACAAAATAAAAGGTGAAATCCTACTCAACGTAGTGAACAGAAAACTTAAAGCACGTTAGTGATGATGAGGCTAAATGACGTCAAGAACAAACCACAACACTAGCAGGCAGCGGCTACTCACCCTGATATGGCTTAATGAGCGAGTGCTCCCGCTTTAAGTGCTCCGCATTCCCGTCCGTTATATCTGAATATACGGAAGAAAAGTGGAGTAGCCATAAAAGTAAGAGTATTCTGTGACACACCGGCATTTTACGAGTTACACTTGGTTGAGTGTGAAGCCACAAAGCTGGGCTTCTTTCTTGTGCCATTTTTAGCGTCTTCCTTCCTCCGCGCCTTCACTTCCTGCGCAGAGAAGACGCAGGCTGTGTTTCAAAGCCTAGTGAGCTGCCTACTTAGACAGCATATTTGGGCATCATGGGAACTAGCATTCTTAATCTTAAAAGCGAAGTCTAGGTAGGGGGCTCACTAGGTTTTGAGACACAGCAGCAACATTTACAAGATTGTTTTGTTTTATTTTAAGTTACAATTTGTTGTAAATTTGCCGTTTATCAATTAACATGCACAATTGCACATATATAAGACACATTTTAAATTATTTTATGTGTTGGCGTCACTTTTCTTTTTAAAGAAAATGTCTAAAATTAGCTGTAGAGCTGAGTTTCAGCCTGTCTGTTAAGTGGCAGACATCTGTCTTTTTTGTTTGTTTTAGGTAAATGTTGATGCATTAAACGATGTACTATATAAGTAAACTTTAAAAAAATATTTAAACTAAAGACCTAAATAAGCTAAATGTAATTTCAGGAACAACAGAGCACAAGCATTTTCTTACTGAAAAGTAGTTTTATTTTGAAAACAAACTTTACAGCCAAGGCACCTATTACAACATTTTATTGACATGCATGTTTAACCAGTTCAACATCATAGATCAGTGCTTGCTCAAGGACCTTGTCCTTATTCTGGCAAATGTCACATAATGCAAATATACAATAAATGCACTTGATGGAGAAAAAAAAAAGAGAATTAATGTCATATTTATAACAAACATTAAAAATGCACAGCATCCTTTTGGCAAATACATAAAACATAAATAAGTTATCAGTAGGCAGGAATGCCGCAGGGAAGAGTTTTTGGTTTTTGATGTTTTGGTTTTTTGAATCATAATGCTTAGCAACATAACAAATAAAGAGCATGATACATTATGTAAGCTTTTTTCCGCTACAATGTTCTGCGTGAACGTCAGTGATGGGTTGGGCATATTCTGAATGCCAATCCCTCTGGAAAATCTTCTGCAACTGGCTCTGAACAGTATGCTGGCCCTGCCCCACTGCAGAACCTGTCTGATTCACAACAAGCCCAACCCCTGCCGTCTGGGTGAAGTAATTCTCAGACCAGTTGGAAGTTCCTGTAAAACACAATATAACAATCGATCATTGTAGCAGGATTATAAGTATGACATTGACTTTATTGCACCACTCATATTCACAGTGCTTCAAAATGTAAACATGGACTGTTTCTGTTGGCAGGTTTTTATTATGAAACCTGCCGTCAGATTGCAGCAATATGGAAAAGCATGCAAGTGTGAAATTGTGCATGTAGACAGCTAACATACCAATGTAAACAACTCGATCAGTCACCATGTACTTGGCATGGTTGACACGTGCAAACGGAATCCTCTGCTGCTCTCGTGTTGAGGGCACCTCGAAAACTTTCTGTATATAAAAGGTTTATAGGCATTAAAATTAAAATCACCAGTGATGCGGGTGGTGATGGCGCAGTGGATAAGACACATGCCTTTGGTGTGAGAGACCCGGGTTCGAATCCACTGTGAGACACCAATGTGTCCCTGAGCAAGACACTTAACCCCTAGTTGCTCCAGAGGCGTGCGACCTCTGACATAAAGCAATTGTAAGTCGCTTTGGATAAAAGCGTCAGCTAAATGAATAAATGTAAATGTAAATGTGATGCCTCGATTAACATTTTATTTATTTATTTATTTTAAATATAAAGAGCAGAGAAACGTACAGTATGAATGTTGCAGCTCAGAGGGGGCTTGTTGAGGACTGACAGAGACTGAAGAAAGACAAACATGGCACCAGGAGAGTGACTCCAGCAACTGACCAACAGCTTCACTTCAACACCTCTGGTACAAGCAGCCTCACGAAGGGCCGAGTCGATGACAGGCCAAAACCTAAAAATCATGGAAACCAATATTTCAACTAGTCAAACTAAGCTATTAAACACCACATACATTACAAATGATTAACTTACTTCAGTTAATGGAATTATTTTTCCCACTAATGTTATTTTAGTTTTGAGATAGTATTTTTTTTATATATATATTTTGAATGAGTTTATATTCAAGTTTCATTTTAAATAAATTATCAGTAATTTTGTGTTTTTGTCATTTTTATTAGCTATTGATTAAAAAAAGAATATCTATACTTTTTATAAATTTTTATTTCAGTTTTAGTTTTAGTTATTTTAGTATATTGAAATGAGAAATGTCGCTTTGGCTACTAGCTGTTAGAGCGCCTCTATTATGCTTTTATTGGATATTAACTTTCATGTATTGTGTAATATAACTGTTTGTGAATGTAAAAGGTGTGTTTCAAAGATCAAAGTGCCTAATAAATGTTGTTATTGTCTCCCAAAAGAAAGAACCAATTCTGAACTGACTGATGGTCAATAGTAATTCCAGTCTTATTAAACCAGTCTTGCTCAAACGTCATTGGACGTTAAAAAAATTAAAGTGTTTTTTGACCTTGGATGCATGTAAACCTATTGAGGAACTCCAAAACTAAATTAGCAACCTTTAAAATAGCATAATGAGGGCACTTTAATATTTTATTTTATTTCATTTCAGTTAAAGTTTATTTCAATTTTTATGTTTTTAGTTTTACTCAATATAAAATGGTAAAGATTACCGAATGGGCTCCGTGAACTGGGACATGGGAAGGTAGTCCATCACAGACACATAAATGAAGCGCTCAGCATCAGCAATCACTGACAGGATGCTTGAGAGGTCATCAGAACGGCCATATGGTGATAAAGGAGGAGGGGAACTCTAAAAGAACAAGTCAAAAATTGCCATGTAAAAATTTCAAACATTTCTGCTCACACAAAAAAATGCATATCATGTTTAGAAACAAATGAAAATTAATGATACAGGACATACATACAGTCCATGCAATGTGTTCATTAAAAAGCTAAATTTTTTCAGAAGTGAAAAAGGTGACAATATGACAAAAAGCCAACCTTTCTACACAATGCATAAAAAAAAAAAACTCATATAGAATAAATGAAAACCAGCAAACACAAAAGAGTCAGAGAATGAGTGGAATTGTGAACGCGTTGAATAAAATGATTGCAAAACATGCAATTAAAAAATATATATCATGAATAGGGTGAACGAAAACCAGACATAACAACAAAGTCAACTTGTGAGAGAAACACAACTCACAGACAAATAGACACGTGCAGGGACACCGTTGAATTTAACAGCTAATGGGTACTTAGAACTGGAGAGGGCGGAGAACCGGCCTGGCCAGAAAGCAGGTAGAGATCCATTCTTCTGAGCTCCAATGTCCCAGTACACGTCAAATATCCGTGAAGCGTCCTGTGCTAGACAGCTGCAGTCTTCCACAGTCACTCCAACCTCTTTCACCTAGTAGAAATATTGACTATATTTTAGCATAAGCATTTTTATAGGATTGTTTATTTGGGTTGATTTTGACATTATAGTCTAATAAACGGCACTGAATAATGAATAAAATAAAAACAAAACAAAAATTACATTATGTCAAGGGCATTGCATGTCAACAGAAACATCCAATACGATCCATTTACCATCCAATAAGATAATGATATTGATAGATATCGGCTGCGTCCGAAAGCTGCCCTATCAAGCAATGACTTTGCAGGCAGGTTTTTTTCACAAAGGTACCTCACAAAACTGATTCCTGTTTTGCCTGCCTAAGTTCTTTGTTAGTTTCCTAGGTTGTTAATTAGTTTCACACACTAGCTCTTACTGTGACAGAATCTTAACACACAGAATTGGGATATTGTATGCAGCGAAGGATAGCATTTTTCAGCTTCCGGATGCAGCCTTCGACTCACCTGGGTAAGAGAACGCCAATCCATGTTTGCGCTCCCTAAATATATATGCTTCTTATCCACAACCCACAGTTTGGTATGCAAAATGCCTCCAGTGATGCTCTGCAGGTCAACTCCCCTGACGTCAGCCCCTAAAAGAGAAAGCACAAAGCAAGTAAGCTGAGGGGAAAAGGCTGCATAACATTCATTCAAAATCATTCAAGCTCTTACAATTCTCAATGTGTGCAACAGACATGGTGTTGTACCTGTTGCTACCAGTTCGTCTGTGTCTGCAATGTATGGCTGAGGGGCGTTCACTGCAATCTTCAACTTCACTCCTTTTGGTTCCAGCTGCTTCAGTTGGTTAAACACTTTTTTGCCCTATAGAAAAGATACAAATGAACTGCCTTCCCATATAATCAGGATCAATACTATCCTATTATTATCCACATCTTATTAGATCATATGCCGATAACAAATGTTCTAGAGCGTAGAGTGCATTATTCTCACTTATGCACAGTAAAATGTCCACGGCACAACATACCAGCACAGACGAGGGCTCCGTAAGGCCCAGGTCTGAATCTCGGAGTGTGAAATAGAAAGCACCAATGTGAACAGAGCTGTTTGCTCTGTTTAGTAGATTAGTCCAAGTCTCTGAAATGCTTGGCAGGTGTGGTGAGCCTGAAGGGAAGCTGAGGCCCTCTGGGACACTCTCAACAAGAGTGAGCCTGATAAAGAACATTTAGAAACACATTTAAACATCTCAAACTCGCCATTTAAAAAAGTTAGACATTCTTCAGGATCCGTTTCCTCACCTACAGTCAGAGATGCACGTCTCTTGAGGCATCCAGAAACTTTCCAGACAGTGAAGCTCCAGTTGTGACATCAGGTGTGACATGGATTTAGGGACTCCATACTGCAAGATATGCGATGCAAATCCACCCAAAAGAAGGAGAATGGAGGGCACGAGACAGAAAAGGAAAAAGCTCCTTCCTTTTGTCTGCTAAAACAATATAAAAATAAAATGAAAGACATACTATTTACTTATGCTAGCATCTATCTAACAAGATATGCAGATATCTGTTAGTGATGAAATTGCTGTTTTGTGGCTTTTTCATTTCACATATCCTCTTCTGTTGAAATTCTGTTCTTCTTTGATGGGAAAACACATATTTGAAGCCAACTAGACTCAGATACTTCGAATTTGTATATGTATGCAAATTAAAGAGGTCAAATTAATCCCGAGAAAGACATTCTGGTCTGCAGATATGGCTTGCACCGCAGTATTTTTCTTTCTTACCTAGTATTTTTGTCACGTTTTCCAGTAAAAAAGAAAAACACCTCAACATTTTTAAAACAAGATACATTTACTTGAGGAGCAAAACTACTTATTTTATTGAGTCTTATTTTGTATAAAAATTATGTGAGTTTGTGCCTAAAACAAGACAAAATATATTGTTTTAGGCTCAAAACTAGCATAATATTAAGGGAAAACAAGTTTATTTTTCTTAGCCCATTGGCAGTCATTTGTTTTAAACAGAAAACTGATTTTATTTTGATAAACCATTCAGAAAACTTAATATATTATGCCTTGTTTATTCTTAAGTAAATGTATGTTCATTTAAAAATGTTTGGATAGTTGTACTGGAAAACAAGAAAATGATTTGCAGTGATTCCCTTCTTCAGGGTAAATCTATGTCTGTTCACTTAGAAAGGTAATAGCATGCCTTTCCTCAACAGGAAAAACAATAGTCTGCTTGCCCAAGCAAACACCATTCATTTTGCATATTGCATGTAATATAATTCACCTCACCTTTGAGGGTGTAAACATTTTGGCCTGGGTGTGTTTTGTGGGACTAGTATTGCCAGTTTTGGTTCCCTGTCGTGTTTCTTCAATGCATTTTTTACTATCTAAAGGTTTCTGCATCTTAGCGGTTTCATCCTGACCACTAAGTGCGGATCCATCACCCTTATCTGAAACAAAGCACTGTTTCACATTGTTCTCTGTGACACGATTTTCTTCTGTCCAAAGTGATTGGGATACACTTCCTTTTTCCTCACTCAAAGTTTCTTCACAAGCTTGAGCCGAGGCCTCGAGTTGATCATCAGAGGAGCCCGAGCTCAGATCCTCTACAACATCATCCTGTGCCGACATCTGCTCATCTTCTGAGATGTTCTCTGCACTTGCAGTTTCAAATTCAGAAACAGGCTTTGCGACGAGATCATTGGTCTCATAGATGTCCCTGAGTGGGGGTCGCTGCAGTGACATGTCATCCTGATCAGAGTCTTTTGTAATCTCAGGCGTTTGATCAAGGGATTGATCTATTTTCGGAGCTAAAAGAGTGGAGGTGTGATCCGAGATATCACCTTCAAAGAGAACATCAGCAAGGCTTGTGGGTAAACGAGCCGATGGGATGGGCAGTGCTTTTTCTCTCCCCCCAGATACTGGCATTTTGCCTCTTCCAGCCTCTGTAGAACCAGCTTTCTCTTTTTGGCCCTGCTGGCTGGATCCATCCATCTTCAGTGATGACTCTGCACTCTGGATGGTGACTCGCTTGCGGCCCATTGAGCTTTGAAAGGTAGGGATGCGGGACAACGGTGGTCTCCCTGCTTTACGGGATTCCTCTCCATCCTCCTTCCTCTCGGATGTTGCTTTCTCATTCGCCTCCTCATCTATCAATTGTTCTGGTGATCTAAAATATACATCCTCTGGTTCCTATAGCATAAGTTCAAAAACATAATTTAATGCAAAAACATAACATAATGGGTGTATACACATTTGACATATGCAATTTGTTGTTTGTATACATACACTCTTTACACTTGGTACATATGCTTATGTTGTTAGCAATTATAAAATGCAAGACTGTAGATATATAGACAGGATAAAGGGTGTATACAAATAATGTATATTTAATTTGTTGTTTGTAGATGCATTTGGTACATGCAGTATGTTATTATCAAGTATAAAATGCAAAATTATTTAAAAGATCCAAAGACTGTAGAGTAGACAGATAGAATAGAAAGATAATACTGAATAATCAACTCCACATCCCTTGATCTCTAAATGCAAGACTGGTTAACAAGTAGCAAAACGTTTGTCTAACATTATGCAAGGTCAGTAGAAGAAGGTGTGTGAGACAAACTGAACTGTTTAAACGCTAAAGAACAGAAGCTGTAAGTTAACCTTTTTAAACACCAAGCCAGCAAGTTTGAAACCCTAGTTAGCACGCAAGCTACTCACCATGACCACAGGCGATAACTATTCTCAACTTATCCGTAACGAGTAACTATTTTCAAAAATAAAACGGTAAAAACAAAACGTATGACGATCTGTACGAGGTGGTAAACTTGTAGTCGATCCCAGGCGGATACTTTGGTAAAGGAGATGCTGTATCGGTCTGCGACGTGGCTGCAGAACTACAGCTCACACAGTGCGGTACAGTGAAGAAAAGAGAGCGAGAGAGTGAGAGGAAAAAGTGAGGAAGAAGAACCTCGCCTACTAAACACGCTATGAGTTCAGACGTTACAAACCACCTCTGACTCACAGCCTGCGAATCTATACTGACCGCACATCATCACTCTTGTTCATGTTATGAAATGATGAGTTCATCAAATACAATATATATATATATATATATATATATATATATATATATATATATATATATATATATATATATATATAACTTTAAAAAGTGTTATTTAAACCAAGTTGTTGATTTCCTCGCTTTATTCGGTTCGTGTAATGAAAAGCAGGTATAAATCATAATGACAGGAAGGAATGACAGCTGACATGACGGTTATTGATGCGCAAAATTGAACTAACCGCCGTTTCTCCGTTTCTCAGTACAGTAGTACCATGGTTGATTGATTAAGGGCTCCCCTACAGGCCAAGTGCGGTAATGCAACGGGCGTTTGTCATGACTCATGAGTCCTGAAACTAGACTTCAATTCACGCCCTCTACCACTGTAAAGCCAGCCTAGCACTAGTACAAACCACCCCCACTACATAATGCTTAAATACAAAATACTTCCTAAAAATTAAGATGGCGGATCTCTTTGTTCCTCTTTCCCCCTTTTTGAAACTCCTCTGTACCTTTGAAGAGTTTGGTGAGAAAGAATTTTAAGGACAGCATCGTTGTTTTCGTTACCGTTCTTCGTAGTGGGCGTGGTCTTGCATGAGGAGGAAGTCACGTTTGTTTACGTTTGTCATTACCAGTATGTACCGCTAGATGTCGCCATTGATGAGTCCGTTAGATAAGGCAGTGCATAAACACGAAAGGGACTTTAGTGATGAGGGAAAGGATTTATTGGACGTGTCACGTCGATTACATGGTCATTTTTTGTAAGGTATTGTTGAATTTATTTTTGTAATATTTTAGGGGATCTTTAAAGAATGCGTGTCGCATATTTATGCCAAAACTGACCTATGAACTAGCAAATCGATTTTAAACCCTTATCTAGCAACGTTAGCCACACAGCTAGCCACTTTGTATCAGTCTAAACAAAGTAATTTTGATACGAATGTTTCAGTGTTAGAATGAGTTAAACCGTTAAAAACTATTAAAATTTGTGCTGTACACCGTGCAGACGAACAGGTCTAGCGAATAAACAAAAGTCGTGCTGTCATTCGCGACTGTCAAAACTCCCAATCAGTCACACTGTAATGGCTGTTGTCAGATAAAAGATGCTTTTGTTTGCGATGAGGAAAATGGTGTTCTTGTGTCAATTTTTGAGTTGATGTAAAACTTGGCTGTGTTACTTTAGTTAACGTACATTTAACGCTTTCACTTTTATTTTGCAGATCACAGGTTGAAAAGGGAAATTCTCACAAAGGACTTTTTTTTTCAGAAGAAGTGTGTTTTTCTTGTCGTGTAGTTTGATCCTGGCTTCACCATATGTGACAGAATATCATATAATGATACTCAGACAAAGACAGTACGGCTGAATTAATTTTTTTTTTACCATTTTGCTAATATGATTTATACTGAAATTTTATACCATTTTAGTTTTATTTTATTTTGATGCTTTGGTATATACATTGTTTTGTATAATATTTTTCTCACATCCATCATCATAATGCACACTTCAGTTCCACCTTCCCCCATGAGACCAGCCGTGGCCCCATCAGTACAGCTGGGTGTCACGGTTCTTTACGCCTGTCTCTATGGGGGTCTTTTTTTAGTCGTATACATTCAGCTTTGGTTGCTGTTAATCTACCGGCATAAGCGATGGAGCTACCAGAGTATTTTTCTTTTTCTTTGCCTGTTCTGGGCAGCTCTTCGCACAACACTCTTCTCGTTTTATTTCCACGATGCCCTTGCGGCCAACCACCTGTCCACTCCAGTCTACTGGCTCCTTTATTGCTTCCCAGTGTGCTTGCAGTTTTTCACTCTGAGTCTCTTCAACCTTTACTTTACTCAGGTAAGTCAAGTTAAAGTTAGATAGAGAAAGATTTGTAAGATGTTTGTGAAATCAATCCACTCCCTAATAACAACGTTTCATTTTGACAGGAGTTGCTCAAAGTCAGAAGTGTATTCAACATTGAGCCCAGCAAAGCACTGTGAGTTCACATACATGCATGCATATTAGTTAGTGCTGTGTCAAGTGAATAAAATAATCAAATTAATTACATGATGTGATAATTAATTAATCTATTTAATCGCAAATTAATTTGCACATCAAATTCAGCTGAGAAATTTCCCCCAAAAGATAAAGTGTTAAATAAGAAAAACATCAAAAAGTTATTAAAGTAGATTTAGAATTAAATATTTGACATATTCAACATTTTACACAGAAGCCTTTAAGGTTACAACAGCCATTCTTCAAAATATCTTGTCATAAATAATCATACAGGTCAATAAAAAGTCATACAGATTTGAAACAACATGAGGGTGAGTAAATGTAAATAAAGAGAATTTTTTCGTTTCGTTACACGTTATTTTTTCGTAACTAATTAAATTAACATGTTAAATCTACTGCCTTAATATTAATGGATATCATTTGTTTAATGAGAATTGTATGGAAGCTTGTTTCTGTCACTTTTTGTCTCACAATTCAGATTTATTTTCCTCAGAATTGCAAAATTGCGAGATATAAACTTGGATTTGTTTTTCTCATAATTGCGAGTTTTGTGACTCGTAATTCTGAAATTTTCTGGGAATACCGAGTTAAATCTCACAATTCTGACTTTATTTCTCAAAATTCAGAGTTCAAATCTCGTAATTATGACTTTATAACTTGCAATTGTGAGTTTATATATCTCACAGTTCCGAGTTTATATCTGAACTCGGAATTGTGAGGAAAAGGTCAGAATTGCGAGTTTATATCTCACAATTGTGAGGTTTTTCCCCCCCTTTTTTTTTCAATTGCAAGTTATAAAGTCAGAATTGTGAGATAAAAAGTTGCGATCACCTTATGATTTATTCCGTGGCAGAAACAAGTTTCCCAAGAATTGTGTGTGAACTTTGACTTCCAGACGGGCGGCTCGGTGTGTGTATGCCACCATGAGTGCCGTCTTCCTGTGCGTCAACATAGTTTGCGCAAGCCTCGCAGAGCATGGAGGTTCTGGTGGAGGTGGTGAAAATGCTTGGAGCCTGGTTTTGCTTCGGGTTCTGGTTAATGACCTGCTGTTCATTCTGGAAGCTGTGTGTCTGGCCACATCTCTGCTCCTGTTAACTCGATTCTCGCCCACCACCACCCCCCCTTATCTACGCAGTAAGGTACATACTTTGCAAGGACTTGAGCTCAAATGGTAGTCGCAATCTATTTTACTTGTTTAATCTGAAATATTCTGATGTAGTTTATGGTACTCTTTGGATAAGTGTCTGCTAAATATCTAATCAAGAATAAATCTCTGTTGCTGTTCATGATAAACAAGACAAACTTTGGTAAAAAAAAAGCATTATTTCCAGCTGTGTTGTGTTTGCAGGGGCTTTGCCGGACTGTGGTGTTGGGGGCCGGTGTAATCTTGCTCTTCTCTAGCAGGGCTTGCTACAATCTTGCAGTGCTGTTTTTGTCTCAGAATCATAAAGTCGAGGCTTTTGACTATGACTGGTACAACATTTCTGATCAGGTGGGCACTTTGTGGGTTGCTAATGAAAGGGTATTTCTCTCACTGGTCAGTTTGTGATGGTTGTGTGTTCTTCTCAAAGGCTGACCTTCAGAGTGAACTTGGAGAAAGAGGCTACATTATCTTTGGAGCAGTTCTTTTCATTTGGGAGCTGCTACCTACTGGCCTGCTCATTCTCATCTTCAGAGTTCGCCAGCCTCCTCAAGAAAAGGTCTTTATTTATTTTTGTAACCCTCTGGTACTCTTTGGTCAGTTTTGACTGAAAAAATTTATGTTTTTTTTAGGGCTGGGCAACAATTAATCACGATTAATCGCATCCAAAATAAAAGTTTGTGTTGACATAATATATGTGTGTGTAGTGTGTATAATTATTTTGTATATATAAATACACACACATGCATGTATATATTTAAGAAATATTTGCATGTATATACTTTATATATATTTATACATAATTAATATTATATATAAATATAAATATTTGATATATTAATAACACATTTTTCTTAAATATATACATGCATGTGTGTGTATTTATATATACAAAATAATTATACACACTACACACACATATATTATGTAAACACAAACTTTTATTTTGGATGCGATTGATCACGATTAATCGTTGCCCAGCCCTAGTTTTTTTTGTTTTTATTTTAGAATTTTTTACTTCATGGTATGAATGAATGGTACGAAACTTGGTAAAGGGGTTGACACACTTGCTTTGTGAAAAAAAAAAAAAAATCGTCATTGTGCAAAAAATAGTCACTCTTGTACTTCTCACATTAAAAAATGTCCGCATTGGAAATGAATGAGAAAAGGAATAAATTACATTACAAAATATATTCACATAGAAAACAGTCATTTTTAATTGTAATAATCTTTCACAATATTACTGTTTTTACGTTATCAAATAAACGTAGCCTTGCTGTGCATACGAGACTTCTTTCATTAAGTAACCTTACAAGACCCCAAACTTTTAAACAGTAGTGTACATTTTCTGTATTTAGTTCAATGACAAAAAAAAAGAATGAAAAGCAAACTAATCTGCCAATTTAATATATATATATATGCATTAAATGTTGGCTTCCTGTATTTAAAAGAATATATATATTTGAATAAAATAAGTCTGAGCACAAAAAAAAGTCACGTCATTGAGATGTTTGCTTTGTTGTTTATTTCAGAACTGCAGCCCAGCCATGTGCAACACACAAGCCTCACAGTCATATTTCTTTGATGATCCTCGAGGAATGGATGATGACACGGCTTCTCTCTGGAGCCACAGTATCAATCCTCATAGCAGGTAATGTGTTCATCAGGCTTTGAGTATTACAACTCAGATATTTGACGTTAAAAGTTGTGATATAGTGATCAAAACCGAGTGTCTGCACCAACAGCTGGTTTGGGTCGAGTGAGACGACTCCACTCCTCTTCAACAGGAGCGACCAGATCAACCAACACCACTCGCTTTACTCCACTCCACAGACCTGACCGCTATGCAAAGCTGCAGAGATCTTCCTCTGACCTTCTCAGGCAATAGCACAGCATTACCTCTTCCTGTTGAGTAGCTCAATAGGTTTGTTTGCACTAATACTTCTGAAATTGCACCTTGACTTTTTGAAGCTGAGCACAATTAGACTAGATGCTCATGATAAAAGGGACCAGATAATGATTTTACTACAAGGATTATAACCACATTTATCTTTTTATCATTCGTGAGAGAATCTTTGAAATGTATTAACAGATGTTATTTTTATTTGTGAGTGTGGGATGGTGACCTTCCTCCCATTTCAAATGGTGCATATGGAAGCAATAAATTTGGTACTTTGTGCTCTGATATTTGCCAATTTACGTTAATAAAAAACTAATTTAAACATTTTCATTTTTAACTCGCTTTTTACATATTTATGGTGCGTTCATGTATTGTTGGAATTTCAGTAAAGACTAACACTCAGACTTTAGAAAATGAATCTTTATTACTCATTTGACCATTTGTGACGTGTTTGCCGTCCTTCCTACGGGATTCGGCAAAAGTTTAATTTATCAGCTGGCTCCGATGGTCGCTAAGAAGATGGGACGCAATGAAAACCCTGTGGTCGTTGTGGTTTCTCCTTTGGTGGCACTTGTGGAGGACCAAGTAAAATAAGCAACACTCATTATTTTACTACTACTTCCAGCGTGTGTGCAGTTGAGTTATGTTGACTATGCGTAGCTCAACATACGTCATTTACTGCGTTGCTCTGATTGGTTGTTGTAGGTCTATCCAATTGACCGTTCGCAAAAGCCACGCCCCCTAGTTATTGTTACTACGCCTGTCAAACAAATGGTCAAACACGACCAGCGCGACAGATTGCCATGACGGGAAGAGGTATACCCGTGCGTGTCAGTGACCTTTTTTGGAGCAATACCTCAGCGATATCCTCCAGATCGAGGCACAAGGGGTTACAGTATGCAGTGGAGGAATATATTCAAAATATAAAAATACGCAATGGAGACACGACTACTATCGAGGCGAATGCTTATATACTAGGGATGGTAAGATTCACCGATTCCCATCGGTGCATCGGCATAAAAGCTAACGATGCAATGCATCGATTTAAATAAGTGTGCATCGATACAAGTTGGCATTTGTATCGCGATGCATCGTTTCTAACATCTGCATCGGTAAAAAAACTATATAATTATTAGTAGATGCGCTATACTTTTACTATTTAGAAAGTGACCAATCATTTGTGACCAATATTTTATTATGTAACTGCTGCGTTCACACCTAATGGTGTGTTCACACCGAACGTGAATTTAATTATTTGCGCGAGTAGATTACATACAAAGGCAACATCCAGAGCCACCGTGCACAGGCGTGTGCAGGAAATGGGCTACAGGTGCCGCATTCCCCAGGTCAAGCCACTTTTGAACCAGAAACAGCGGCAGAAGCGCCTGACCTGGGCTACAGAGAAGCACCATCACTGACTG
This sequence comes from Rhinichthys klamathensis goyatoka, assembly GCF_029890125.1. NCBI lineage: Eukaryota > Metazoa > Chordata > Actinopteri > Cypriniformes > Leuciscidae > Rhinichthys > Rhinichthys klamathensis. The sequence goes on from NW_026606611.1 coordinate 6,205,276, forward strand.
TGGGTACTTGACACTGGACTTCAGGCATTTTGGCATTTCCTTCTCCCCAGTCTACCTCCAGACTCTGGCACCTTGATTTCCGAATGACATGCAAAATTTGCTTTCATCCGAAAAAAGTACTTTGGACCACTGAGCAACAGTCCAGTGCTGCTTCTCTGTAGCCCAGGTCAGGCACTTCTGCCGCTGTTTCTGGTTCAAAAGTGGCTTGACCTGGGGAATGCGGCACCTGTAGCCCATTTCCTGCACACGCCTGTGCACGGTGGCTCTGGATGTTTCTACTCCAGACTCAGTCCACTGCTTCCGCAGGTCCCCCAAGGTCTGGAATCGGTCCTTCTCCACAATCTTCCTCAGGGTCCGGTCACCTCTTCTCGTTGTGCAGCGTTTTTTGCCACACTTTTTCCTTCCCACAGACTTCCCAACGAGGTGCCTTGATACAGCACTCTGGGAACAGCCTATTTGTTCAGAAATTTCTTTCTGTGTCTTACCCTCTTGCTTGAGGGTGTCAATGATGGCCTTCTGGACAGCAGTCAGGTCGGCAGTCTTACCCATGATTGCGGTTTTGAGTAATGAAACAGGCTGGGAGTTTTTAAAAGCCTCAGGAATCTTTTGCAGGTGTTTAGAGTTAATTAGTTGATTAGGTTAATAGCTCGTTTAGAGCCCCTTTTCATGATATGCTAATTTTTTGAGAAGGACCTGTATATCCACACAAAACAAATTACCCTCAATACATCTACAATAAAAACAATAGATTTTACAGAGCTAATCAATATAAATATTGATTTAATAATTATAAAATATTTTTTTCTTCCATAATTATTAATAACCAACATTTTACAGAAATATCGTTTACAGAATAACATTAAAGAGTTGAAATATTGGTAATTCTAGCCTCACGCTCATAGTTTTGATTAGAATACATCACATCCGGTCGGCCGGTCGCATACGGTCTTGCCGCAGAAGTTTAGATATTTCAACAGATCCAAAACTCAAATCGGACACTAATTTTCCGCATACGCATATGATCGGAACTCCCCGCAGCTCCCGTACGACTCTCCATTGGAAATGAATGACTTCCGGTCCAACGGCTGTCGTTTGTCGTGTGCAGTGGAAAGGCGGCTTAAGAGTATTTGATAATCACTATTTGAAATAGAAATCTTTTGTAACATTATATATTGATTTAATACATCCTTGCCAGATAAAAGTATTGATTTCTTTGACCCCAGACTTCATAAACACACCAGACATACACAAGACTGTTTTGAACAGTTTATTGTGCAGTATGTACATATCCTCCTATTAAAACACTTTATACATTATGTACATTAAGTTAATTTACTCATATTTGGTTCATGGTCATCTTTTACCCACAACCAAAGTAGATCTAAGAAAACAAAATCTATTATGTAGAGCTAGAAATAATGAAAATACACAAAGAAGGGAGAAAACATCAAATTTTAAGGGCACATGAGAAATCCACAGACCTTGTTGATCCTCTGAGAAACAGAAATCACATTCAGAGAGGAAAGTCTCGTCAATACTCGATTCAATAGTCAAGGCTGACCTTCAAAGTGCAAGGTTTTTTTTTAAATCTTCACGCATGGTTACCCAGAAACCAGTTCTCTAACCGAGTCTTCTGTACACGCGACAATGACAAATCCTCCATACACTGGGAAGTGCCTTGATGTGCTTCATTTAGATAACATCTAAGAACACATGAACTTTCCTCAGATAATCTGACATCTCAACATGAAAAGTGCCCAAAAAGTCCATAAGAAGCGTTTCTACTGTCATGTATTTAAGCATCACATCATCAGTGGTCAGGAGTGGGCATGGTCTCCAGTTTACGGAGGCGACGCCGTCTCAACTCGGCAGCGCTCGGCTCGCCGTCATCTTCATCTCCCTCCATCCGGTCTTTGTCGTCCTCTGTGGTTGAGTCTGGTCGAGAAAAGCCTGTAGCTCCATTCACTGATTCACCTAGGAACAAGAGAATACAATGACCCTGGTACTAACATGCGACCAAGGCGCCTGGCAGCCAATTGGCTACATAGTTAATATATCTGTGTTAGAATGTTAGTGTTTTAGTATAATAGTTTAGGAGAGTAGGAGGTGCATATATGGATATACACACACATATATAACATTTCACTGTCAGTCATGCTGTGTATCAGGGGGCGTGTCAATTCAAATATTACTCTTTTTATACAATATTAGCTCAGTCATTCAGGAAGTTGTGGCATTATTTTTCCTTCTTCCACTCACCGCTCTGAGCCTCGTTCTCCTGACTGGGGGTTTCCGTGTTGCCCGGGGAGGGTGAGGACTCCATATTCACTGATGCACTCGTCTCACCAGTGTTGGTTTCTGATCTTGGCGGACTAAACAGGAAGTTTAGAAAAAAACACACGGGGATTTCAGAGGTAGGAACTGGACGTGCCACTCTCTATCAAACCTTAAGCAACACTTGCATACCTTAATGTAGCCACCGTGCTGAGGTAGTGGTGAATGTTGAGCATGGCGGCATCCAGCAATGTGTGGATGTTGTGAAGGCACTGCAACCTGGCTTCCAAACCTCGCCTGCCCTCCTGCTCCAGTTCTCTGAGCTCAGCCTCTGACATGGTGGATAGAGTTGATGGTGGCGGTGGCATGGATGACACTAGTAAACAGATATCACAGTTTACTCAAATATCTGACCTGGAAGGTTTCTAAAGCATTTGTTCTACATGAAGTTATCTAACAAGAAAGCATTTTGACCACTCTGACATACTAAAAGGTGGAGGTGGAGGCATCGGCAGCCATGGAGCTGATGTGAAAGGTGGCGGCATGGAAAAGGGGAATCCAGGGATAGCTCCAGGAGCAGAAGAGGCGCTGTCTGCAGTCGGCTGAGTTGAGCTGCTGGCTCCTGATTCTACATGACAGATGGTGAGAATTTTTATTAGAATCATGGGTATTCTACATTTCCACAGGGAGGTAGAACAGGTGCTCACCTGATCCCTGAGCTCCATCGGTACTGGTCTGTGGCGTGTCAGTAGCTGCCTGTGCACCAGGGGCAGCAGGAGGAGGTGCGCCAGGGAAGGGACCCCAAAATGGAAACAACCCCGGAGGAAACTGAGGTATCATACCTGGAGCAACTGCACAGAAGTGTAGGCATGCAATCTCAATTAGCAATCTCAGCCAAATATCAGCAGATTAACCGGCCTGGTCTTACCATTGACAGGTGGAGGTACGGGTACGGGAGCAGGAGCAGCAGGGGCAGGTGCTTGTGCAGGAGCTGGGGCTGGATTCTGGTTTGGCTGGGATGCTCGGAGGACATCCATACGACAGGTGGGACATGTCTGCTGTCTTTGGAACCATGAGCGAAGGCAACTACAATGAGAGGAAAAGACCATTTGAAATATGCATGGAGATATCAACACCAAAGGAACTGAGATTTGTCAATCAGTGGACATGAACCTTGAGTGAAAGATGTGGTTGCACGGCAGTTTCTTGGCTCCAGTCACCATCTCTTCTCTGCAAATGATGCACACATTGTCGGTGGCTTGCAAGTCTTCAGGGGTGGCATCAGGATAGCTGTGACAAAGCATGGCAACCAGCGATTTGAGAAACACTCAGAAAACTGTTAATACATACTCAACATATTAAAAACGGCACAATATTAAGAAAAAGACTAAATATAAAATAAAAACAGATTTAATTTTACTGAAAAAAATAAACAAAATACAAAAAATATTGAACGGCATAAAATTATAAAAACATTAAATACACAATAAAATAAACAAATACTTTTTTCTAAACAAAAAGAAAAAAAATACAAATAAAGAAATTAATACTAAAAAACATTTGTCAATTAATAAAATAGATGAATAATAAAACTTTAAAAATAATTTCATATTAAAAGATATGATTATTTTAGAGAAACACTCACAGAGTATTCATATTACGAATGGCTCGTCGAGACATGATGGCGTCTGTTACTGCCTTCTTGAATTGCCTGATGAAGACAGACATTTTGCACACGACAAAAGAATAAAGACAAGCTAGACAGCTGTTCATAGCTGGAATCTGATGATGTATCACTCACCTCATTGCGAGATACATGGGCCGAATGGCAAACAGAGGGAAGGTGTGCACTTTTATCATTATGGTCATGAACGCCATATACAAAAGCACCTTGATGAATCCTGAAGGATAAACATAATATCAGTCAATCTGTAAATGGGCTTATTTGATAGATAGGCAGCATCCCATGCTCTGGTTCTCTAGGACGTACCTGTAAAGAGCTCTGTGTACAGCATGTAGACAGCTTTATTGTCCCATGGATTCTCACTCTGCAGATCAACTGTATGTAAGGTGTACTTGATGAAGGTGGTGAGGACCATAGTCATCAGAATTGCATACTGAAAGAAATACAGCATTCATGTTACTGTAAAGTCTATGGCATTTTAAAACTCTAGTAGTATAAAATATGTTCTGATTTCTAAATTGCTCAACTTCATCAAGTTATGGGCCACCATGTGAGAGTTTAGGGTCAATGGGCCTTTCAATAATATTAATGAAATTCAGTTTAGCAGGATCTCACTCAAGCTAAGACATAATAAAACTAGAATTAAATTGTTGTTCACCTCAAATCCAAAAACCAGCTGCACTGATGCCCCTCTTGTTATAATGCTGTGACACGCATGATTGACAAACAGAAAGTCTAACACTCCCAGCAACACCATAAGAGCTGTACCAGAAAAAAAAGAACAGTAGTGACACGCTCATGAAATGATGCAATACCACAACACAGTGACTCCGAAGGCAGTCTAATGTCAAATGCTTTTAAATTTAAAATGCAGGTGCAGCTCAAAAAATTTGCATGTTCAAAAAAATGACTTGGTAAAGTAGTTTCATAAATAAAAAGGAAGTAAGAGATATACTGGTGCTATAGAAAACAGGCCGCAGCAAACCCAGTCATAATGTACTCACAGAGAACTCTGAAGTGGAAGACCCAGGAGATATTTGGACTCCTTTCCATCTAAAAAATCAATTAAAACATTAGAATCAAAAAATTATATATATATATATATATATATATACACACAATTTTTTTTTTTTTTGGGCTGTCACTAATAAATATTTAATAGAGTAATCAGTCGATTTTTGAGGCAATCATTTTTGGTTCAAATAAAGGATCAAAAGTAAGTAATCATGGTTTTATAGAACAAGACTGTTAAAAAACATAATATAATATACATAATATAAACAATCAACTTGCGTATCTATGTTGTAATATATTAAATGCCTGCAGAGGCCAAACGGACTGGTGTTGTTACCAAGCGTGCCACACGAGTCCTGAAAAGTGAAGCCAGAGCGTCTCGATCGCCCCCAGGTTGCTAGATGCAGTATAGCTCATAAACCCCGCCTTCTCCATGTAACGCAATGAACGCGAGACAAACTAAACAATCAAATTACACTTCAAATCATTTTTTTCCAAATATGGTTTCTGTCATTTTAGGCTGTTTTTAAAATCACGCTGAAGTTAGTTCAAGTGTTCGTTCTTTAAATAAGTTTGGTTTTAGTTAGTTATTTGATGCTATAAAAACAGGGATGTGACTTCTTCAATCTTTTTTTTTACAATCTATTGTTGTTACACTTTACAGCATGATAAAATCCTTGTTAATATTGGCTAAACAACATTTATTTTCAAATATCCATTTAATTTTTAATATTTGGCCTTTTCTTTACGATAGAAATGCTACAGCCACTGTAATTTCTTGTAGAAGAATATGTGGACATCAAAACATGCAAACTCAGCGCATGGGTTTAAACTTTTATTTTGAAATCACGGTGAACAGGTCGCATATTTAGAAACATATTCTCCTGTGTTGGCGTAGGCTTATAAATGATTCACCTAACAAATTTGATTAAATGACGCACATTGCGTTCCCAGACGATCGTTTTAAGCAACCCGAACTCACAGCATATGCAGAGACGGAGTTTGAGACGTGCTCCACACATGTAAATGATAACAGTTCATGTGGAGAAGCATTTACTGTGAACAGATCCGCAACTTACACGCATGTAAATAATTAAAGCGCATAATATATATATTAAACTCGTAAGGCGTACATTTAATTGAATCACATCCAAAAAATTGTGACAGCCCTACAAATATTGTATATATTGTATATAAAATGTAACATTTCAATATTCACTCACAAAATCCACCCTGTCTTCAGCCAGCCAATGGAAGCACTTGAGGAAAAGCAGCAAAGTGAAAAGGGCCACAAAGCGAGGGGAGAAATCATCCCTGAAGACTGTAAAGGCCAAGCAGGTCTCCGTCACTGCATACCAGGAGCGTTCAATCAGGTGCTAAAAATATAAAGAATATAAAAATGAGAATGACAAAAATAAAAATTTGCCCTCGCACACTTAGACAATTTAGACACCAACCTCCATTTCAGCAGCTCTTAGTTGCCCGAAAAAGACCTTCCGCATAAATTTCCCCAAAAGGAAAACCAACACGAAAGCCTGAATGTATAAAACCTGTCAAAGAAAAAGTACAGAGTTTAGTGTCCACCCGTCTTTCCATCAACATTTGATACTGAATAAACCAACGGCGACTTACTGCCATACTAGGACTGCTTTTGGTGAGGTACACCACAGTCGGGTAGAACTGGTGCTTGAGCAAGTAGGCATGGGCAATGACTGTGCCAGTCAGTGCCAAACTGATGGTCGTCACAAGAGTGGCTCGCACCATCTTGCACTGCAGAGAGGAGAAAATGCACTGCTCTCAAAAAGGACATGAGCTTCAGAATCAATGATGAGGACAAGCAACATTTCATGACACTCAAACAAATATTAACAACATTCAGCTGTGGCATGTCATCAGCTAAAGAAGGAAAACCTGAGCACACACAGAAAATAAATTCTGTCATAACATATATTTTGAAGAATGTTGGTGGAAACCAGAGAGTTGACGCACCCATTGACTTCCACAGTATTTTTGTATACAATTGGATATAAGGCCGTTTTTATAATAATGTTATATGATAATACATTTTAATAGCATTAAAGTAAAAAATATAACGAACATCTAACTATACAGTTTATGAACAGTGAATGGCTTTTTGTGAGGTAAATTGTTTACAAGCCGTTTTATCCATAGTTAAAACACTGATTGAGCTATTACATGTGACATGATATATTTCAGTAAGTTGTAACTTACTGTTTCCTGTGACATGCCCTCTGATGTTAGTTTATGTTTATTTTGTACAGTAATTAGAAGTAACGAGGAAGAGATGATAGGTTCACGTGAACTACCGCTTGAGAACAGTCAACAATACTAAAACCCGTATAAATATGGAGAAAAAAAAAAAATCACATGCCTCGCCTCGAATAGACATTTCTAGTAAACTGAAGTGAAAGTAAGGGCCCACATCACAGTAGGCATATGCATAAACTGGGCATGTTTTAAATATTACTAAAACCAGAAGTGACTAAAATTAAGCTTTAAATTAGTTACATTGTAACTTATTAGGTTTGTCTCTAACACTTAACTTAGCTGCAGACTGTTTGAAAACAGCACCCATACATTAGCACTGAACGGTTAAGTTACATGAATGCTACGAAAGACAGCATGACAGTCGTTATTAATCTAACTTGCAACACAGATAATAAATACTGACTAAATCCGCGAAGACGTGTTATAATAACCCGACCATATGCTGGCAAGTATGAACTGGCCGACTAGCTAAAAGCAGTCAGTAACGTTACTGAGATGTGTCTTACCTAGCAGCTACAGCCGCAGAAATCCGCTATTTCTGCTTTAGAGAGATGACCTCTTTTGCGTTCCTCTTCTTATGACAGCGTCGTGCTTCTATCCTTCCATCTAAAGCAATCTTGTTGCTTCCAAACTCTTGTAGTCACGGCTACGTGTTTATTTTTCGCTTGCTCTCGACAAGGCCACCTCACTTCCGGTGAGAGCTCATTCCTGCCAGTAGAGTGAAGACAGCACAGCAGCTTTGAGACTGCTGAACCGATCGCTATGGTTACGCCTACAAGAGTTTCCATTTCAAAATAAAAGCATATCAACGGTCACCAGGAATGCCAAAGCTGACTTAATTAAAAATAAATAAATATACAAAGAAATGTAAAAAAAGTACAAATAAATGAGTATTTATACTTTTATTTCCTTATTTATGTATAATTGTATTTTTTTATTTATTGTACATTTATTTATTTTTTTATTTATACATTTATTCATTTATTTATTTCCACATTCATTTATGTATATACGTTTTTATGTCTACATTTATTTATTTTCACATTTATTTATTTATACATTTATTTATTTATACATTTCTTTGTCCGTATGGTAATTTATAAGGGGCGAAATTACATTTTAAAAGAAATTCTAGACCGCCTAATCTACGAAATATGGCATTGGGGATATAGTACCAAATCGAGCCATTACTGCAAAGACATTTTTTCAACCAACTAATTCTAAAAGAGCTGACTAATTCTTTAAAGTGTAAAACTTCCAGTCCACCCTCAGAACGTCTATTAGACAAAACAGATTTCCTAACTTTGTGAAGTGTTCTTCCAAATAAAATTCAATAAGATTTTGTCAATATCATCACAGATTTTGTCACTAACAAATAAAGATAAAGAGGGGTAAACACGACGAGACAAACCCTCTGCTTTAGAAATGAGTACTCTCCCATAGATTGACAGATCTCGTGGCCAACAATTAAATATGGTAATTGTTTTTTTTATTTTATGTGAAAAATTAAGTTGTTGGCGGAGCAATCTATCTTTAGTTAGGAAAATCCCCAGGTACTTGACACAGTCTTTTACAGGTATATCATGCATCAATGGTTGTTGAGTGTCGTAAAGACAGAATAATTCACACTTTGATACATTTAAATATAAGCCTGAAGCAGCAGAAAAAGAATTAATAATATTGATACACAAGGGAATTTGACTTTGATCTTTAATGGTTGTATCATCAGCCAATTGAGATATTTTAAATTCTTTACCAAATAAAGAAATACCTTCTAAACTGGGATTTTGTAAAATAACAATTGATAACAACTCAACAGCTAACAGAAAAAGAAATGGAGAAATGGGGCAACCTTGGCGCACTCCTCTATCGCAATTAAAACGTTTAGTAGTTTGAAAGCCAACCAACACTGAAGAGTTAATGTCATTATTGCTCACCATGTTGATAAAGTTACTTCCAAAACCAAAAAGTCTAAGATTGGTGCTCTAAAGAGTCAAATGCTTTATAACAATCCAAAAACATTATAATAGCTATATATAGCTTCTGAATCAATATTCTCTGAATAATCAATAAGATCAAGGACTAATCTTATGTTGGAGCTAATATGCCTATTTTTCATAAATCCATTTTGTGTTTCGCCAATTATAAGGCCAGATTTTAAACGAGCTGCCAAAATTAAAGCAAGTAATTTATAATCAACATTTAACAGTGATATAGGTCTCCAGTTTTCAATTAAAAGTGGGTCTTTATCCGTTTTGGGGATCAAGGAAATAAGACCCTGCTTCATTGAGGGAGTCAGCCAGCGCAGCTTCTCAAGAGCGGCTGCACAAGCTCTGATGACGACACAGCTGTTTCACGATTGGCCGGATTCACCGCATGACAACGATCACGTGCGTTTCGTGTTTATTCTCACACCTTTAGTTCCACTAAAGCTCACACATCAGTTTTTTTATAACAGTAAACAGTCTTTTCATGTAGTTGCGATGTTATATTGTGTCATGTTTATCAAAATTTAACTGATTAAAAAACGTTGACTCCACTTCATTGATGTAGGGTTATTTATTTTGGACTTTATTCTTGTTCAAACTTGCTGTATGAAGCAGTAAAGTATTGAATAAAAATGTGTCTGAAATATCTGTGTATTTGGCAAATATTGCATTTATTTCACTTCAGCTGTGGTAAAGTATGCAAACACTACGTGAGCGGTCACTACGGGAACCAGAAAGTGTCCGACTTCACGTCTCCGTTTTCCAGTTTGTTACATCCAGCCGCAGCCGATGTCGAACACACCAGGGGCCTGTTTCAGAAAGGAGGTTAAGTGAAAACGCTGAGTATGTTAACCCTGAAATGAGGGAAACTCTGGGTTTTCTGTTTCAGAATGGGAGGTAAGTCAAACCTGAGAAAGCAGGGTAAGGTAAGTCAGTCAAGCCCGTTCCTGAAAGAGAGGTAACTTATACTCAGAGTCAGTTACCATGGTAACTTACTCTGTGAGTTACCATGGTAACTTACTCTGTGAACCTAACCTGGTCGGGAGCAGGTTTACTTCCGTAAACCCAGAGTTTATTTCGGTCTCCTCCCCTTTTTTATAGAGGAAGCGGTGTTTAAACACCTCATTCATTCTTTCGGTACATTTATTCATTGCTGTTTTTTTTCTCTCCAATTTTTTTAATAAGATGAAGTCTATATAACTTCTTAACTGGCAACTGAAAATACAGTAGATTAAAGTTACATCATGTAGTTCTAAACACATTCTACAGAATTAAACTGTGGCATTCACTGAAAATCACTGAACTGTGTTTATCTGTGCACCAGAAGTTGATGGACCTTCCTCCTGCTGTTCTTCCACACTCTGGGGACAGGGGAGAGATAAGAATATCCGTTTATACTTAGAAATAAACTTAGATTCTATAGGCTACTCTACATAAATAATGTGAAGAAATTTGAATGTGTAGATTGTTTGATGTGTAGACACATAATATTAACATTTCCTAGTAGGCCTCTCTGTGGCAGCAGAAACTGTTTCTTCATCCCCATCGTCCTGTGAAGATGAGCATTTGATTGAGCACATTTTATAATACTATTTGTCATAATTTCTGGTGTATAGGCTTACAACTGCCTGGGGTTCTGTTGGGACAGGAGGCTCCAAAAGACAGATATTACCACCAGAATCGGTTGGGAGCAACAAAAAACCCAACCCAAAGTAAAATATATGGAAATATCAAAAACAGCCTATATAAAAAATAACACATGTAGATCTCTTATATGAAGGCACTTGAATCTTTGGGAGTGACTGGCTCGGATGAAGTCCCTCCAGGAATTCCCTCAGCCATTGTCCTTCCAGCATTTAGGCTCAGGGTCATCTCCATCTCCTGTCTGCATCTTCATCTCCATCTTCTCTGCATCTCCATCTTCATCTCCTCTGCATCTTCATCTCCATCTTTGTGAGCCTCTTCCTTCTTTCTGTTGGCTGAGTAGAAGTCAAATGAGAATGAACATTTAATTGTGTTAATTAGACCTATGTCAAAAATGCTGCTGCATGCTGGATGCTATTTAGTTATTTAATATGTCAAATGTTTGTAAAGTCAGGTACCCTACATCCATGATATGCTCAAGCCTTACCTGATTGAATTATGTTTTTATATTTCATTTTCAGCTGCTGCCATGTTCTTTTAATGCCTGCAGGATTGCATACATGAAAATTAAAATTAGGTTGAATAACTCTGATATTATAACAGTTGGGTATAAGTTCCTCTAAAATAGTTATTAATTACTAACTACAAATGACATCTTCAACAGTGTAATTAGATTAATGTAATAATTACTATCTCTTGAAAGTATTGGTCTACTTATTAGCCTACTAATTACTTTCTAAATCCCATATCAACCTCAACCACTTGAACAATACAAAAAGAGACAAAACTGCACTTTTAATGCTTTCAAATTAACAATATACAATTGCTTGAATTATTCTTGAATTGACCAAAGTGTGTAGAGAGTGAAGGTTACATTAAAAATATACCTTTTAAAAATGTTATGTTAAATCTACTATTGTTTTAAACAGAATTGTTCTATAGTCTATGCAGTATTTAATGCAATGACATCATATTTTACTTTATATTACAGAATAATTAAGAGTAATCCCTTTAACTAAATGACAGTATTTAGATTACTTGGTAATTACACCCAACACTGTATAACAGTAATTAAAATGTAAACTTACGCATTGATTCGAGCAACTATTTTCTCCCAAACTAACTCTCTCGATCGCCGCTGCTTTTTGCGTAGGCTACTGCTGGTGAGAAATATGCAGACCTCTTTTTGTCTGGCGCTGTTACCATGATGACTCATTATATCTGCGTTCCATTGATTCAATGGAGATTCATAAATTTTGGGGCATCTCGCCCGGGGGGCGGGTAGGGTTAGAATTAGGGTTAGGTTTAGACCTAGGTTCGCTAGCTAGGTTTAGTGCCTGTGTGCGCTATTGTGCGCGCTGACCCTGGTCAACGAGAACCCGCATGAGAGATGTGAAGCAGGACGTAACCCCGCCCCCCGGGCGAGATGCCCCAAAATTTATGAGTCCCATTGATAATGGCTTTTTATAGTTGTGGAGCACGCGCTTAACTCAAAGTCAGTCAACTTAGAGTTGATTGAACTTACTCACTTCAGCTGTTCTGTAACCGAAAACTCAGAGTTTCCCATCTCAGGGTAAGTCAACTCAGAGTTCAAGTTTTAACTCAGAGTTGGTTGAACCTCCTTATTGAAACGGGCCCCTGGAGTCTCATTTACCTATCTGTGCGTGCGAGATCGCGCCTACCGCTCGTGCACATTATCTTGAGCGCGGCGGGGAATCTGTTAAACCCTACAGCAGGGGTCTCAAACTCGCCGCAAATGGCCCGCGGGGTGATATTTTGTGGCCCCCTACTTGACATTAAAGTGTAATGTTAGTGCGGCCCGTCGTTGCGTGTGCCGCGTTTTAAATGGGCTACCATACGGTGGGTTTGTTGTCAATAGTTGCCATAGACAACCGCTAAGTACAAACATACTGCGCGCCTGGAAAAAATGAGCGCGTCGCTTCAATTATGAGCGCGCTTGCCGCGCACGCGCACCTACATTTGAAATAACGAACTTGAGCGCGCAAAATATGTGAGGGCGATGTGTGAACTGCCCCTTGTCGAGAGCGACGTGTTGGAGAGAGACCCTGCTTTAAACAATGTGAGAATAATCATTTTGAGCTTGTAATATGTGTCTAACAGGTTGATAAGAAGGTTTGCTTTGATTTGTGCAGTCAGTAATTTGCCTGAGACACTATGCATGTGTAGAAAGAATTCAATAAGACGGGCAGACATGACTGCAAATATTTGTATTTCAAAAGCAATAATTGTTTATTCTAAGTATATAATAAAAGGAAATGTGCCTTCCAAAAAAAACATTCAATATCATTAATGTGTTGTATAAAGAAAATAAAAAGGACATAAGCAAATATAAATATTAAAATAGACAAAGAAATAGACAAAGAAAGTTTGTAAAATGAACTTCAACTGTCAGAAGGACAGCTCATGAAGAACCAATCATGTACAGAAAGGAATGTTCAAATTCAGAGGAACAGTTCAGAAGAAACGTTAATAATAAAGATTGAGAAGATTGGATCAGTTGTGCTCCTTTTTTGGAATACTTGAATACTATTTTTTGTGGAATACTTGATGCGGCCCAGCCTGACCCAGACTCTACCTCCAGCGGCCCCCAGTTAAGTTGAGTTTGAGACCCCTGCCCTACAGTCTATGGTTAAACCTGTCAAGTCAGCTGTCAGTTTTTACTTTTACCGTTTTATTATTTACGCTTCGGGTAGGTACATTCATAAAACGATCCAGTTCGTTCAGATGCTATTTAGTTGTAATTGCAAATTTACATTATTGTTATTACTGGTTATTTTAGGGTTTCCTTGATACAAAGTAACTACACAAGTACTGAGTAATATACACTAACAACGTGTATGGTTAGGTTTAATTGCTTGTAATTGTGAATAATTTACAGTTATTTCTGTAGTAAGTGCATGCAACATGTATACCAAGTAAAATAAAGTGTTGCCTTATTATTTTGGAGAGACTGTCTGCAATGCTCCTCAAATTGATGTCTAAACGGTGATTTTAAAAGAAATGCCTACTACAATAAAAAATACTACTTGTCCAGTAGAGGGAACCAAATAACAGAAATCATGGTCCACTTCAGTCTCCATGCCCAAGCATTCCACTTTTAGGAATTTGTATAGAAAACACAATCATGCAACGCTAATGAAATACAAATCTACTGTACGTGTAAACTTTATCAGATAAAAGAACTTTATTTAAAAGCAGTAACTTTGATTTGCCTTAAGGCAACAGATGCTATAAAAAAGGAAACATTTGTAATGAGCTTTGAGTCTTAACAGTAAACATATAAAGGGGGAAATGCCTTGCGAATAACAGGGATTAGACAGCAATTAAAAAGATTCTCATAGAACTAGGAAATTGCCATTTTCAACTGGTGTAAAGTGAAGTAGAGATACATGAAAGCATGTCAAATTCATCTACTAGATTACCTACAGTTAGAGAAAATCAGTCATACAAGCATAATTTTAAAACAATTGTATGCAAAAAACAAACAAACATGAAGGCAATTGCTAAAGCAGTAGTTAGTCCATTTCGTGTCACTGCCTAGAATTTTCCTCTGCCAGATGTGCTTGTGGCCCCAGTTCATTCTTCTCGTTCTGATCGCTGCAGGATTCGGTAACCCTTCTGCAGGTAGTGTAAACAGTTCAGCCCTTAAGACCTAATTTTCTTTCAAAAGTGAAAAAAAAGAAAGAAAAATGCTAAAAAAACAAACAAACAGACAAACAAAAAATCCTCCCAGCCCAGAGGGGCCCATCATTATGAGACAGAAGAGATGGGGTTCAGAGGAGAACCCATTTGTGTAAGGACTTTATCCAGCCACTGGAGGGGGCCGTGGAGATGCACTTCTATCCAGCAAGGGGTGCTCGTCACGTCTTGTCTGTGATACTCTGCGCCCCAGCCCTAAACAAATATATTAAAAACAAGTTAGATTTTATACATTTATTCAAAAAAATTACCTAAAGGCATTAAAAGGTTAGTTCACCCAAAAATAATTATCCCATAATTCTTTCAGCCAAACACAATCAAAACACACACAAAAAAATACAGGTTAGGGTTATAATTGGAGTGAATGGTACCTTTAGACTTTGAAGCCCAAAAAGTGCATCCATCCATCATAAAAGTAATCTATACGGCTCCAGGGGGTTAATAAAGGCCTTCTGAAGCGAAGCAATGCATTTTTGTAAGAAAACTATCCATAATTATACCTTTATAAACTGTAATCACTAGCATCCGGTAAAGGCCGCCCGTGCGATCACATGAGAGTCGAGTTCTGGCGTATGACGTATGATGTAGAGTAGCGTAAGCTTAGGTGAGAGTCGACGCCTCTCGCGGTTCAAACAAATATGGCTGGGCAACAAACTCAAGCTCCTCCGACATTTCTCTTTAAAAAAAAAAAAAATCTAATTTTAGACTTCTAATTCGTGACCAGCTGTTTTTTTTTTTTTTGCTCTATCCTCTGCGCTTCCGTGTTCATCAATACGTCATGCATCGAGTCAGAGGTCACTCTTTCGCCGGAAGCCAGTTTATAAAGTTATAATTATGGATATTTTTCTTACGAAAATGCATTGCTTTGCTTCAGAAGGCGTTTATTAACCCGCTGGAACCGTATGGATTACTTTTATGATGGATGGATGCACTTTTTGGGCTTCAAAGTCTAAAGGTACCATTCACTCCCATTATAAAGCTTGGAAGAGCCAGGACATTTTTTTGGCTTAAAAAAAAAAAAGGACTGTGTTTGGCTTAAAGAGGAAAGTCATATACACCTAGGATGGCTTGAGGTTGACTAAATTATGTGATAATTTTAATTTTTAATTGAACAAACCCTTTAACAATTTAAACAATACATTTAATTCGTGAACTGATGTTCAGCTGTTCTTTTTAAATTTGTCAAATTATTTTCTTATCATCAGTCATCAATCTCATTAAAGGGGGTCACGGACAGGAATATGTAGCTTATTTAATTTCACCAAGCTGATTATTCATTAAAAAAAAAAAATGTTCTCAGGCCATTTGAAGTTTGATTTTGACATGACAAAGAACGGTTGCTCACTTAATTTCTAATTATTCTTCCCATTAACGTCATCATTTTGTTGATTCAGACCGATTCGCTAACGCGCACAAAAACAAGAGGCAGGATTTATAGCACCAACCAATCCCATCCAATCATAGCGTGATGGAGACATTGCCTCCTCTCACGTGACTTTCCCCCATTCGTTCTCAATTACCCCCCACTAAACCCACCGCACGCTTTAGGGTGTCTGTTAAAACTCAATGGGAGCAGAGGAGGCACAAGACACTTGGACTCTCACTGTAACTTTACCTGCTGGTGTCGCTGTCGGATAGTGTTACTTTAGAAATTTTTTTTTTTAATTTCACATTTTGTAATATTTGCATTGTTTTATTTTTGTAATATGGATTCATTTTCTCATCCAATTTTCTGAGGCACTACTGCCTCTCTTGCCTCCTTGAAGGAAATGCCCCTGGTTCTTCCGCCCTGAACTTTCAATGGTGAATGACCATCTGAATACTAATCGTCTGTGGTGATACTCGTACCTTTACAAAGCTCATGCGAATGGTGCACATCTTGGTGAGCTCGTAGACGGCCTCAAAACCATGGTTGACAGACTGAGCAAGCAGCTGAGCAAATTCTTGGTTGTTGAAGATCTTGAGGCTGCAGCCACTGGGGATTTTGCAGACAGTTGTGGGATGGAAGCCATGATGGTAGTTGCAGTTCCGACTCTGGACGAAAATGCTGGTGTCACTCAGACACTCTGCATAAACTTCTCCTCCGACATAATACAGGTGGACACCTGAGGAGTCAAATACAGGAAAGATGTAGTACTGAAATATTCTATTATAGAGTAAAACTAAAAAAAAGTTTCCATAACAGTCCAACAATGATTCATCATTGTAATCACACACATTCTCTTTGAGAACATTTATTTACCTTGTTAGGTGTGGAGATGAGTAATGGTTATTGTAATATTAACACATAATGGTCTTCTTTGTTATTCAACCAGGTCACCCACCATGAATCATCTGAAAGCTTTTAAAAGGCCATACAGCATGATAACTATAATAGTTCTAATTCTATAGAATAGGGAAGTCCACACAACAGCTATAAAGAAAACACAGAGGAACAAAGCGTTTTTCTAGCAGTTTTTTTTCCAGAACAATAAAACAGATTATTAGAATCCACACGCTTCCGCATTTAAAGCACCAGACGGCATTACTGCAGTGCGCGCTTTAATAAACAAAGTTATCATGTGTTGATGTGGACACTAATAGTTAACGCTGTAGTTATCTTTATAGTTAATGTTCTTGGTGTGAATGGGCCTTAAACATGGTAAAGATCATCATTCTAGGTCATCATGCTGACAAACCTTTGCTGCTGTGTTATTTTTGCATTTATATACTATTAAAGTTAGCAATATTTTGAATTAGATTTTAATTTAATAATTTCAGTTTTCACATTCATTTTAGTTACATTTTTTTGTATTTTTATTGTGCTTTTGTTGTCATGTTTATTTAGATAAAATATTTCGAAATAGTTTTAATCGATTTTCAGTTTTAGTTCAGTTAGTAATTTTAGTATATTTTACTTATACAATATTTCTTAAAACACTTTTTGATTGCAGCTTTATTTCATCATCTAAAATATTTTGGTTGACGACAGCACAGCTTTCACCCCTCACACTGGGTTTCATAACTCCTACTGGTTTTCCAGGATTGAGTGAAATGGAGCACTTTGAGCATAACAACTGCATGCATACCTTTGCCAATGTGGCGGCGGGTGTTTTCAATGGTGGAGTTGCGATTGACGTTAGAGAGCAGGCCCAGGCAGAAGCGGTTCTTGTTGTTGGATGGGTCGGTGAATCCATCAACCAGCACGCTGGTGGAGGAAGCGTGGTAAGCCTCTCCCACACGATTATTCAGCTCATAGTACACAATAGAGCACCAATGACTGGGCTCTTCATACTCCACTGGCTGCACATCTGAAAGAGGAAGATAAAACAAGACCTTGAGCTTAAGCCATCTATTGTTTCAACTCGCTCAGATACTTCACCACATCAGCTAGATAAACATACTGGAGAGATTAGAGGGGGATACCTGCCAGAGGGATTTAATGATTACAACAAGCAAACGGTGTTAGAAATTCAGGTTGCACAAGTCATGACGACAATGTTTTTAACTCTAGAAGTTGTTAGAGAGACTTGCCATTTTTGTGTAACATGCATGAGCTTTCTCAATTTTGTGACCTACAATCTACCTACACTGTCTGGTTTTTACACAATTGCCATGCACAGGTTTTATTTTGGTCTGCCACAAAACAAAGTTGTGTTTTTAAAGTACCAGGTTGCTACAATGAGTGCTTCTGAGAAACAAGTAGTCATTTGATTTGCTAAACGCCCCCAGATGTTATGTACAAAGAGTGAACTGTTGTTAGTCATTTTGCTAGTCCTTTTACTAGGGCTGGGTTTTAATCAATTCACCTTTTGATGAACCAATACAGATTCTTAAAGTTACACAATGTAACTTTTTGTTCAAAAGTTTTAATATATAATCAGCGAGTTCATCATGAATCCATCTTCCAAACCTACGCATAAACGAGAGAAGTAGCTCCGGCTGCAATGTTGTTCCGCAAGACTGATGCAGTTCTCTTTATGAACCGCTAGAGCGGCAAAAGTTGCATAGTGTACCTTTAAATCCTTTTAGTTAAAGCTGTTTTCCGTTGAAGTATGAACAAAACTTCACTAAACATTTGTAGTGCTCCTACCATTCAATAAATCGCCATAAACTTGGTGCTTTTGATATGAAACTAAAAAGATAAAAACCTAGAGGAGCATTTTCTAAATACACTATATTACGTAATCATCATTATATTTCTTTCAACCTGTTAGTGATGTCCTAATGCATATTTGAATAAATTCGTTACGAAAACAACAAGTTATGACAGCCATCGTTTAAAGTGCCCCTATTATGCTTTTTCAGATATTACCTTTCATGTAATGTGTAATATAACGGTTTGTGAACGTAAAAGGTCTGCAGAGTTCAAACGATTAAAGTGCAGATAAATTATAGTTAATTAGTTTTTGTCTCCCAAAAGAATGAAACAATTCTGAACTTCCTGAAATGAGTCGTAATTCCAGTCTTATTTCCTGTGAGAATCTATCATGCATAGGTTTGTAACAAATTTGCATTATGCCAGCCTATAGTCTTTATTAGCTGCCCCCGTACAGCATCTACTTTGACCCTCAAACACTGTAGCAGTAGCTGAGGCCCGGAAAAGTTTGTGTTGTCGCCATGTCGAGAAGACGCTGTTTTCTGCACCGTGAAAGCAAATCCACTTTGCATGGATGAGGACTCAGGCTCGAAATGATACCGTAAAACCAACGTCATCGTAACGGTTCTTCTCACTGCATATACAAGTGTTGAGGAAACCCCCGGAGCTGAAACTCAGATATGACAATGGGCGTTTCGTTTCCGACACGCACTGTAAGTGGTAGACCAATCACAACAGACTGGGCCGTCTTAAGCGTTTCAAATTGTATGCTTTTATTCAAAAGTCTGCTTCTGCATGACCTTTGGCAATATAGGGCAATATTTCCTCTACAAAACAAGCTATGACAAATACTACTGAAATGAACAAGCTACATGATGATACTCAGATTCGTGGGAGTTCTTTATATGTTCTTTGATATCACACCTAGACCACTTTAGATTAGGATGTTAATAGTTTCTTACCCCCTCTGGGCATGTTCTGAGGAACCATGCTGCTATTGCCAGTCTCCATGGACTGAGACCCGTCCTGTCCCATCTGCTCATCTGGAGGCATGTAGGCAGGAGGAGGGGTATCAGCTGGTAAAAAGACACCAGAGAGAGAGAGAGAGAGAGAGAGAGAGAGAGAGAGAAAGAGAGAGAGGTCAGACGATGAAGCCTGCTGCAAACAAATGGGCTTCCACTGCAATCCCCTTGAGCCTCAATTGTGATTATTCTTTACAGGAAGCTGCTTCACATCTTATGGAAACCTTTTAGTCTCAGATTTCACAAATCCCTTACATCAAAACACCCACCATACATATATTCAAGATGTGGAAACAATCAGAGAAACAACCACTTAAAGAGAAGATTTTTGTTGACAGTATAATTTGAGCAAGTGTGAATACATGATTGCAGGGTTGTTTATTATTTGTACATACATATTGCTTTAGAAGTGTTTGTTTTACCATCTATGAATGCAACCACTGAATGTTAGCCTAGAAATCTAGACCAGCCTTTCTCAAACTTTTTTCAGTCAGGGCACCTTTCAAAAGTGCATAAAATCTCAAGGCACCCCAGTGTAAAATATAATTTAAAAACACTGCATAACCCAAATGTAAATGCAAATGTCCTGTTTATTTAGACAGAACCGTATGAACAGAGCATAATACGAACTGTAAATAACAATAACAATAATAATAAAAATTTTATAGCACCTTTTGGAATATTGTGGTCAATAAAAAAAAATTATTTGCTTATAATTAACATGACAATGTGTACAAAACTAAAGTGGCCTAAATTCACGTTTATTTTTACGTTTCTGTCAGTCTGAGGTGTTGTTGCTATAATAACGCGTCGCTATGGGTTGCCGCTGCGTCACTTGCGTCAAGTTGTGTGTGTGTCTTGCTTCGGTCTTGTGAGATGGATTTTTATGGTTAATTTTATATACCGTATTTTCCGCACTATAAAGCGCACTTAAAAGTCTTTAATTTTCTCAAAAAACGACAGTGCGCCTTATAATCCGGACTCGGAGCGCCTTATATACGGATGGTGAACATACGTGCACCAAGACGGGGAGACAGCGCCGGGCGATTTACGCCACTATCTGCCAATGGATCGTGGATGCCTGGGCTGATATATCAGTCTCAACTGTGATCCGAGCTTTCACGAAGGCAGGGAATAATCTCTTTATCCTGTTTTCGGTCGAAGTCAACAGTAGTTGATTGTCGAGTTCGCGCGCGCGATCAAACCTCCTCCGTGTGTTCAACATCTGATTCGGATGAACTATGCATTTGAGCTGATATTCTCAGAACACCACACAGCACCGTCATCGGCTGACAGCTGACAGTCTGAGTCTCCACTGTTGCTTAGTTACCAATGATCGCGCGCGCGCACTCGACAATCGCCTACTGTGGACTTCGACCGAAAACAGGAAGAAAATACGGGTATGTGAGCAGCTGGCTGAATAAACATAATTTTTATTCATATCATTCACATTTACTGCAGTCAGATTCACCGTGTTCACTCACATGGCTGTGCACTTGTAATGACACATTAAGGTTGTTAAGAGGCTAAAAGCAGGTTTAAAACTTGCCCCGTTTAAGTCAACAGGGTGCAAATTTTAAAAAGAGGATAACACGGTGTAGGCAACACCGTTTTTTTTCCGTATATATTTTCGTATATATTTATCTAAAATTAATTTACAATTTTATTAATACGTTCATATGTTTAAAAAGAAGAAGAATGTATTTATGTAAATATATTTATATATGAAATGTCAGATTTTTTATTTATTTTTATTTTTTAGCCTACGTAATTTTTTGGCGGCACCCCTGACACAGTCAGGGGGCACCCCAGTGTGCCGCGGCACCCACTTTGAGAAAGGCTGATCTAGACGCACCCTAGCGGCAGCGAAAATTATTTCGCAGCCAGTGTGGTCTAGCTACTCTCCGTAGGCTTTTGAGCTGGAAAAACCAAAAACTGGTCAGGCCAATCACATCGTGTATAGAGTCGGCGGGTGGGCTTAACACAATGACGGCACAGTTCATGACGTTCCGCGTGATTTCCATAGGTGATTTCCCTGCTACTTGAAAACAATGAAGATGCAGCGGTCTTTCGAATCGGCTTTGGCCACGACTCTGGAGGACTTGGAGTTAAGAGAACGCCACTTAAGTCATTCTTAAAAAAGGAAGATGTGTTCGGAGTTTTGCCGACCTGATACGGCAAAAGTTTAATGTATCAATTAGCTCCGCTGGTGGAAAAACGCATGGGACTCACTCATCCACAACCGTTCGTTGCTCTGGTTGGTTGTAGCGTTATCCTATTGCGTGCAGAGGGATTTTGAAAGGTTTATCCCGCCCCTCGGATTAAGGCATGTCAATGGAGAGTTCCCAGACCTAACATCTTGATGTAGGTCTGGCATGCCAGGCTAACTGAATGTCCCATAGAACAGCAAATTGCATTCAAATACAATCTCTTCCAGAAACTGATTATAGCTAATAAAAGAAAACACCTCTGGCTCTAAATAAATCCTTGGAAGACGTTATCTAATGCAAGAAGAATTTTAAAAAGGGTTTGATGAGTTAGTTACTACGGTACTTAAGTTTCCAGACAAATTCAATGAAGCCAAAGGAAAAGAGTGCTGTCACATTGCTCGTCTGGTGGATCAGCTATATCAGATTGTTTTTTTTTACATGAACAAGTAAAACAACATTATGCTGTTTTTCCTTTGAATTTTTGCTGTAGAAAAACTGATTAAAATTATCGGAATAAATCATTACCACCGAATTACACTATTGTTTAAAAGTTGGGTCAGTAATTTAAAAAAAAAAAGTTTTTAAAAAGTATCCTATGCTCATCAAGGATAATATTGTGAAATACTAATACATTATTTTTGCACAGTAATGTTTAAATGTTGATGCTGGACCGCACTGGTGATTATCCCACTAAAGACTGCTGTTGACACAAAAAGGACCTTATATTGTATAACAGTTTATATTCACAATGTACGTGCCATATACGTCAAAGCTTCAAGTACTTTCATTGTTTAATCACTGAAGCAGATCAGATGCTGCAATGAATCGAGCAATTTCTATGAATAAATCCAGCTTTAGTTCTAACCCACAGTGCTATAAAACATTGTTGCCCTGCCTGAGTGCACCCAGCCTACGGATGCAGGCATCAGCAAATCACTCTGATGTAGAATAGAGGAAGTGCGGGCCAGTGCCAAGTGATGGGCACCCACCAGCAGGACTGAAGTCCCTGGGCTTTAGTGTGGTGCTTAGCTGGCATTTCCATTGTTTACGGACAGCAATCAACACTGCACTACTCACCGTCATATCACGGGTTAATCATTCAGTGTCAAGCATCCATTTGCAATTGCAGCAGCAAAGAAAATAAAAATATCAGTTTGCCACTGGCAAAGATATCCCGAAAGGTCTATCAATATCTTGACTGGTGTCGTGTGTACCTGGGAGCTGGAAGGGGCTGGATGGCCCAGAGCTTGCAGGAGAGTTGGGGTAGGTACCACTGCTGGCGGGAGACGGAGGGTAGGGCGAGTTTGGAGAGATGGGGAAGGAGCTCCCTCCGCTGTGTTGCTGGAAAGACTCTGGAAAGGTGGCGTTTAGAGGCATGTGAGGCTCATTGTGACTCAGGTTGCGGAACTGCACTAGAAGACTGTGCTGAGGGTTGAACTCGCTGTGTCGTGGCACCAAAACTGGAGGAAGCACTGAGAAAAGATTATAACATTTTAAACATCCTAACATATCATTCTGACATTCTATTTTAAAATATTTATGGCAAAAAAAAAAAAAAAAAAAAAAAAACAGCATCTTGACATCTGTGTGTCAATTGGCTGGCTTGGGCTCCAAGGTAATAGCTAAGGCACAACAGATCAGTTTTCCAGCTTCAACAGAAATGTGTTTTCTCTCCTGAGTGACATGTGATATCTGCCCTTGAAAAGCTCAATACAGTGTACATCTCAATCTAAGCAGAGGGCAACAGGGGTTACAGAGATCAGAGGGCCTCTGGAGGCTAAAGATATCTGATAGTCAACACGGTCTATACCACTGGATATGCAAAGGAAATGACAGGCCACATATCCTCACAGGGTACATATATGTTGAACAATCTTTGTTATTTTGTCTGATTTTTGTTTGCTTGCAGTCAACGGTAGCTTCTCAGAAAAAAAACTGACAGATGAAATCAGTTAAGGATAAGGATTTAATGATGTGTGATTGGTCAAAAGAGTTTTAACACCGTTCATCAAAAAATATGAAATTGCTGAGACTAAATAGCGATTGGTTGAAAAATACACTAATATTCAAAAGTTTCGGGTTAGCAAGTTTTTTTTTGGGGGGGGGGGGGGGGGGGCAAAGATGCATTAGATTGATAAAAAAGTGACAGTAAAGAAATAAAAATGTTCTTTGGAATTCATCAAAGAATACTCAAATGCATCAGTGTTTCCACAAAACTAAGCAATACAATTGTTTTTAGCATTGATAATACATGCATCTTGAGCATCAAATCAGTAGGGGTGTCACGATTCTCCAAATCCTCGATTAGATTAAATTTTCGATTCTAAGGTCACGGTTCGATTCGATTCTCGATGATTTTTACATTTATTTTTTTAAAGCCGAAACAGGCCAATCATGATGCTCTCTGTCTTACATGCGCTTCATGAGGCACACACGCAAGATCTCTCGCTCTCTCCCGTGCACGCGCTATAAGGTTTGGAGCACAGTTTTTTCTGTCTCGCATGCGCGATTGCGCGCTCTTCCTCGCTCGCTCACTCTAGATTCCGGGAGATTTTAACTAATTTGCGGGCATCAGGGAGCCGCTATCAATATGCGGGAGACTCCAGGAACTTCCGCGAGACTTGGAATGTCTGCAAAGTAAACTGTGGCTTTTTTTGAAGCGCGAACGTTGTCAACATAACTCACTGGAAACCAAAAAAACTTACACACCTGCGACTTCAATGAAAGAGGAGGGGGTTCAAGTTCTGTCGATGCATCTGCAGTTGCCATGCTATCTTTTGAATAGCTAAGTTAGAGGAGGTTGACCATAGACTCGCAGCTTTTCAACACGCGTGTTGTTTCCCCGCTTGGCACGCCGACCGGACATGGGGGCGTGGCAGCATCGACGATTCCATTTTTTAATTTGATCGATTCGAAAAAAAATTAATTTCGATCGATTTCGATTTAAGATCGAAATCGTGACACCCTTACAAATCAGCATGTTAGAATAATTTCTGAAGGATCATGTGGCACTAAATGCTGGAGTAATGATGCTGAAAATTCAGCTTTGGCATCATAGGGTTAGATTACATTTATTTTAAAATATACTACAATAGAAAGCAGTTATTATAAATTGTAATAATTTTTCACAATATTACTTTTTTATTTTTCTGAAACTCGCCAAACTGGGTTCGCCTCCGAAGGGTCTGGTGGACACAAATACGGCGACGATGACCCCTACGCCGCCGTTCTGCTCTCCAGAGCGGTAACTCCCTCAATGAATGCTCGATCAACATAAAAAAGATGGCCGCCAACGGGTTTCGAATCCGACGCGTGTAAAAAAACAAAAGTTTAAAGCGAAATTTACGCGCGTCGGATTCGAAATTTCGGAGTCAATTTCACTCTTGACGCGCGAATGGATTCAAAGTGTTCAAGCGTATAACTAGATGCGGTAGGCGAATTTGACGTGCTATTCGCGTCTGGTGTGAACGCACAGTAAGAGACTTCTTTCAAAAAAAATTTTTTTTTAAAATCTTACTGACTACAAACTTTTGAACTGTGGTGTACTTGTATTACTCTTCCATAAAATGTCAATAATATTCTTAATATGACAAAACATTTGTGTAGAAGGACTTATGTCACGAGTAATATGAACACACCAGTCATGACTTACCTGGACTTTCAACTCTTTTGTAGTGATATGGGTTGATACACACTTCCTTCTGTTTGGAGCCGAACGGATATTCGCACACCTCGAGGGGTTTGAGCTCGTGATGGGACTGCAGGTCAGGCCAGCGCCACACACGGCAGTAGATGACGTGAGGGAGGCCTTTCCTGTGGGACACCTGTAGCCGCCCGTCCAGTGACCGGGGGATGGTCACACATTTGCTGGGCTGCCCAGGACTGCTGAGGGCCTTTTCCAAGTCCTCCATGGCACCCTTTTTCTTCTTTAGTTTCTTCACCAGGGCATCCACAGCCTTTTCCGCCCATTTTTCCTCCTCGTCACCCTGCTTCCATCCCAGCAATCGCTTCACCGCCGGGCTGGTGAAGGAGAACAGACTGGACATGGAGGTCATAGTGCCGAGCTGCACCAGAAAGTGGGATCTGAAGCGCTCTCGACCAGCAGTGTGCCAGGAAGATAATTATGCGTGTGTTTGTGTGTGTGTGGGGGGGTGGGGAGTGGACAAGCTTAGCCTTGCAGGACCAAGGACAGGAAGTTGAGGCAGGACGCAGCTGCTGGTGCTCAGGAAGGCCTGCAGTGAAGCAGGGGGTGGAACTGGGTCACAACTACTCCGAAAATTAGTGTAAAGGGCAATTGAGAAATTAAGGCTGAAAACACGGATGAGACAGCTATTAGATATTAGAGACTAATCCATGCCAGATATGGATTGTGGCCAGGTTGAAACTTCAAGAAGGGGCACCTGCAACAAAAAGAGAAACTGACATAAGTTTGGAAATAAAATATGTGCATAGGCAATTTATAATGATGACAAATATCTGACAGGAGAGACTTGATTGGATCTTCAAGACTCCATCTAAGAATAGTTTAAACAAAAAACAACAAAAAACAGCCTTCTTTCATAACCTTACAATAGCCGCTTTCCGACCAAGTAGTTACAGGAACTTATAGGAATACTTATAGGAACTTATAGGAACTGTCCACTTCTAAACAGTTCTAAGAACTACTCTCCCCCAAACTCGGTTTTGCTGTTTGCGTTCGCACTGGCCAAGTGGCCATAGGAACTGGTAGGAGGGGTAAGGGAGTGACACAAGCACGGCGGCGGCGGCGCCGCCACATACAACAACAACAAACCAGCATGGAAGAGGCTATCGGAATGTTCCTGTTCTGCCTTGCTGGGACCTTAATAACGAGTACGAACGGCGGCGTTTAAAGACTATGCTTGAGTTCTGTACAGAGAAACACAGAAGAAGGCTCCAGCGTAATATGATCTTAAGTTATATAATGGAAGAAGATAGAAGAGCAGAGCGCAGGAGGCAAACAAAACGACGGGTAAGTTTAGCAAGCATAGCAATTAGCTGGTTGAATGCGTTATGTTTGTCTTAAGTTATTATGAGTTAGCATAGCATACATAGGCGAATTGCAACAGACAGTGAAGAAAATGTAATGACAGTGGGCGTGACTTATAAGTTGAACCAATCAACGTAGACCTAGGGAAAGGGAACTAAAAAAGTCCTCGCTCGAGACTAGGTACTGAAAGAGTTATAGGAACTACGGTCTGAGGAACAAAAAAATCCCCAACTTAGTCCGGTCGGAACACGCGAAAAAAAAGGTTATAGGAACTGCAAAAGTCCCTCCGGTCGGAAAGCGGCTATTATCTACTTTAAAATTAATTAAGGGGGAAAAGGAGACTAACAATGGTGAAATGGTGACTACAGCAAACTTCATTTATTTACATTAAGACAAAAGCTTTAAAATAAGCTAAAACAACTGAAAATCAAGATATTTCTTATTTTAATGCACCTGTTCATCAAAATATTTTTGTATCTTAGAAAACCTGGATATAGGAGGTATGCCTCATTTTAAAAAGGGTAGTTTCTAAACCTAAAAAAATAATGAAAATTCTCCAGTAAACCACAAACGACAAAGTCATGTATATTCAGACTGGGATCCCTGAAGAAAATTGAGCTATTTGTAAAGCTGAAATTGTATTATTTAAATTTTATTTATAACTACTTTAGTTTCTTATTTTAATTTATGGACACTTCTAGCTACTGCACATTAAAACAAAAACAAACTGTCATTACACCAAATAGCCTATATGATCCTTCAAATATTGATGTGGACAAAAAAAAAAAAAGTACATAGCCTTTTATGGATGACGAAAAATTACCTTCCAGCTATTCAGCTCTACACAGTTGTCAAAAATTCACTGTTTTGACAATACAATTAGACTCCTTACGAGTTTTTGAGCAAACATTTAAAACCACAATATTAGTGCCCACTGTCCCCACAATGATAATTAGGCCTATAGCCATCTTAAAAAATAAATAAAATCACAGTGTCCAAAGGATGTGCACAAAAAAGCTACTATCTATCAATTTATAAAAACAACACACGTACGTGCACATCTGGGGTCTTGCAGATAACTGTTAGGATGTACCCATCTTCCATGTGTTATGGTGAACTACAACAGACTCATTGTGTTGGATCTGTAAGCAACAGCCTCCCACTGCCCCACCCAGGGAGCTCCCAGGGTGAGAGTGAGCGGGAGCACAGCACAGCTGTTGAAAATGTTGCAAATGTAACCAGGACAGAGAGGATATAAAACCTCTGAGAGGCACTTCCTGTAGCCACATCCCTTCCCCTTGACCTCTTCAGCTGCCAAACATCAGCCCATTGGCTCTTCGGGACAAAATGTTACTATTCAAAGCACTCCCAGACCACTACGGTGTTTGTCCTGTCAAAACCACACTATGCGTTCTGTAAAATGAGAATGATGGATCACTTCATTATTAGTGAAAGGTACAGTTAAGATGGGCGAGCAACAGCCGAACATCTACAAAAAGTAGGTAAAGTAGGTAATCTCTTCACATTTCGCCATCAGTGTTAGTACAGCAGAGCTGCCCCTATATTGTTCAAGCCCTGTTTACGTACAGGCACGTATATACAACGGAAGCAGGAGCACTCAAACAAGCTCTGACATTAATAGCACAAGCTTTAATTGACATGTCATTGTCTTCCACCAGGAGTACAAATCAAATTTTGCAGTTCGTAAGATAAAATGTAAAAAGGGGTTCAATTAGGGCTGTCAATATTCCGAGAATAAATTTGAGTACTTTTTTTTTTTTAAACTCAATTTCAATTTGCCCGCGTAGTCAATTTGAAGTGTCGCATTCCACGGACGAGAATCCATGAACCACATTATTAGATCACAAAGGCTGCAATTCAGTTAAATAAATATATACGTTGCAGGTTTCAGAGTAAAGCGCAGTGCTTTAATTATTAACATGCATGCAGGTTACGAGTTGTTTACAGTATTAATGCTCCACACGAAATCAATGGTTTAGGTAGGCCAGTGGGTCATTTAGGTGGGCGATATATTGTCCCAGAAATAATTGAAATAAACGATATTATGGTCAACAATTATTTTAATTCTTAAGAATATTTATATACTGAAAATGCTGTCAAAAAATAAATAAATAAATAAACTTATTATAAAAAAAATAATAATAATAAATTAACATTTTCTAACAAAAAGATAACAATTAACAAGTAGGAAAAAACACCTGCAAATGCACAGAAGGGACTTAAGTTTTTTCCTTCTACAGATTTTTACCTGACCCTCTTTTCTCAGTGAAGTAAGGGTGCACACTATTGCTGAAAAACACAAACCCTACTTAGTACTCAGATGTTCATATGAGCGACAGGCCATATCTGCAGATAAAACTATTTTTGTAGAGGCGTGTTTAATTTTTTTTTAACTTACTTTAACTTGATTGCATGATTATGATGCCGTTATGCACGAGATACTGCAAAAGACATGTCCGTTTACTAGGGTTGGGTATCGTTTGGGTTTTATCCGATTCCAGTACCTACTCGGTATTTTTTAAACGGTTCCGGTGCTTAAACGGTTCTTAAATCGGTACTTAAGAAAATGAAACCGCACACACTTTATCAAAAAATAATACCCTTTAATTTACAGGGCCAAACTGGACACAATATTAACTTAAATCTTTAAACAATATAAATACAAGTAACATATGGTAATAATAAAACCAATATAAAATAAAAATTAATATTTACATAATATCAAATGAAACAATATTGTATCAAACAATGTAATAATACTGGAGATTAATAGAGATTACTAGCAGGCAGAGCTGCCAACTCTCACGCATTGACCGTGAGACTCACGCAAATGACCCTTTTTACACAGAAAAATCGCGGACAAAGAGGACACTGACAGACAAGACAGAGAAGGTTACTTTTGATATGGAACAAATCCACAGCTGTCAGATTCTGTCAATATTTTTACGAGATTCACACAATAAATAACGTTTTGGCTCTTTGAAATGTGACAGATCGCTGTAGCGCGTCAGTTCAAACGGCACGTGATACAGCAGCCTACAAATCCACTGCTTCTTAGCTACGCAGCGTTGAGTGAACCTATGAAAGAGAACATCTCTGGTTACTGGTGTAACATCTCTCAATTGGGAACGGGACGCTGCCAAGCTCCTCGCGCTGCCGACCAGCTTCCTTTTTCGGCAGAGAAATCTGAGGACGGAGCAGATGGCGCGCGCGCGCCAACATAATATGACGACGTAAGTGCGTCGAGGCGGCGCCCGCGCCATCAGCCAATGAATTGGCTTGATTCTATATGGGATTCAGACTATCGGCACACCCAGAGGGCGTTCTGACACGTAATTTTACACCTGAAATGCAGCCAAACCTTGTGAGAAAGAGCGCGCATGCGAGACAGAAGAAACTGCGCTCCAAACTGTGTAGCACACGCACGGCGGAGAGAGAGCGAGCGAGAGACCTTGTGTGTGTGTGTGTGCGCGTGTGTGCCTAATGAAGTTAGGCACCGAAATCAGGCACCGAAATTTTCGTTCTTATTCGGTCTGGTTACTACCGTTTACGTCGGAACCGGTTCCCTATTGGCACCGAGTTTCGGTACCCAACCCTACCGTTTACATAGAAAAACGATTAAAAAATGTGCAGTGGAATGGAAAAAAAATGCATTCTCTTTGAAAATGACCTAGACACTTGAGACTCGTCTCCTGTGAGTGTGAAACAGCCTTAACACTAGCTGTGCGCATGCACCATTTTGTGCTGTGACATTCATATACAGTGCATCCAGAAAGTACTCACAGCGCTTCACTTTTTCCACATTGTTATGTTACAGCCTTATTCCAAAATGAATTAAATTCATTATTTTCCTCAAAAATTCTACAAACAATACCCCACAATGACAACGTGAAAGAAGTTTGTTTGAAATCTTTGTAAATTTATTAAAAATAAAAAACGGGAAAAAATAAATCACATCAGCCTTTGCCATGACACTCAAAATTGAGCTCAGGTGCATCCCGTTTCCACTGATCATCCTTGAGATGTTTCTACAACTTGATTGGAGTCCACCTGAGGTAAATTCAGTTGATATGACATGATTTGGAAAGGCACACACCTGTCTATATAAGGTCCCACAGTTAACAGTATACGTCAGAGCACAAACCAAGCCATGGAATTGTTTGTAGACCTCCGAGACAGGATTGTATCGAGGCACAGATCTGGGAAAGGGTACAGAAAAAGTTCTGCAGCATTGAAGGTCCCAATGAGCACAGTGGCCTTCATCATCCATAATGGAAGAAGTTTGGAACCACCAGGACTCTAGAGCTGGCCGCCCGGCCAAACCGAGCGATTGGGGGAGAAGGGCCTTAGTCAGCTCTGACAGAGCTCCAGCGTTTCTCTGTGGAGAGAGGAGAACCTTCCAGAAGAACAACCATCTCTGCAGCGCTCCACATATCAGGCCTGTATGGTAGAGTGGCCAGACGGAAGCCACTCCTCCGTAAAAGGCACATGACAGCTCGCCTGGAGTTTGCCAAAAGGCTTCTGAAGGACTCTCAGACCATGAGAAACAAAATTCTCTGGTCTGATGAAACAAAGATTGAACTCTTTGGCCTGAATGGCAAGCGTCACGTCTGGAGGAAACCAGGCACCACTCATCACTTGGCCAATACCATCCCTACAGTGAAGCATGGTGGCAGCAGCATCATGCTGTGGATAGAGACTAGTCAGGATTGAGGGAAAGATGAATGGAGCAATGTACAGAGACATCCTTGTTGAAAACCTGCTCCAGAGCGCTCTAGACCTCAGGACAACGACCCTAAGCACACAGCCAAGATAACAAAGGAGTGGCTATGGGCCAACTCTGTGAATGTCCTTGAGTGGCCCAGCCAGAGCACAGACTTGAACCCGATCTCTGGAGAGATCTGAAAATGGCTGTGCAGACACAGTGTGCACTGATGCTTTATTCCTGTGATGGCAAAGCCAGCATCATTACTTCTGTATCACATGATCCTTCAGAAATCATTCTAATATGCTGATTTGGAGCTTAAGAAACATTTATTATTAATGCTGAAAACAGTTGTGCTGCTTAATGTTTTTTGAAAACAGTGAAACGTTTTTCAGGATTCTTTGAATAGAACATTCAAAAGAACAGCATTTCTTTGAAATGGCTATCTTTTGTAATAAATAAAAGTCTTCACTGTCTCTTTTGATCAATTTAATGCATCCTTCTGAATGAATGTGCTAAATTATTTTTTTTAAATTGATCCCAAAGTTAGAAAAACGGTTACTTCAAAAATTGGAGCAATAGTATGGCAGTTACTAGCAAGTATATGGGGATATGCATTTCAAGGGTTTAAAGTTTTAAAAATAAACATTCAAATGTACTTATTTAAAATTTGCTAAAAAAAATTGCATTTGCAGTAAGACCAGTGCTTGCTTACAATGTTTACTGGAGATGTGTAATATTAAGTAGGTAGCCTAAGTCACATGACATGAGCAAAAAACTACTCATTACTGTGGAAATAGTACCTGCATTTCACTGGAGGCAAGTGTATTTTCATACTAGACTGATGGAAGCATGTATAATTTGACGCTATACCTACAAAACAGCAACATGTCAACATTTGGTCAATAAGCTGCCCATGTACTAGGCTATGTTTAAAAAAAACAGAAGATTTTTTTTGTGGTAATGAATGTTATGCTGGCAAATTGTGCCAAGAGCGTAACATATTACAATTCATTATTTTAAACTGTTCCAAGTCTGATCAATGGCAAACATTCGATAATGGTAAAAATAAAACTAGAGATTGAATTCCTGAAATCTTCCTGAGATTATGTTCAATGGGACGTCACGGCACACACCAAAACGTCTTGCTAATCAGCAGAAACGAGCAATCAGCTTGTAACCAGCACACTCTGCCTTTATTGCTGAGGGACTGATGATAACAAAGCTTTAACAATAGGAAGTACAGGACTCAGATCAGCAATATAGAGGCTCAATACACAAACACACACTTCCCTGTTCCCTATCTCCATCCTGCCTTCACACTCAGCTGCTCCACTTGCAAAATAAGCAGCACAGAAAGCATTACCCGTATTGATTTTCTAGCAGTCACTAAAGCCTCCCACTTAAAGCTTTTACTCTTTCTGTGCTCTTATTTCATGGCGAGGAAGCAATTTTGCTTTAAAAAGCGAAGAAGAAATGTTTGGCGTGAGTCTAATAATGTCATTAAAATGAAAATTGACAGTCATCTGCTTCATCCCAAATAATGAAAATAATGTTAAGATTCTGACCACAACTGCAACATAACAGCATCTTAATGCTGCTTCATAATTATGATATACATTCAAGGGCAGTGCCATTTGCGAAATTACACATGAAGTCAGCCTTCTAAATCATAATGGAGTCACATTTTGACACTAATGTAGAGCTCCAGACCAAGGAAGAGGCACTTTTATTCTCTACTGGATCAATTGATTTATTACAAGGACTGTCGTGTCTTGCAGTCGCAATGCCTCTAGTGGGCTTCAACCCATGCATTATCCTTAAAATCAAATTACGTATACAATTAGGTATAATAGCCAGATTGAAAGAGCCATCTAACATTTCAGTGACATTTAAGAGCAGGACAGAGGCAAGACAAAAGCACAGCCTTACAATTTTATCAGTTTGACTATGATCAGACAAATAAGGCTTTCTTACAAACCCAGAACAAGACCATTTCTCTTTTTGTAAATAGGGTCACACCCATCCAAGACAAAGATGCAGTCGTTACGAGGGGGGCTGTTTAATTGCTTGACACCATCCAGTCTCTCCATCCCTGGAGCCTTACATCGTCGACACTAATAGATAGACCCTCTTTATGCTGCGCACAACAATAACCACCCTATTGTTCTCACTGGCTCAAATACGATCAAGAATGCAGAGAAAAACACATTTGTAATGATATACATCTTCAATGGATTACATTAAATTCAACAGATATATTATTCATGATCAGGTAACAGCTCAAGATCGACAACAGATGTGAGCACTCACATGAACATCTATGTGACAGATGTTACACGTTGGCAGATATTCAGAGACTCTATGGAAACAAATTCTGCTGTTGCAAAAACTAGGCGCTAAGAACAGGCTAAAACTGTAGGAGCAAAATACAACCAGATTTTTTAACCAAATATCATATTATCATCTACTAAACAAATGCTTGATAATGTGGCATACTCAATGAGTCTCATTCACTAACCGTGAGCAAATAATGATTTGTGCGTACGAACATTTTTACGAACAAATCATGATTCATTAATAACATGCGTTCTAAATGTAGGAACAACTGAAACCACACGTTCACAAAAATCTCGGGGTGGTCTTACAAACAGGTTTAGATGAAATCTTAAACATAGCCTACATGTTACATCTTAAATATATTTCATTATATATATACTGTATGTGTGCCTTCCCTAATCACCACATAACCACACTTGTGACACGCACATGAGGATTGAATACTCCTCAAAGAAAATGTTATTTAAAACAGACTACAAAACTGTTGTTTAAGATAAAAATGGCAGCGTTGTTCATCAGCATTTTGTTGTTTTCACGGCTCATTAACAAAGCATTTAATGACACTAGTAACAATACATTTACAAATTATTTTAATAATAATAATATCACTAATAACAGTCTTTAGGTGTGGAAATCAAACGTAGCTTTAAAACTTGTTTAACAAGAAATACTGATTCTTCTCATTGTTTCACTGTCATTAAGTATGGTCAACAAGAAAATTATTAAGCGAGTACATTAAGATAGTTGATAGGCTACCGTTAACAGCTTATGTTGAGGTATATTCCTCTCGTCGTCTCAGAGAAAGCGCCTATAATGCAGAGGCAGATGCCAAAAGCTCAGTCAGTTTTTGCTTTCACTTTTACATGCACACTCTTAACTCGATTATGCTTAATAAGGCAACGGCTTATTAAATTAATAAACGGTTTAAGCATAAACCGAATGACACAGCTCGATTTTTGTCCCATACCCCCGATTTCTCCCGGCATGTAAACATTAACCTGCTTTCTTTGGCCTTATTAAAGTGTGCCTATAGCGATAGGCTATATGACAGGAAAGCTTCCTTACTGCGCATCCAGACAGAGCGAGCTTTTTGTGGTAGCTATAGGAAGGAGGAAATATATAGCAATCTCCGACTCATTCTTGACCCAAGAAATTATAAAAATGTGTTCTCATCTCATACAGAAGTACAGTAAAATGCTGTATCTGTAACTGCACGAGAGGATAATGTGTCCGTAAGTTTTCCCCTGACATGTTGAAATACGAACTAATATCGTCGATATAGCTATAGCTGTGCAAAATGCAGATACACAGCTGGTTAATCAGAGGTCTATATTTGTAATAGGTTTTTGTGTGATAACTTGTTTAGAGGATGGTACACTTGGCATTGCCCGAAGATCTTGCTGCGAGAGTGCGTCCTATTGAGCATCATGTTTACTGAGAGAGACAAAAGGAAAGCCCTTATATGGACATCGTTTTGGCATCATGTTATATTAAAATTTCTAACCTCGGACACGCGGTCGCTCATTTAGAATACTCCAAATTCATTAACGTAAGCACAAATCCATGTGCGTAATGTGCGTATGCACGTGTTGTGAATTAGTCAGAATAAAAACAAATAATCCACGCAATTATTAGTGAATGAGAGACCCATTGTCTGTAAGGTTTATTTTCATTCACTGGCTATTTATTGTTTTGTATATGTACATTGTTAATCTTGTTCAAAATGTTTACCAACCCAGACTGTTTTCTTTAAAAAGTGAGCGGAGTAAGACCTTTAAGTAAGACAGTTCTGTCATCGTTTACTCACCCTCAAGTTGTTCCAAACCTGTAGGAGTTTCTTTCTTGTGTGTAACATAAAAGAAGATATTTTGAAGAATGTTTGTAACCAGACAGTTGACGGGTCCCCATTGACTTCCATAGTATGGGAAAACTATAGAAGTCAATGGGGTCCATCAAAATATCTGCTTTTGTGTTCAGCAGAAGAAAGAAATTCATGTTTGCAACAACTTGAGGGTGAACAACTGTCCCTTTAAGTAAATTAAGACAGACGTAAAATATAGATATTTATGCAACACCATGCAAAAAAACAAACGAATTTTTTTAAAAAAATATTACACTTACAAATCAGAATCTTACTATGTGATGCATGAAAGCCAGGAACATGGTGATGCTGCTCTTTAAATGCACTCCATCTCTGTTAACATGTTACAAGCTGACCGTTTCTAAACCTCCCCTCTGTCAAGGTCAAAAACAAGCTGATGACTTTCAAATGCTGTTTCTACAAAGGATTGACATTGATACTTAAAAAAAAAAAAAACTTAAAGTGTAGCATCTGTCGTTGTGCATCAAGGCCAGGGAAAACCTTTTTGAAGCTCTTTATCTAATAGGTTCAAGGAACGCTCCAGCAATAAACAAGTCTCAGACCACATATTTAAACCTCAGAACAAACAAAAAACACCTATTTATATCTTGACAACAATCTTCATCTTCACAACTGCTTCAATGATGAACTTTGGGAAGGACACCATGGATATTCCCAAATACTTCAAATGTGGATGATTCAATGATAAAAGCTCATCACACCAGCTCAAATGCTCGACCAAAGAGAAAAAACGTAAACTTTACTTTATCCCTCACCCATGAACGATTTGATCGCTAAACGATAAACAAAGCTCTTTGAATGTGCTTTCAAGGGGTTAATATCAGACAGACTCACTAACTGTCCCTCAGAACCGAGTTAGCTGCCCATCTAGACAGCATCTTGGGGCATCACAAGCACGTTTAGAAAGTTTGAGCCAAGGAAGAACAACACCAGTTTTTGAGATTATAAAGCCCCATAATGCTGTCTGAGTGGGCAGCATACTGGGTTTTGAGACACAGCCAGAAAGACACGCCACGACACGCACATCTCTCCACACAAGAATGCGAACAGTCACTTTCTTCTACTACACACCAATTATTATTAAATACACTGTTGTTTATTTGATCCTCGTGGGGTTTTGTATGTAGATATGTGCGGATCAGATTTAAACCGTAACTATGTAACGTTAACTTATTGGCTCAATAAACGAGAGGAGTGAAGCTAAGCTACATTTTAGCCGCAACTTTGTGGAATTGAGTTCAAAACATGGGTATTAATTTTAAATTCAAACCGCTTTTATTTTTTGATAACATTATCCGTTCGCAAAACTTTCGAAAAATCATAACGATATATTATTGGTTACATTTTTGTTTCGTTTGTTTTTCTCTATTGTGTAAAAACTTAACTTACTGCTAGCCGAGTTGCTACATAGCCAGTTAGCCAGTTACATTTGCGGTTTAATTAAACCCAAATAACAATTACAACCTCAAAATGCTGCATATAACATGTTATACATATTTAAAATGTTATTTGTATAAAATGTCAATACACTTCGTTCACGTGTTTTCCTCACCTCATTCGTACACAAATTAAAAGAAAAACCCAGCAAGGAAACTTTTTCAATCACTTCTCAACACCCCCTGCGGAAAAGCCACCATCCCTTACTGGAATAAAGTTGATAAGTGACCGCTGAACCGTCTTTATCGGCTGGATGTATTATCATTAGATTGCATACCTTTCATGAAATGGTGTAGAGTCTGTCGACCTTTGCTCTGTTTAACAGACACCGACATGAAGGAGTCTTTTCCCTTCTTTCCTGCCTCTCTTTCCCTCGTCTCTCTCTCTCTCTCTCACCCGTCCTGGCGTCAAACAGACTGGAGGCGAAGCACATTAGTGCATATCCATCCGCCCATTTGACAACCGACCACTCTTCTTCCTCTCACACTGTTAGCTCAGTGCCTGCAGATGCACTTGAGATGATGATCAAAAGAAAGATGTCTGTGATAAATGGAGTATAGTATTATGTGAGTATGATGGTTTCTCTATTGTGGCTGAAAGATGGACAACATCAGAAGGCATTTACTCGAGGAAAATGCCTGTTGTAATTAGATCATAAGGCACTGACTAGGCTATATGATGGCGAAAGTAATTGTAAGTGATACAGGTAACTCAGCATTCACAGTTTCCTAGTATGTGCATTTATTGCTGTGTGGGGCCCCATATATAGCTTATGGTTTTCATGTTTCCAACAGACAGATATCATTGAATTATCCAATCAAAAATAATAAAGTCATCAATAGCCTACTGACAGAACGAAGTGAATAAATTGTAGTTAATTTACCCCTGGTTTTATGGTTGGCAATTTATAAAAACAGACAGAAATGCATTTCTAACACAGTATTATTTTAGGCATGTTATTATTTTGATATTTTAAAAAGGGCTTCTGTCATTTTATTACTTTCAACATTAGGCGCTATAGGCTTAATTTTTGTTATCTATTTATGTGAAAATTATATGACAAAACAACTTATGTGTGCACAGCATACAATCAAACGTGTCATGAGCGAATACCACATACATTCATGTCTACAGTCTACTCTAGATATAAAGGCGGAAGGATACAGTTGGTTGCTATGTTATGCCTGGGCAGTCTTGAAGTTGTGCTACGGTCAGGTGACGTCACGAAACTTGGCTCCACTCTGTCTGGCTTTTAAAACTTCAGTAGTGCAACAGCCAATAGAGAGTGAGTTACGCGGTGTTTGCTTACTCGCGCATACACACGAGGTCATATTCAAATTAATTAGTTAGCCCATCTGTATTATTGGGCGAGTAGAAACATTTAGGCCTATATTAAAGTCCACAGTAGGCCATCTATCTATCTATCTATCTATCTATCTATCTATCTATCTATCTATCTATCTATCTATCTATCTATCTATCTATCTATCTATCTATCTATCTATCTATCTGTCTATATGTCTGTGTCTGTCTATCTATCTATCTATCTATCTATCTATCTATCTATCTATCTATCTATCTATCTATCTATCTATCTATCTGTCTATCTGTCTATCTGTCTGTGTCTGTCTGTCTGTCTGTCTGTCTGTCTACTAGTGGTTGTACGAATATATCTATAATCAAATACATTTAAGTTTATTATAAGTATGTATAATCTAGCATTTAGTAACACCTCTAGTTCTTGGATAAATAATAAGAAAGTGTTTTAAAAGTAAGTTTCACACTATATGGTAACCTTAACCCTTATTATAATAAAGTTGCTTTCGACTGACTGCACAGATGTGAAAACACCTTTAACTGACACCGAGTTTTTCTCAGGGTTTCTCTGTTTTTTCAAGAAGTGAATGAGGAAGCATCTCAAATAGGGTTATGAAATTGTGAATGAGCCAAGGGGTAAGTTTGGATTCAAATTCACATGATTCACATTTATCTGAACATTGTGTTGACATTCTGTTCCCCTGATGTTGTGATCCCACTTATGCACTCTTTGGACTGGCTTTTTTTATTAAATGTCCTATACAAGATGACCTGCAGGGGTGTCACTAGGGCCATTTTAGGAGGACCACTTAAATTTCCACCAAGGCCCCCTAAACATTTGCGATTAACTAGTATGTAATATGTAGCCTACACTAATTCATGATCGCCTCAGTCCCTTACTCCCTTTTAAAGCTCCGACGGTAGGCTTAGGGCTCGGCTCATCCCCGTTTTAGGCTGCGTTATTCAGCTTGTTCTTGAATCTGTAGCGCAGGGCCAGTGTCAAAAGCAGAGGACAAGGTGTGTGCATTTATTGATAGATTGTTATGATGTCTGCATCTGTGTAGTTCTTTGTCATAAATGCAGTTTTCATAATATGATGCGTGAGCACTTCAAAAATATAAATAAATATGTATTTATTGAATTATTTAATAAAATTCCTTTCATCTAAATGGCATGAGACTGTCTTTTCCTACTCTTGCTATACTTCAGGCTTACTTCAGTGCAATAGAATTGCAAAGTATTTGTTACAATATTCAATTTATAATAAATCCACAACACACTATAAAAGTAGAGTAAATGGCAAATTAGCTATAAGTGGTCCACTGCAGCCATCCGGTTATAGTGGTAATTTCATGTCATTTTCATGTTAATGTGTTTATTTTCCACCAGGTGATGTTATCCATGACATTGTCCATGTTAGCTCCATGAAGGAAAATGAGAAATGTCAATAACTTCAAGTGCATTTTACTGCACAAATGTAGTTAAATCTTTTTTAAACATTACATGTGTTGAAAAAAATATTTTACCCACACATTGCCAATCTAAACAATTACATTAATATACATTTTCTCTATATTCTTAATGAATGTTATTGAATATTAGCTGTTTTTTTAAATTCGAAATTAATTCAATATTCAGGGATTGACTTGATTGTAGTGTAGAGCCTAGTGTATTGTTCATGCCTACCCTATACAAACAATATATAATGATACTTTTTTAAATCATACCCTCATTGGGGACTGAGCCTCCCTAATACTGAAATCCTATAATCGCCCCTGATGACCCGTCCACTTAGGCTGACCATTGTTACACCTTATCCTTGTAGCCCCCTCCAATAAAAAACATTTATTTTTTAATTTTTTTAATCACAAGAACACTAATAATTATAAAATAATAAATATTTTGAATACTTAAATTTGTTTTATGTTTACATGTTTATATTTGTATATGTTTATATCAGTAACGGAAATCCAGTAGCTTCAAATCACATTTATTACTCCAAATAAAAACATTTTTTATTGCTCTAACATCCAGGTTTTCTGTGTTTCTTGTTGGATGGGACATCATGAAGACACATCCTGAAGTAATCACCAGGGGTCAGTCTTTCTCTTAAAAAACAACAACAAATCTTTCAACTTGATGTAAAAGATTCTTTAAAGATTTACTAAAAACTGTGCTTTAAAACACACAACAGTAATGCATATTAAGATACAGTACTATTTTTCACAGTTTATTTTGGAAAATATTTTTCAACGACTGAAGACACCTGAAGTAACCAGAGGTGGGTAGTAACGAAGTACATTTACTTCGTTACATTTACTTGAGTATTTTTTTGGAAAATTTGTACTTTTAAGAGTAGATTTAATTGTGGGTACTTTTACTTTAACTCGAGTAGATTTCTAATGAAAAAACTGTACTTTTACTTCGTTACGTTTGGCGACGTTCCTCTCGTTACTTTATTTCAATGCAATATGTTGTTAAAAGCGTAGTTTATTCTAAGCGCGCGCTCTCTCTTTTTTCTGGGCATGAGCGATGCTCAATTCACAAATGAATCACTCTTTTGAGTCGATTCTGTTCAAAGACTTCATCAAACAAGTTGGGCAGATCTGTCTAAATCGGTTCGCGAATCAGTTTGAATGATCTGTTCAGTTTCCTGCACGCACTGAATCGTCTCGGAGTCGTAACAGGAAGATTTAAGAACATCGGGGTTCAGCTAAAAAATCGGCAGCTGGCAGCAGGAAGTAGCTGTCACTGGCAGCAGGAAGTAGCTGCCGTTGACAGCCGGAAGCCCTGCCAAATTAGGAGGGACCTGCCAGTTCGTGGCAGCCAATCAGTGTCGTCCAACGTAGCAGCAACCAATCATATGTAACTTCGACAGCAGGCCATTTTCATTGGTGGCGCCCGCGAATTTTCAGCAATGGCGGCTGTTTTTGGCGTGGTAAGTTCGTAAATGAATTATCAGATTATAAATATTTGTTGCTCTGTAAATTTTAACTTTTTATGTTAGAGACAGTGTATCTGTGCCTATTGTAGAAACGCAGCTTGTGCACTGTGTGGTCCTGGTTTGTGAGGGGCTACCATTAACTTTAAATACAACGTTATTATTACCATCACCATTAAATATTAGCGTTTGTTAACATGGTAACTTAATCTATTGATTAGAATAAAGGTAATGCTGATTTATTGGAATTATTGACAAGCTCAGCCTAACGTTACACGTGCAACACTAATAACCATGTCGTTTTTTGTGTATTTAATTTTTCAGGGGATTGTCTGATATCCAACCATTTATTGATTTTTTTATTACTATTGCATTTTTGGACAAAACAGTTCTTTTAAGAACTACCTTTCTTTTTCTTACTCTGTGTACACCCTGCTCTACACCTCTTGTGTAACTGCCAATCAATTATGGCAGGTAAGAAGCCAATTATTTACCAAAATCTTACTAACTAAAGTTCATTTGAGCAGAACATGCAAATACCTGCCCATGTTAAAGATGTAATTAGACTTCTAAAATGTTCTACCTTTATATGTG
Source organism: Rhinichthys klamathensis goyatoka (assembly GCF_029890125.1). Classification (NCBI taxonomy): domain Eukaryota; kingdom Metazoa; phylum Chordata; class Actinopteri; order Cypriniformes; family Leuciscidae; genus Rhinichthys; species Rhinichthys klamathensis. The sequence goes on from NW_026606611.1 coordinate 6,247,444, forward strand.
AATGAATTTGTGTTGCTATTTGAGATATGTTATTTTCTCGTATACACTGCATGTGTAGGAATACCCTTTGCTTTTGGAAAAGATGTCGTCTTTTCTGGGACAGGCAGTTGTCCCTACTGTACAACTGGGGTGATGTCGAGTCCTGAGCACTTTCAGGAAAAGCATGTAAAGCATGCCATATATTTTGAGGACAATGGCATCCGTAAGCATTGTACAAAGCACGCATGCATTTAACATGTTTGTTGTAAGTTAAAATGTATTAACATTCTCTTGTCTTTCTAGAAAAATATTGTGTTCCTTGCTTTTGTTTGAATGCCCGACAAAAAAATAGGTGCCATTGGCATTGCCCTAAGTGTCAGCACATCTTGTGTCGTGCCCCTGACTTTAAAAAGCACCTACATAATCATAGTATGTGCAATGTAATTAGTTAAATTTTAAAGTTTTGTTTCATTTTTATTTCATGTTATGATTAACTCACCTCATCTTTTGTCCTTTTTGCAGATCTTTCAGTTACATGCAAAATTACCAACAAGCCAGACAGTATGTACCTTTGATACTGGTATTTAAGAATGTTTAATATTTGTTGATCTTTGTTTACTTTAACATGTTTATATTGTCCCTCAGAAATGCCATCATCAGAAAAACCAAAGGCAGGGCAGCAGGTCAAGGAACAGCCACCTGTCATTTGTATTGATGAACGAAATGGGATTTTTGTCACCCCAAAAGATGCCCATGGACCTAGAGTCCCTGTTCACATAAAGAAACAAGTCGTCTCGGGGTCTATTGGCTGTGAGTCACCTCTGTGTCGAGATTTTATGAGGATTGGAGTAGAAAGTGGCAATCCAGGCATTGAATGCGATCACCTTCAGAGAACCAATAGAGCTGTGTGCTATTCTGCACCAGCAGCACTTAGGGAAGACTCTTTGCAGTCAATGGTTGACAGTGGCCTGCTGTCCAAAACCCGACAAGATGAATGTGTGCAGCTAAGAAACAAAAGTATTGCTGGTGGTGTGGATTGTGTTTTCCCCATTTTTTGGCATGAGCATACCTCTGTCAGGTTAGTTTATTTTTCTGTGTTTACTGGGGTAAGAGACAGCTGGTGTCAGTTCGAAAGGACCAGAGTCTCTTTTGATAGCCATCTGGGCAAGTGGCACTGCCAGTGCCGCAATAGAATGAGAAGCTGCGTCCACAGATACATGTGCATGTGGTGGCTGTTTCAAGAGAAACCCCACCTCCTTTCCTGTCAAACTGACCCAAATGGTGAAGACAGTGATGTGGATGAAAGGGTCAGAGATGTTGCAGAGACAGAAGTGGCAACACTGGCTTCTACTGACATACAGAAGTTGACAGATTATTTGTGGCGGCTAAAGAGGGTGCCAGAAAACCTTCCACAGGATTTGTCAACAAAAGAACGCCAAATACCAGACTTCTTTGAACCCCTGGAGTCCAACTGTCCTTATTGCCCTGGTCCCACTCCACCAGCTTTGGGGGAGAGGGTACTAATTACACGGCATGGGACAGTGTATGGAATATCTTCAGTGACTCGAGGTTAATTTCAGAAATGTATAGATCTCTTTTTCATGTATTTTCCACAATGTGTTTAACATTTAATCTTTTAAACAATTTCTGTCTTCTCCAGATGTGCCAGTGTATGTGAAGGACTGCCTTGTTTGTAGATGTCCAGTGAGGTTTCAAGAATATCAGTCTGGTTTCCACAATTATGAAAACAGGACCTTTTTGACCATTCCCCTCTGTTCTCTTCTGACATCTGGACTGGCAGTGAGTGACTTAAAAACATGACTTGAATTTTACAAATAATTCTACATGTCAGGTGTGTGTCTGTGTGTGTGTTTATAGAATCATATTGCCCTTGGACGTTTTTTGCAAACAATGGAGGATCATGCCAACATCACTCTTCCACACAATTTGATACGAAAGGCATTTTATCATTTCTCTGCTCTGAGGGAGTACTCCTATGACTATTCATGTGTTCGATGTGGCCACAGCCCTCCAGTTTTGGTTGCAGATGGAAACTGGAAAATTGCATTTGATTTACCTGGTAAGTGAGAGTGTATTGTTAATTGTGAGTGCATATAATGACTGGTCTTGATATATATTTGCTGCTTTGCTCATTGTCTTGGTTGTGTATTAGCACATCTGTTTAAACGGCCAAATTTGGACAAAATCTGCCAAGAGGATACTCAAGTCAATGTGAGAACAAGATGGGAGACACTTGAGAAGGAAATGACTGCTTCTGGGTTCTGTGATGGTAAGTGCTATTTTGGGGGTGGAGTGGGGGCACCCATAGCTTACATCCTGAAATGAAAGTTTTATTTTCCTTTTTGCGTTTTAGGCAACACATTTGCCAATCCTTATTCACATCCCTTGACATACACTGCCTTTACTCCATGGCTGGGTAACTGCTCTAGGGTAAGCGATATTGTTCCAAAGACAGAAGTGTACAAAGGTCTGTCTCAGAAAGATCGTGCTTTCACCTCTAGCTGTGGCTTGGAGATAGATGAAGAAGCCATTTTGCAAGTGCTGGAGTCCAAAACTGTATGTAGTGTACCTTATTCTGTAATGATGTTTTCTACCATTTTTTTTTTCTTTATTAACCATGACTTTTATATTTAGCCAAAGAAAGAAGCCTTGGTGAAAGCCTGCAATGCCCTGGGAGTATCACACGTGGGTAGTACCACTGACTTAATTAACAGACTTGAGGAGCTACTCCTGTACAAGGATTTGTACCCCAAAATGTTTGTTAAGCTTCAAAAGGCTGGTGGTAAGACATTGTCATATGTTAAAGGGTTAGTTCACCCATTTAGGGAAATGTTGTCATTAATCACTGACCCTTGTGTCGTTCTAAACCCGTAAGACCTTTGTTTATCTTTGGAATACAAATTAAGATATTTTTTATGAAATCCGAGAGGTTTCTGACCCCTCCATAGAATGCAATGCAATAACCACTTTCAATGCCCTGAAAGGTAGTAAAAAGTCTGTCTCCAGTAGTTCAACCTTAATGTTACGAAGCAATGAGAATACTTTTTGTGCGCAAACCCAAAAATAATTTATTTCAAAAAATAATGATTATCTTCTCTTCTGTGTCAGCTATTCACGTAGTGTGAACGGTGCAAAGCTTCCGGGTTCTACTTCAGAATGCCGCGTCACTATTGGCCGTCTCCTGCGTCAGCATCACACGCATGTGTCGTGGTGATCACGTGAACCGTGTCGGCTAATAATTAGATGGCATTCTGCCGTGGATCCCAGAAGTGCTGCACTGTTTACCATGTCGGGAGACAAACAGAAAATAAATTGTTGAATAAAGATGTTATATTTGTTTTTTGCGCACTATGTATTCTTTTCTCTTCATAATATTAAGGTTGAACCGTTAAGGTTAAACTATTTTAAAGTGTTTTTCACTACCATTTTGGGCCTTGAATGTTGCAATGATATTGCTGTCTATGGATGGTGCAGAATCCTCTAAGATTTCATCAAAAATATCTTAATTTGTTACGGGTTTGGAACGACATGAGGGTGAGTAAATGATGACAGAAATTCCCGATTTTGGGGGAACTAACCAACCCTTTAAATTGTATTTACATTTCTTTCTTTCTTTTTTGTCATGCATATGAAATGTTTTGAGGATGTTTAATTTTAAAATTTTACACCATTTTTCTTTGTTTTGCCAAATGGAGGTGGTGTTTTGCACATGACCTGCCCACACTCTGTGGTGTACTACCAGTCAGCACTGTGGTGGCAAGAGTCAGCCCGTGATCATGGAGATGCTCTTTTGAGCTTTAAACACCCTCCCACAGTGTATGTGTCCGACATTGCTGGACGTGTTGCAAGACACGTTAATAATCGCACCAACCAACGTTTTTTCCAGCCATATGATGGACGACTTTGTGAAAACACTGCTGCACACATCCAGGCAGCAGCGGAAAAACGACTTGAAGTCCGGTTCCCATGGGTGACAAGTGTTGGCTTCTCATCAAGAAAAGTCTCTGAAAATGAGGCCACCTATTCTTCTGACACTTTGTCCTCACTGCATCCTGTGACAGGAACCAATGCAAGATTCTCTTTGTATGATCGGTTCCATCAAAAAAATCAAAGCAGACAAGAGGAGGTTTTGAGAAGTTTGAAATTTGCACCACACTTAGCTTCTCTTGTTAATTCCTCCGTAGCTGAACAGCTAAACCGGGAGTTGTCTTCCAGCAGATATTCTTTGTGTCAAATGAGGGATGAACATTATATGTTCTCCCTACGACTGTACTTTCATCTTCACAACAAAAGAGTTAATGAAAAATACACAAAAACTTTGAAGATGCAGGCAAAGCATTCAATCCACATTGGCCTACATGGGAAATTGACATTCAGGAATGAAGGTAGTTTTAGTGATTACTGATTTTCAATATTGCCTCTAATGCCCTTTAGATTGTTTCAATTAGCCATTAATGTTTTTTGTGTGCTCTACAGGTAGTACCACAGAACTTCAAGAAGGTAAAGTTGACTTGAATCACTTCAGTAATTGTAAATATCAGGTTTAGGTTTTTATATAAATCATTATTTGGTAGCCAATATCCCAAATGTGCCATGTTTTAATACAAAATACCTGATGGAATGAAAACCATAAATCCATTTTAATCATATTACTTCACCATATTCTAAACTTCTGTATTTTGTAGTTCCACCAAGTTCACCAGAGCCTGACACAGATTGCTGGGGACGGACAAACATACGTGCCAGGAAGGAAACCTCAGATTTCCAGTTGCAAAACCACCCAAACCCACTGGTATGTTTTCACATAAGGAACACAATGTTCAAATGTATTATAAACTGTCTTGATTTTAGATTTTATCTAAAATTTGACATTGACATTTGACAACTAACATTTGACTAAAATTAGTCTGTTCTATTGTTACTGTTTTAGTTTGATCATGTTTTGGATGGGACCCAATCACCAGATGAAATCATAGGTGCCGTGGGTAAAACAGTGTTGAAAAGATCTGACTTGATGTCTTTAGGATTGAACCAGGAAGTGGAGGCAACAGTTAGTGGATATGTTACACAACTTTATTTTAATATATTTTAAGTAACTTGTGATCTATTTTTTTTACCTAACATTCCTGATCCTTATGCAATAGGTGATGAACTGTTGCCTTTCTCAGTTATCCCACATTGCTGGAGAGAAGGTATTATGGGTGTCATTGACAAACCTGTGTAATATAAAGTATTAATGATATTACATATTTGTGCTTTTAAAATTAAGTTGTAACGTGTTTTTTCTTTTTTTACAGGGCAAGGATGTTCATGTTCTTGATTCATATGTGGTGGCCACTTGGCAACCACCTTTGAATTGTGATCCATTTCTGTCCCTGCCGGTAAGTAGTTTTAGAAAGTAGGTTTGATATCCTCCTTTAAAGGGACAGGTTGAGGGTGAGTAAATGATGACATAATTTAAAATTTGGGGAGAAGTATCAATTTTAAGTTATCTTATTTAACTTAAAGTAGTTTAACTTATTGTAATTTCTCAGATGAATTGCCACATTCCAACAATATGCTCTGTTTGTTGTTCCTCTGTTCACTCCAACAGACTGATGCATCCTCAAAAGACTGCATCCTATTTCCTATATGCAAATCAGGTCACTGGACCCTGTGTGTAAGTTGTTGATTTCTTCAAATACCATTCGTTTAATTTTGGAAATATCTTAATCATTGTTTTCATCCAAGGTTTTGCCTGACAGCCATATTTGATATTGTTCATTTCTATGGTAATCATAATTAGACATTAATTGTATTCCCTCTTTATCTTAATAAAAATTGTATACTTAAAAATTAAAACAAGAAATAACCAACCTACACACAGGCAGGCTATATTGTAGGAAGTTTGCTTTGTGTATTCTGCAGGTATTACTCCCGAAACTTAAAAGGATACATGTCCTCGACTCCACTGACCCTAGAGGTTATGGAGATACTGACTGTGTATCAATGTTCAGGTTTACATACTGTATAATTCCATTCCATGGAGTTCCGTGGGGCAAAAAACTGTTCTGTGTTCCAGTTGAAGTTTTATGCATTCTATATACTGTATATATTGTTAATATTTGTTTAATTTTATATAAATCTATACAAAATATAATGGAACTGTTCATTGTTCCATATAACTTTCACCCCCAGTTTTACAGACAAGTCTCAAACTAGTCCCAGACTAAAATGCAGGTTTAACTGAAAGCAACTTCTTAAAATGTCAGTGCCATTGTTTCTTTTAATATTCACAACAGTAAAAAAAACTTCTAAGGCTTGTTTATAAAAGCTACTTCAATGTCCTAATTGAACTAAGGCCTAATCCTGGCATAATCTAAACCCTGTCTGTGAAACTGGGTTTCAAAGTTTTAAAGTCCAGTGGTTCAGTTCAACACTTTGTTCTCTGGCTTTAGATGGGCATAGACAGTGGCATAAAAAAAAAAAAAAAAAAATACACCTGCTCCCTAGTTCTGGTAACTGTCATGTGACTATACCTGTCTATACCCCTCTCTCCCTCTCCCTCTCTCTCTTTCCCTCTTGTTCTCTCTCTCTCGTGTGTATAAAATAATTAACTTTTTCCCTTCTTTTTAAGCTCAATTGCAATAAAGATGGTTCCAGGATCTTGGAAGCTTGTTAAAAATAAGGTATTGATTTCATGTTACAACAATTGATTTATTTGCCATCTTTAGTGCATAAATAAAATGTAAATTTTTCCATTTTGATTTCTTTTCTAGGGTGTTCCAGCACAGTTAGGATCTGTGGACTGTGGAGTATTCATGCTAATGGTAAGTAATTACGGTGTTTTTTTTCCCCCCATAACATTTATCTTAAGGATAACCCAACATCCATAATTGTCATCAAAAGACTATCAGGCTGTTCCCAATGAAAATAGAGTTTCTTTCTTTTTTTCAGGGATTGACAAGTGAATAATTTGATCTATATTTGTAATTATCAAAGGGGTGTATAATACCCCTTTTTACAATATGTAAAGTAAGTCTCTGATTTCCCCTGAGCGTGTATGTGAAAATTTTAGCTAAAAATACCTTACAGATAATTTTTATAGCATATTGCCCAGGAGGAAGCTTGTGTATTCCCTACCAGTTGTTTGTTGTAGTCCTCAAAAAGTGATTTCTGTATAAAGAAAATTCCCTTTGCTTTGAACTTTGATCGTCGTAACTTATTCATATTGCAGATGTTGTTTATGCTCAAACAGCAACATTACACTAACTAAAGTTAGAAAAGTGAAATCATAATCAACCACCCCTTTAAAAATGTGTTATCTGTCTGACAGTATGCACTGTACAAGGTGTTTAACTGGGAGTTTGACTTCACCCAGGTAAGCACTATCCCTTCTCTTAATATTTTTTTAGGAAAGGTATTATTTTTGGACATTTTAAACATCCATTTCCAAATTTATCTTTTGCTTTTCAGAATGATATGGCCCATATCAGGCGGTGGTGGGTGAATCTGCTATTGTCAAAAATGACAAATGGAAGGTATAGATAGAATATGTAAATAAAAACTATTTTGGCTAAGTAATGTTTGGTAATGAAATGCATGTTGTTTTTGTTTTGTTTTTAGAAAGAAGAAGCGCACATCAGCCATGTCGATCAGTGAGGAGGCAGGACAAGTACAGAACATCGAAATCTTGATGGTAGTAGTACATTCAATATGACAGAAGCAAAGAACGAACAGATTTCAAGCCTTTATTTTCTCACAAACTAGTAGCTTTATGACATATCTTATTGTTAAATTAAATGTTTTCATGTATTACCTGCACCCATAGGATGCACATTTTGTTTTAAGGGAGGTTAGGTCATGATGTTTGGAAATGGCAGTATTCATTTTTTGGTTTGTTTGTAATACCCAATAGTTGCCAGACGCTGTCCTGTCTGAAATTCTTCTTCACGTGGTCCTTGAGGAGGGTGATTCCGGTTTGTTAAATCTGTCTTTAGTTTGTTCTAAATTCAGAAGTCTGGTGGATACAGACTCGTTTAGGAGGAGGGCACACTTCTGCTGGCTTGACAGTATGTTTGTATTTACTTTCTTTTACACATTTGATTGAAATGTGGTTTTAAAATGGTAACTGAGAAATGTATTGGTATGTTGCTCCAGAGACGTGCGACCTCTGACATATATAGCAATTGTAAGTCGCTTTGGATAAAAGCGTCAGCTAAATGAATAAATGTAAATGTAATTATGTCTTCAATTATTCTCTTTTTAATCATGCTCATTTTTATGCTCCTCAAATTGAAATATTCAGGTGTAACAAATTGGAGAGAGAAGACATGTCAAGAATATTATCAGATGTACACACTGCAGCCCTGCAGACACTGCAATGACATTTACAAGAACTGCTTACCAGGTGCATCAATTATGAATGAAAATGTGCTTAATGACAAAATGCAATAAGAATAGTCATTCATGTGGCTGCATCCATGTGCACTGTTAATAAGGTAATTTGGATATTAATCTCACAATTTTCTTATGAATCCTCTAGGTTATGTTGGAAGAGGAAAACGAGGAGAAATGCAAGGTTTTTACTCGGAAAACACCCATCCAGGGTTTTGCAGTGATTGGTGTCAGCTGCTGGAGAGTGCAAATTCGTTCACTCTACCAGTTCCAGTCTAAAAGCCTACTTAATCATCTAACTCATCTAACTGCGTAGGACACAACATCATGAGATCGGTTCCATCCAGCACACGGCTTGTTCGTCCTGCTACAATCGGGTAGGAGGTACAGGTCCCTTCAAGCCAGACTGGCCAACAGCCTCTATTCTCAGGCAGTTAGACTGCTGAATAACACCATCCCCGGCTACCTCCTCCTCTCACTTAATCCACTCACTTAACACTACCCAACAACTACAATAACTGTGAACTGGACTTTGCATTGTTGCAGCACACACAATTATACACATTTTCTGGTTAATAGTGATTCTTTGCCTCATATGCCCTTTCCTTGTTTGTTTTATGTCGCTTTCCCTGTTTCCTTGCTATTGTTAATCTCGTTTATCCGTCTATTATGCATATTATCCAACATTGCAATAATTGTGACCGGACTTTGCATCGCTGCAGCACATACAAGTATACTCTCTTTTCCTGGTTACTATTGATTCTCCGCCTCATACACCTTCTTTTTTTTCTTTTTTTCTTGGTTGATATCTGCCGCTGTGTCCTGTTTACAAAATATGCCCTTGTTGATCTCTTATACCTCATGAAATTGCACTGTCGACTGATGCCCTAATGTAATTTTGTTGTATCACTGGAATGACAATAAATTATTATTATTATTATAACTAATCTTTCTTTTTTTCTAACTAATCTTTAACTTAACTAAAATTCTTTCTTTCTAACTTTGCTAATAAGCTAATAGAAGAGCTCAAGTCTGAGGAAGACCCTCATCAGTCTGTTTTCTGCTGACCAAGTTAACTTATGTGATCGGATTCACAGAATTGTATGTGTATTTCTTTAATGAATAAAGTGATCATTGTCCGTACTATCTGAGGAAGGAGTGTTTTATCAGTATGTTTTGGTAGTCTGTCCTTATAATGATGAGCTTAGGCCCTCTACAACCTTGGAGGAACTGCGATTCCCTTGTGCTTTTGTGTGTGTGTTGAATGATCTGTGCAGGTCTTGTGATATGCAACAACAGACCCCGAGATGCATTTCTACGACCTCCGAGGTCATCACCGAACCAAGTCTTGGACTCGGATGACAATTATCTTGATTAATGTCGGCTTATCTTCTATCTATCCATAAGTGTAGAATTGTTTAGACTTTTCTCTTAGCCAATCAGAAGTAGCCAACATGTATGTACTGATGTCATTCATGCCCCAAATATCAAGCCTGTTTCAAAAGTTACAGCTGCTTTATTAAACAAATACAAGAATGTATTTAAGTACTGCAAATGTAAAACTGAACTTAATGATAGCAAAATATGATTTTAAATAAAGGTCATTGATAAGACAATGTTCTTTTTTTCTTTTAGACAGGACTTTCATTAAGTTTAATGAATGTTTATGTACATAGGAATTAATTTATGCATGTATATATTTCATTATTTAACAAACATGTATACTCATTCATAAGTTATATTTATACACGTACAAATGCATAATTTCAAGTGTAGCTTGTTTTTTTGTTTCTTATTATTTCTATGATCTTCGTAACTTGATTTTAATCAAATTATATAAAATAATTACTAATAAAATGTAAATAAGTACAAAAATTATATATAAATTAATATAATAATTATTTGCCTGGCTAAAAGCGGCATACACCTCCGATTTCCGGTTATAGCGGCAGCTGACGTCCGGTTTTATTGGCAGGTACGGTCAGCTGTCAACGGCAGCTACTTCCTGCTGCCAGTGGCAGCTACTTCCTGCTGCCAGCTGCCGATTTTTCGCTGAACCCCCTCTCGCGTTGTATGAAGTGGCGGTCTACAGTACAGTCTAGAAAGTAAATCTGCAAATGCATCATATTTTTTGCCAGCGATGAAGATCTTTATTAGTTGAACATCTTCGTATGTTAGCTACTTCGTAAGCTGTGTGTGAATGAATTATTCCACACGACGATACATTTGATTTCATTCAGGTAATACATTTTACAACCAAACAGATTATTACGCCATATCGCACTACTACAAAATATGACATTACCCTTTTTTTCGGACATATACATTACTTTATACATTAAATAAGCTATCATCGTCCAGTTTATGAATGTGTACACACACACAATGAGTGTGTATTGCGCAGTGGCGTGCGAACTCGACTTGAAAACGAATGCCTTTGCCTGCCTTATGTGACTCAGTTAACCAGTTTAAAGATGCTTTCATAAATATAGCCTACATTTAAATTCATTTTGGAGAACAGACAGAAGAAGATCAGTGCATTTGATCATTGTTTATGTTGGGCATGACATGACTGCGAGCACATATGCAGAGTTTTAACACTTTCTAATCTGTCAATGGTTCCCATCCCTTGAATGCAAAACTTCATAGAGTCACTTTATTCCGACATTGTCTAATAATCCAAATGGAGTTGTATAAGTTACTATACTATTATACAAACCAAAGGACAGGCAATAAAAAATATCTAAATAATATCATGTTACATATACAGTATATATATATATATATATATATATATATATATATATATATATATATATATATATATATATATATATAGGCCTATGTGTTCCAAAGTAACTAGTAACTAACTACTTGAGTAGTTTTTTCATTGGATACTTTTTTACTCTTACTCAAGTAACTTTTAAGATTATTACTTTTACTTTTACTTTGAGTAAATATTTCTATAAGTACTTGTACTTTTACTTGAGTACAGTTTTTGGATACTCTACCCACCTCTGGAAGTAACAAACAACAATGTCAGAGGCCACAAGTTTATTAAGTGGTATTGAATGAACCATTACTCTTCCTGAGTGGAGCGAGATGTTTTTTGTGCAGTTTAAGGCGATTAAGTTTAATTTCTGTTCCTGTTTTACTTTGCGTCTCCCCCTTGTCCTCGCAGATTTTGTTCATACAGGGTTCAGGCTTTCACAAAGCTGAGAGTTTTATGGATACTGGAAACCTGGTTCTACAATCTGTTCTCACTGGGTGTCCTGAATGTGATATAAGGGAGCTATTGTGGGTCAAGCCCACACAGCAAAAGGCCAAATCAGAGGGCAACATATGTAGAGCAGGTCATGCATTATGTCAAAGTCATCCACCCAGATCACAAAACATCTGTGTCTGTCTATAAGGACAGAAGAAGGACTTATTCTTTTTTCTTTCAAACATCTAAACAGTTTGTCTCTTTTATGTCACTGCCTTTTTGAAGGAACACTGAAGCTGGCTGGTTTCTGTTACTGTAAGCCTCTCCCTCTATCACTCAGGCTAAAAGAGAACAGCTGCACGCAATACAAAGATTTAATTTGTAACTCATGACTACTAGCATGAAACGACTGCCATAAGTTCCACTTATGTTTGAAAGTAAGCTCTGCCTTAATTGTGCATATTCCAAGCGAGGTTCAAGTTGTCAAACAATCACATTTTGGCATACTTTGTGTCTCTGCTGGATAGTTAGATCAATACACTGTAAAAAGAGAATAGCGTCTGTGGTTGTTACATTAAATTTATACTTGATCTAACCCTTAAAAATCACTGCTTGGTGTATAACCAAATGAAGTCAGATAGAATCAGACAAATGAAATAATATTTTTGACTTAAATAGTACCAGTAAATGTAGATGTGACCAAATATGAAGCACATTTTTTGATTTGAGAGTGAAAGAACACATTATATTGAGCCATCAATGGCCACACATGTGTTTTCCATTAGAAAGGAGATAGATATCATACAATAGCCATGCGTAGGTGTACTAGAATTCAATTTGAGTGGAGAGAATCGTAAATCACCACTGATATCGCTATATAACAACTCTTAAACTGGTTATCTGATTGATTTAAATGCAGGCGGTCAAAATAGTGGACAAAACATGTCTGATTACTCTGGATTGATACAAAAGGAAAACAGACATCAAATGATTTATAAAGGTCTCAGGCATAATCCTGGATTTAATACAGACTTATTAGACTTGACATTTGTTTCCGCGCAGTGTTGTAATGATTTTAACTTCGTGGTTAAACATTTCTAAGAGGAGATGAGCGTATCTTCAGTATTTTTTTCAGCACACTGACCTTTGGTTGCTAAATACTGCAAACTGTAATAACTTAACAAGCGTGTTTGCCAGCAGGTTTCAGTAGCACTAAACCTCACCGCCCTCGATCTCCGACACAAAACAGTCTGCCAGTGTCTTGCTGGAAGTAAAACGCTGCTGGAATGTTTCGTTTGGGATGCCAGCTGAGAAAGGGTAGGCCTACTGTGCACATATGTTTCCTACTCCAGCTCCGTGGGAAACTCGAGACATCCCATCCCAGGACCACTGCGGGGTACAAAAGCTCCGTTTAACATCCTCAAACTAGTGTATGCGGTGATATAACAAGCACAGTGAAGCGAAATGGCACGTTTAAACAGGCATCTTTTCATGTTAAGTCATTACGGAAGCTCCCATTGGCAGTCACGTTTTCAGATTCCAGTTGTTGGTTGGCATCCAAAAATGGCAGGTCTGTTCTGATTATAGCTAAATGGAAATAATGAAATGCAATGAACTATAGAATTATGAGTTTATAGCAAATTAAATAGGTTTAACAACTTTTAATAGACCCCATGAAATGTAAATAAAAGTTGTATTGCTTTTAGTCCATTAGCTTTAAGGTCATCTACTGTACAGCCATAAACAACATCTTCTGACAAAATTCACCTTTAGAAGATATATGCATTTCAAATGTATAGTAAGCCTATTTCTCTTCTGGGAAATAGGAACAAAGAATTGATGACTCATCCTGCACCTCAGGTTTTTGTCCAATCAGATGTTCTCTAGAATGAGAATGCCCCTCCCACACTGAAAACAAAATTGTGTTGGATTTACATGATTAAATCTTGTGCATCTGTCCCACATGAATCAAATAAGTTAAACAAACATAATCTGTTCAATATCATGGAATGAAGTCATTTTTAAGTGAATCAATAAAGTAGTCTCAAAGTGAATTTTGTAGAGCTCCCTGTCATGATTCATGCATTTAATTTCATATATTCTAATGCCACACGTCTGAATTACAAGACTGCCCTAGCAAGTAATCAAACTTTTAACAAGCGATATCACACATTAGCATCTAATATGTTAAGCATTAAGTACTCCTTAAGCAAGGCAGTTCTAATATTTGCTGTATCAGTCCACAGCCTAGCAAATGCTCCACTCTTCTCCACAATGGAAAACCCAGTGTAATTTAAATGGTTCTAATAATTCCAACATAATTGACCATTAAACACACACACTATCAAGTCTCCTCCTTTTCTCATCTTGCTCAAAAACACATAAAATAACACTTAATTTCAACATTTACTCTCTGATTCAGCCATATGGAAAGCATGCTGGGAACTAACAAGCACCAGCCAGTTTCAGTTAATGCGACACAAATCAATAATGTAATCCCAACACAAACTGATTAAGTACACTTACATTTTACACATATTTAAGTGGATTGAACATAATCAAATTAAGTTAGGACAAATAGCAATTGTGTTGCTGGAGCTCATTTTAACTAACCAATTTGAACAAGCAGCAAAAATATATATTTTTTCAGTCATTACAGAAGCTCCCATTAACTGTCTCGTTTTCAGATTCCAGTGGTTCACTGAATATATATTAATTAATATATATATATATATATATATATAGAGAGAGAGAGAGAGAGAGAGAGAGAGAGAGAGAGAGAGAGAGAGAGAGAGAGAGAGAGAGAGAGAGAGAGAGAGCACTAAAACCACCTGCACCTGGCAACACTACAAACATGGAGAGATTATTTACTTGACTTTTAAACTTAATATTAATGAATGATGGACTTTTCTATTACTTTTTGCAAAAAGCAATATTTGGTCTCTGGGTGATGTTTAATGTAAAATCCAGGTCTGGAAGCAAAATAAGCCACTCAATGCTGGTATATTTTGGATTGATAAAAATGTGCTTTTAAGAAAGAAACAGGAAACATAAAAAAAACTTCTTTAGTCAAAAAAATAAGAGGAGCAAGCAGACTTTTAAATGATCATCTGAGTGAGACTTTTAATTACCACACAGATTAATCACCACGTTATGACAATCCACCACATTGTGAAGTCAGCTCAGTGAACTGACAAATTGGCTTATAACAGACAGAGCAACTACATTCAAGGGCACTGGACTAGTTATGTAAACTATAACTCTGTGGCTACAAAATGGTCATTTTATTATGAAATATGCCGAAAGGGATCTTTGGTTCTTTACAAAATATCACAAGTTACAGGTTTTACACTGTAGATCATGGTAAATGAAGACATACATTTGGTCTGTGTTTTCATGTGCCCAAATAGCATTTGTTCAAGCTTAAACCATGCAAACATGCTACAGGTATATCAAATACAACAACCAAAAACAATACAAAGAAATACAAAATGGTAATAAAAAGTGTTGAACCAACATCTGATTCAAATAATTCAGACTGAAAGTCCAAAACGGAAGTCGAATGAATATCCAAAACATATGAAGTGCCGTAACAAATCGCTGTCATCAAGTTGTGATATTTAAAAAAAAAAACATTGCTGTTCATCCAAGGGTCTTTGGCATGTGATAAAGTTACAATGCTTTGCAATGCAAACTGTTTTCCATTTTCAGAATTCTGTATTTTGTTGGCTGGATTGTCTTAGTCTTCTGATTATCTCTCCACTGCGCAAAATAAGACATTGAACTGTGTTTCCTTCTTCTTAAAGGGGTGGAGGTTAAAATGAATTGCAGTTTTACTTTGCAGAGCTACGTTTACTGAACACGAGACATTGCTTTGCTGCTGTGACTTCTCAGGACCTTCTGGAAGAGATCATCTGGAATGTGACAAGAAATATATTAAGATTCATTATTTTTTCATCTCAATACAATCACAAGCAAAATATGAAATATATCTGACTCTTTATTTATGTGGGGGTAAAAAAAGTTAAAGTTAGTGAACAATGCATACCATTTTTCATTACATGAGTCCCAGCCTGGGATGGAAAATTGAGAAGATATATTTCATTTATTTTGACAATCATTAATATTTATAAAATCTTTTAATTAAATAGAGGCACTGATCTATTGTAAAAAAAACTGTGTATGACATTATACTACTAACCCTAACAGCAGAGGTGCGTCTGATTGTCGAGCCTTCAGCCTGGTCACTCACAGTTTTAGGAGCTAAAACAAAGTGGCATGTCACACTGTTATGAAGCTCTGAAATAAGATATGTTTATTATCAAAATGTTTTAGAAAATGTGTCTAATGGCTTACGCAGTGGCTTTATGATTACATTAACAGCATGTACAACTCCATTGGTAGCCATCAGATCACCCTCCACAACAGGCACCCTGTTCACGTATATGGTGGAGTTACGCTGAAAGTCATACAAAAAATAATTCATTCATTATCAGATGAAATCAGGAATATTTTACCCATAAATTAATATTCTGTCATCATTTACTCTCCCTGACTTCATTAAAAAAACATGTTATTTTTTCTCCAAAAGGAGAATTTTAAAGAATCTTCAAACAGACCTTCTCTACAGAACGGCAGTTATGAATCTTCAATGTGAAGATTCAGCAGATTCATTAATTCTTTGATGATTCATGATTTTGTGTGTGTGTGTGTGTTCTGCAAAATAACAGCATATAGTTTCAACTGTGAGTAAATGACCGAAATTTTATATATATACAATACACTACCGTTTAAAAGTTTAGGGTAAATACGATTTTTTTTTTAAAGAAATTAATCCTTTTATTCAGAAATTATATATTAAATTGATCAAAAGTAAAGACCTATAATTTTACAAAAGATTTCTATTTCAAATAAATGCTGTTCTTTTGATTTTTCTAGAAATTTTCTATTCTTTAAAGAATCCTGAAAAAAGTGTCACACTTTACACAAAAATGTTAAGCAACACAACTATTTTTCCAACATTGATAATAATGAGAAATGTTTTTCAGGCACCAAATCAGCATATTAGAATGATTTCTGAAGGACCATGTGATACTGAAGACTGGAGTAATGATGCTGAAAATTCAGCTTTGCCATCACAGGAATACATTACATTTTAAAATATATTAAAATAGAAAACAGTTATTTTAAATTGTAATAATATTTCAAAATAATACTGTTTTACTGCATTTTGATCAAATAAAAATGTTTGAACGGCAGTGTACATATATTCTACTTCTATCGAAGATACACAATCTAAAAAGCATTTATTTTCTTCACTCAATAATAAGATAAGATTGATTGCAGTAGTGAGTACTGACAGTGCCTAACTCCAGTTTATCGCCTGCAAGGGGCTTCATTCTGGTATGTGAGGTCACAGCGCCGCTGACCAGGAACTCGTCACCAATGTGGTATTTCAGAAGGTTTGCCAGCTCCTTGGGGTCTCCTATGTACAACATACAGTAGCAGGGAAACAACAGATGTAAGTATATGCTGCACATTCACAAACACTCATACTGCTGCCTTACAGAATTCCCAAATCTGACCAGCTTGTGTGTAATCATGCACTGAACATCTGTTTTATGAACACATATGGTGAAACATGAGTGGCACTTGAAAGACATTACTCATGAGTTTGTTGAGGTCGGCGGGGGGCATTGCACTGAAAGCAGAATTGGTGGGGGCGAAGAAGGTGTAGGTCCCTTTTTTGTTCAGGAGCTCAGTCAGGCCTGCTCTCTGAATGGCGCCAACCAAGGTGCTGTATGGATGAAAGTTCATTAAAGCACATTATTAGAGTATATCTTTAGGCTATAAAGACAGTTAGACTGACAGGTCAAATTCCACCCAGGTCATCGGAAATCTGAAGAAATTACAGCCTCAAGTTTGAACATGCAACTACATTATCATTATGAGAAGAAAAAAGAAAAACGTTTTGAGAGACTGACATTGAGGTCTTTGAATGTGGGTGAGAAACAGCTGCATATTTTCTTTCAATAAGACTGTGAAAACAATTACACCCTTTATGGTGGAACATTTTTTCTACTAGTTTTTTTTAATAGGGCATTTGGTGTAAAGCACCACTGATGTGAGGTTACATTTTTTTTTTAACTGAAGTTTATTCTCTCTAAATACCTCTAGATAGGCTTAAACAGTTATTAGCATCTTACTTAAAAGGAAAATGAAAAACCTGTCATCATTTAATAAACCACAAAACCATCATTTACTTATGTCATTCTAAACCCACTTTGTCTTGTGTGGAATACAAAGACAAAGACAACATTTCTTTCCATATAAGGACAAGGTCGTTTGGGTGTCAAGATCCAAAAAGTAACTGTAAAAACATCATAAAAGTAGACTATACGACTTATTAGCTTTGGTGTGCTGGTGCCTTTTGACAGCAAACGCCATTTGTTCTCATGTGTCTTCTGACCAAATGCCATATTTGATTTCAGAGCAACAGCGGAAGGGAAGATTCAGTGAATAACGGCTAACATTTCAGAAAATTCTGTCATAATTTACTCACTCTCAAGTTGTTCCAAACCTGTATGTGTTTATTTCTTCTGCTAGATAGATATTTGAGAAGAATGTTTGGTAACCAGATAGTTGACGGTAGCCATTGACTTCCATTGTAGGGAAAACATACTATAGAAAGTCAATGGCAACTGTTTGATTACCTATATTCTTTAGAATATCTTATTTTGTGTTCAGCAGAAGAAACAAAGACATACAGGTTTGGAACAACTTGAGGGTGAGTAAATGATAGAATTTTCGTTTTTGGGTGAACTATCCCTTTAAGACTTCACTGTAAGGAGTTTTCTTTAAATATATGAATATGTTTATGATCTTTTTACCTAAAACGATCATCTGCCTTCAGGACGTCCATGACAGTTCCCATGGGGGGTGCCAGGACCTTGTCAACGACGAACATATTCGCATAGCGTCCATTTTTGTCATGGGCAGCAATGCAAGCATTCTCAATGCACAGGTTCTGCAACGTCCAAGCAAGTGAAACGGTTAAGGTTAATGGTAATACAGATCAGCACATTTGTTTCAAAGCTCTCTTTTCTCACAAGACTGATGATGCATGAAGTGGGCTGTGGAAAACGTTAAGGTGATCCAAAGGAGAGGTTTCCGGTGGTCTGGGAATTCCATTACAAAGCAGAAATGTGAGAGCGCAGACAGAACTATACCACCCTCGCTGCCAGCTACAACATGGCTAAAAAAAAAAAAAAAACGTGGCTCTTATGTGTGTTTGATGGATTGACATGTAAAGACTTACATTTCTGAACACAAACACTCTCAGTTTCAATCCACCAAGAGTCTCCAACTCCTGCCCATGGTAAAGGCTCTTGGAGGAAAACCTCTCCTTGAGAATGTGGTTTCTCAGCAGTTTCTTCATGTCGGGTGTCATGGGCAAGCTCTTGTCTGCACATAAATGATACAATTACAGTTATTTCAGAGTTTCTTAAAGCTCATTTGCTAGATTAATGAAAATGGAGTGATCCAACCTTTAAAAGCATCATCCAGTGGGGCTAATAAGGTCACAGCCTCAGAACCAATGAGATGATCAGTAAGACCAGCGTCTTTAAAAAGCTTTGAGGCTGTAGTAACTACTGATCCCTCTGCAAGCTCCAGGAGGGTCTTGGCTAAAACAAACAAGAAAGCACAGTAAAGCATTGAATACAACATGGTTAAAAGGTCAACTAAAAATAAGAGTGTCCATGACACCGAAAAGAAAAAAAACTATTTTTAAAAACAATTGACAGTGTTCAAGTGACAGTGACACTAATATTTGATTGTGTTCAGTTCTTATTCTGCAGTAAATCATGGAGCCATTTCAAGTTTTGCTGATGATACTTCCTATTCTTTTGTTTTCTGCCTGCGGTAACTATGAGTGAAAGGTCAATTCATCATTGTGTATCCGATATTGGCACATTGTGGAATAAAGGTGAATTGCACTTATTTAGTCATCAAATATATTCAATTAATGTTGTGAAGAAAAAATATACTTACACTGTTACAAACCTGGGGTCGTTAGTGACCCAATTCAAGTTTTACAAAAAATTATTGGGAAAACAGGCATTCTTTAATATATTATTTTTCTTTTTTATATATTGTTTAGAATGAATTGATTTAGGAATACTAAGAATGTTGATGTCTAACTTCATAAAATGAATGAGGAGGAGGGTAGTGAATGACGTCCCAGGTCACTAAAGACCCGAGGTATGTGTTTAAGGGAGCAATAAAATTAAAAAATGTGTCATAAAACAGCATCTAAAAGTCTCCTGAAGATCATACCTGAGTCAGGGATGAGGAGTTCATTGATGTAGTGAACAACTCCATTGGTTCCAAGTTTATCTTTCTGCATGACGATGGCTTTGCCGTTGATGGTCATGTCTGCACCATCGCAGCCGACTTCCAGCACAGAGCCCTGCAGGGTTTCCAGAGGTGTTCCAGCCACAATGGACTCAGAGCAGTGCAAGTTCTTCAGAATGTGGTAATTCAGCAGATCTAAAGTGGATTGAGTCCAAAAAAATGATGACAAGGTGACAGCACATATCAATATCAGCACAGCTGTGCAATTGGTAAAAGACATACCATAATAATTGTTCTGGAAGAATAAAATGAAACTGCTGTTGCAGCATCTGGGAGATTCACAAGTGCACATTATTACTAAAAAAAAAAAGTTTATCTTCGTAATCTTTTAGCAAAATGAAATAGCTTTCTTGCTTCTGAAACATTTTTCTGTTTGGCCGATGTTACAAATGAATCTCTCTTACCTCCTCCCACCACCTGGCTCCAATCAGGTATGCACTATAATGCCAACTTTTTACAATCCAATCACTTCCCAATGGATAAATTTTGTCCCACTCAACATTTTTTTTTTCCTCATAGAATATCTCGTTTCACTCAGAAATGCATCACATTATGGAAGTAAAATGGGTTGTGACAAGTGCCTTATGCTGAAGAAGAACAAAAGTACCTTTAAGAGCAACAGGATCTCCCAAAATCCTGGTCAGTGTTTCTGAAGGAATCTTCTCAAAGGCTTCATTGGTAGGAGCAAAGATGGTGTAGGTACCCTCGTTCTCCAACAGATTTGTGAGACCAGCAGCAGCAACGGCAGTCTAAATGAAAAGGGAAAAAATTCATTCAATGTACTTTGTACCATTTACACTACATTCAATTTAATGCCTATTCTGAACCAGTAAATTCCCTCAATCTACCCGTAGAGTGTCCAAGTCATCATCGGTGTCAATCAAAGAGTTGACATTGTTCGTAATGGCGGTGATGACTCTGTCAACGACATGCACAATTCCATTGGTGGCATGCTGGTCTGTCTTCACAAGCCTCGCACAGTTCACTGTCACAATCTGCAACAAAACATATGGTTTGGTAATGTACAGACAACTTCACAACAAATCATTTGTAATAAAGAAAACAAACATGGTAACACTTTATAAGTATACAGTAATAAAGTACTTACAAATCATGAACAAACTATCATAGTTTATATATAGTTAAAATATTGCAGTCACAACATTGTTAATATATTAATAGGTTATATACAAATAGTGAGTTCTACATTCATTGTCACTGTAAATAGCACAACTATTATTGTTTAATTAGCTCGTAGTAAAGAAATTGTTAATTGATTAACAGGAGGAAGTAGGAGTAAATAGTTCTCGCTTTAGATTAGACCACGGAAAATGTCATTAGTTAAGTGCTTTAAACCAACCTTTATTAGACATTAATTACATAAGTATTAAGTGTTCCTTAAAAAGTTTAAAAATACATTAAGCACACACGCACGCATGCACAAACGAACGCACGCACACTTAATGTAATTGTACACTTTTTAAGGAACACTAAATACTTGGTTTAAAGCAGTATTAATTAATGACATTTTCCCATTTTCAGTGGCCTAATCTAAAGTGAGAACTATTTACAGTTAATAAGTTAACAAAGCATTAAAAACAACTCTAACTCTAAACATATGGGCTAATTAAACAATAGTTGGGTTAATTACAGTGACAATGAATGAAGAACTCACTATTTGTCTATAACCTATTCATATATTAACAATGTAGAGACTATAATATATTAACAATTAATTCACTATAAACTAATAGTTTGCAAATGATTTGTAAATACTTTATTACTGTATACTATGAACCAAAAACGCTAGTCAACATAGTATTAACTAACTATAGATAAAGTAAACACATTTCCAGTGAGAAAATCTAAACAAGACTTGGTTAAAGCAGCAAACCGATTTCATTCACATTTGACTTACTCCGTTAGAATAATGATGGATGTGAACATCAAAGTCCTGATACATGGAGGAGAACGAAGAGCCATGCTTGAGGTCGTCAGACGTCAAGCGTCTGTTGATCATGTGGTAGTGCAGAGCGTTGAGGAGTTCAATGTTGACGTTGCTCACCAGTGCATCCAGAATTTCCTACAGCACATTGAGCTAATCTTGATATTTCTTGCTATTTTTACAGTTTGGTAGACAATACATAACGTTTTCTGGGAACTCTTTGCCTACATAGCCTGAATACGACAGGCTATGAACACTTTATTTGTTCTACATGGTCTATGGAGACGCATTGCTGGGAACTCACAGTGGGAAGCGCAGCCCAAGCCTCATTGCTGGGAGCGAAGAATGTGAAGCTGCCGGGTCCTTCGATCTCCTCCTGCAATTTCGCTCTTTCAGAGTACATCTTAGTAGTAGTGGCTCCAACCACACCCAGGGTTTTATAGATGTTCGCCAGAGGTAAAGCTGTGAAAAAACAAATCAACTTTTTATTGCTAATATCATAACAAACCTCTTTTAATGCACGCAATTCCATTTACATACCTGCTGGACAGCCTTTTTCTCCAATGGCCTTCTCATAGCCAGGGCAGCACTCATAGCTGATCACCCTACAAAAAGATTGAACAAGGTCAAAAAACATTGCTCTACACTTCATTGAGTTTTACAGAAGATTCGGTGCAAGAGTTTTTTGAAGAGTTCTTCTGCAGGAAATCAGGTCTATATTTCTCTCTTTATTATTGCGAGGGCTGAATTGGAGACAACCAACACACTCCTCGATGTGTTTTAAACTGCATGGCTTAAGCTATACTGTCTTCATTTTATTTCTCGCCAGATATTTCCATGATAAATAAGGTCTGTGCTTGAGTTGGTCTTAGAGGGTCATAAAATCGAATTTCCTTTAGATGCAGAAGAATCCAGAGGCACAGTATGGGCCAGGGGGAAACTCCTAAGAGGGAACTCTAACACCAGTAGTTCTGCCAATAAAAACAATGGGAAATTCCTAGGAACCACCATACAAAGGTGCAAGAGATTGACACATACCTTTTAAATGCTATGATCACTTACTAATGCGGTTAATCTTTATATGCATAATCATTTTAGGTCGCTACTAATAATTCAATACTAAAAAATGAGTCTGTGTCTGTTTTGTTTGTTTGTTCTTCTAAGAAATAATCATTGCATTATTTCATGACAAAAAAGTGCTTGTATGGGACTAAACAATGATCACTAAATCCCTTTTAACCCTCATGTGGTGTTCAAAACCCTATAACACCTGTGGTGTTCCCGGTCAAAAATGACCGGGCCATAAAAAAAACCTTATAAATCACTCATTATACCATATTTTCACCCAATCTTGGATTCAATCTTTTTGTCAACATGTTCTCTTTCAATTAGGACTGGTTTTATATTTTGATTTGCATCTGAATAATCATAGGCCTCATTTATTTGAGAGTAGGCATTTCATTTTTTGAGTAATTTTTTTTAAATTTTTGAATAATTTTGGAAATATTAAATAAAATCTGAAGAAAATTGGTATTGTTGATCACACTAGTCAACTTAACATTTTCACCAGGAATTTTGTTTTGAAACTTTTGTTTTGTAAAAAATATGGCACATAGTCACACTTGTGGTGTTCCCGGTCAAAAATGACCGGCCTATAAAAAATAGCTTATAAGTCACTCATTATACCATATTTTCACCCAATCTTGGATTCAATCTTTTTGTCAACTTGTTCTCTTTCAATTAGGACTGGTTTTATATTTCTGTTTGCATCTGATTAATCGTGGGCCTCATTTGTCTGAGAGTAGGCATCTCATTTTTTGAGTAAAAAACAAATAATTTATGAGTAAATTTGGAAATATGAAAAAAAAAAATGAAAAAAATGGCTACTGTTGATCACACTTGTCTACTCTAATGTTTCACCAGGAATTTTGTTTTGAAACTTTTGTTTTGTAAAAAATATGGCACATAGTCACACTTGTGGTGTTCCCGGTCAAAAATGACCGGCCTATATAAAATAGCTTATAAGTCACTCATTATACCATATTTTCACCCAATCTTGGATTCAATCTTTTTGGCAACTTGTTCTCTTTCAATTAGGACTGGTTTTATATTTCTGTTTGCATCTGAATAATCGTGGGCCTCATTCATCTGAGAGTAGGCATGGTCAAAAATGGTCACAATGGCCGACCATTGAAAGTGAATGGGAGAGACTGAAAATAACAGAACAATTTAGTTTTCAGGAGCATGTTCATTATTTTCATGTACACATATGAGCATGTGTGCTTGCAAACATCGAGCCCTTGGACCTGTGCATGTATCGATACATTTATACACACGCTACCCAGACACACACATGTTAAAACACACAAACTTTTTTAAATATTACACACATTCTTTTCCACAGAGAGAAATTTGATCCTACCCTAACCTGCATCTAATATACATTTATCCATCTGACATTACCACACACACACACACACACACACACACACACACAGGCCGTGATCAGATTTTTGACTCAGAAACTAGTGAGGAGGAGGAAATTCAGGATGCATCTTGCAGTGAAGATGTTTCTAAAGAGGAAGGCACCACTGAATCGGCTACGGAGCTTGAAACAACTGATGAGGAGCAGTCTTCCAGTGATGAGGGCCCAGCTGAGGTTACCGTTTCATTCTGGTCAAAAGATGGAACTTTGTCCTGGCCTTCATCCCCACCTATGAGGCAAGGCAGGTTTTCTTCTGAAGGCCTTCCTCTTCAGAAACATCTTCACTGCAAGATGCATCCTGCATGTCCTCCTCCTCACTAGTTTCTGAGTCAAAAATCTGATGAATAACATCATGTGCAGAGCTGTTTTGCCATTGTGCTGCCACAAATGAATGACAAGCAAAATGCTGTGAGGCATTTTATATATGCCTGTGCTATCACATGATGTATATTTGTAAATATTGTCTAGTTCTGTGTGAGAACCTCACAGTTCCAAAACAAAATGTCATAATATTTTGTCTGGAAGCTGTGATGAAACAAGACCATGAAAGAAAGATTCTTTTGAAGCCGGGTCACTGCAGTCACGGCCAGTTTGTGTGTGTGTGTGTGTGTGTGTGTGTGTGTGTGTGTGGTAATGTCAGATGGATAAATGTATATTAGATGCAGGTTAGGGTAGGATCAAATTTCTCTCTGTGGAAAAGAATGTGTGTAATACTCAAAAAAGTTTGTGTGTTTTAACGTGTGTGTGTCTGGGTAGCGTGTGTATAAATGTATCGATACATGCACAGGTCCAAGGGCTCAATGTTTGCAAGCACACATGCTCATATGTGTACATGAAAATAATGAAAATGCTCCTGAAAACTAAATTGTTCTGTTATTTTCAGTCTCTCCCATTCACTTTCAATGGTCGGCCATTGTGACCATTTTTGACCATGCCTACTCTCAGATAAATGAGGCCCACGATTATTCAGATGCAAACAGAAATATAAAACCAGTCCTAATTGAAAGAGAACAAGTTGACAAAAAGATTGAATCCAAGATTGGGTGAAAATATGGTATTATGAGTGATTTATAAGCTATTTTTTATAGGCCGGTCATTTTTGACCGGGAACACCACAAGTGTGACTATGTGCCATATTTTTTACAAAACAAAAGTTTTAAAACAAAATTCCTGGTGAAACATTAGAGTAGACTAGTGTGATTAACAGTAGCCATTTTTTTCATATTTTTTTTTCATATTTCCAAATTTACTCATAAATTATTTGTTTTTTACTCAAAAAATTAGATGCCCACTCTCAGATAAATGAGGCCCACGATTAATCAGATGCAAATAGAAATATAAAACCAGTCCTAATTGAAAGAGAACAAGTTGACAAAAAGATTGAATCCAAGATTGGGTGAAAATATGGTATAATGAATGATTTATAAGCTATTTTTTATAGGCCGGTCATTTTTGACCGGGAACACCACAAGTGTGACTATGTGCCATATTTTTTACAAAACAAAAGTTTCAAAACAAAATTCCTGGTGAAACATTAGAGTAGACTAGTGTGATCAACCGTAGCCATTTTTTCCATATTTTTTTTTCATATTTCCAAATTTACTCATAAATTATTTGTTTTTTACTCAAAAAATGAGATGCCTACTCTCAGACAAATGAGGCCCACGATTAATCAGATTCAAACAGAAATATAAAACCAGTCCTAATTGAAAGAGAACAAGTTGACAAAAAGATTGAATCCAAGATTGGGTGAAAATATGGTATAATGAGTGACTTATAAGCTATTTTTTATAGGCCGGTCATTTTTGACCGGGAACACCACAAGTGTAACAAGGTAACAATACTCCCACAAAAAAATAAGAAAATTTTCAAAAAAACACTGAGATTTAGTTATACCGTTTGGGAACAAAGTCACTAAGTTTCAGTCCAAAGCGACAACATTAACTAGTATTTTCGGGAAAAAGAAAATCTTCTCCGGGTCAAATTGACCCGAACACCACATGAGGGTTAAAGCCTATAGACTTAAAGGTAAAATATGTGCTTATTTTAACAATATGCTTATGCAACATAAGAATCTGCTATTACATAGTTTCCTTGACGTATTATAAAACAGCTCTTTGACTTATTTGTTTAACATATTTTGCCGAAGAATCCTTGAGGATACATCGATGATGTGGTATGAGTGGTATGACCACTTAGAGACAAAGTCCTTTGAATTATATATTTTTAAAGGTTGCTCACTTACCAATTGCAACAAATTGTTAGCATACTAGCTTGAGTAACCCACAGCATCTTAAGAGTGTGAGAGTGGAAGACTAGAAAGCAAATCTAAACAAAGACAACAATCCTGACATTCAGGCATGGTGTAGACCTGTAAAACGCACGGAAGAGGAAAGCAGACTGAACTGATTATCAAAACAGATGGTAACTCAACTCCTGTTTGTCTTCTGCCAACATAAGCAAAGATGGTAGCCATGGATTTCTGACTAAATAAACAGCTAGGCCGCATACATATCGTGCACTTTCAAGTGGTGTGACAAGAGGTTCCCAGAAGTATTGTGAAAGTTGTATTATACTAGATTATGTTGAAATCTATTTTCAGTGTATGAATGGTCAGCTGATTTATCATTTGCGTCTTCTAAAACGTCTCACTTCCCATTTATAAAGGATATCAAAAGAGACAACATGATTTCTCGGATAACTTCTTCTTAAATTGGAAAAAGGAGATGACAACAATCATTCCTAATTTCTTTGATTAAATATCTTAATGAATTAATTATATCTTTAAAAGCACAAACATTTTAAAGGTTTGCTGAAGTTATCAAACCATATTATCACCATTATATCAAAATAAAGCACCTGAACCGGGTGTCTAGCAAAAAGAGTGCACTAGGGAGTATATGCTGAAGAAAGTTATTAGTCTCGCCTCAAGTGACCTGGAAACATCATGTTCCACAGTACTGACCTTTATAAACCAGTCATACAAAGAGTGCAGTTATTCCCACAAAATTCCTCCCACCCCAAAACCTCGAAACTCTGTAAATCAAGTGAACTTCAGTGTCACAGAACACAACCTTGGGGTTTCCTGAGGAAGGTACATCCTTTCACTGCAAGACTTTCTTTTTTCTTTTTTTTCACACAGAAAGACATCAGCAAAACTCATTGAGACCTGGTCAATGATTTGTGTGCGTTTGGGGATATAAGGCCTTCTACAGGACTCCCAACTGTAATCATTTCCTAGAAGCAAGCGCCCACACCAACTCTGACTTCCTTCTTTCTTTCTTGAGACTTGCTATGAAAGAAACTCTGTTTAAAAAACAAATCCTTCTCTATCTCAAGATTTCGCTGTACACTCTTAAATTTTGTTCTTGATCAGGGTTGCCAAACAGACAGCTTTTACTCATTTGAATAAAGAAATAATGAATAATAACAAATATCAGGCTACATAAATAAATGAATTAATAAGTATAAGTATAAGTCTTTCTAAATGATCTATGCTAACATCCTTATATTTACCAAATGGGAAAAATCGTGTCACTCTTTCACAGAATTGAATTTTTGATGTACTACCATTCAAAAGTTTTTTTTTAAATAAATGAATGCTTTTATTCAGCAAGGATGCATCACACTGATCAAATGTGAGATTAAAGACATTTATAATGTCACAAAAGATTTCTATTTCAAATAAATGCTGTTCTTTTGAACTTTCTGTTCATCAAAGGGTAAAACAATTCAAACAAAAATCTATGGTTTCCACAAAAATATTAAGCAGCATAATTGAAAGGGAATAATAAATGTTTCTCAAGCACCAAATCAGCATATGGGAATGATTTCTGAAGGATCATGTGACACTGAAGACTGGAGTAATGATGCTGAACATTCAGCTTTGCCATCACAGGAATAAATTAAATTTAAATAATACATTTAAATAGAAATCAATCATTTTAAAATGTAATAATATTTTACAATATTAGCGTTTTTACTGTATTTTTCATCAAATAAATGCAGCCTTGGCGAGTATAAGAGACTTATTTAAAAAAAACATTTAAAACTTTTGAATGGTACTGTATTATGCATAACATATGGTGTTGTAAACCGTAATTCAGTAATTCAAAGTATCATCAGCCAGGACACATGGGATTATTCAAAACTTCTGCAACTAAAAAACTCCCAAAACTTGTTGGTGCACCTACTTTAGCATGCACACCTTATGTAAGAAACATTCATCTCTTACATAATGTTTCCAAATAAACATTCCAGACTCCATTCCAGATTCCAACATTCTTAAAAACCATCCATCATGGAACGTATTGTACCAAAACGCCGGCAACTTCACCATTAAACTCTCCCATTAAATCTATGGTTTTTATTTGTCTTTTAAAAGTATCATTTGTGTTCTTGTATTGTAGACACTGAACATGCGGTTCCTCCTGAATATATATTTGTCCGTGGAATGTTCATAACACCTTTCCCTCCTGCGGGGACATTAAGTGGCTGTCAATCAAACAGTGTTTCTACAAGTTGTAATTGTATAATCCAGGTCTTGGAGCACTGAGGAGCTTTTAGACAGAAAGGCACACCGATTTGTCAGCCTCGCATTAATGCACTGTTCAGGATGTTAGGCAATTTAACCCTGTGAAGACTGAAGCCAATTACCAAGAGACATATGGTAACCATTACTACACAACGTTCTTCTATATCTACCGTCAACTTGAACTCAAATACCCTGTTCACTGTTTCATACAAAAGAAAAGAGGCCTTTACCAAAAAAAGTGAATCTGTCCATTGTGTAAAATTATAACTTTATGAGCTATGCAGCTGGTGGAAAATGGAGACTGAAAGATGTCAAAGTGTGTCATACAACAGTCATTAACACTTTAACAAGACATTTTCTCTTCATCATTTCAAAAGGTTGCAATTTGGAAAATGCTTCACCAAAGTCATCAGAAGCTATGAATATACTTATCTCAGCGTAATAAATATTATTTAGTACAACGATGATGCATTTTAAATCCCCTGTGAAAACTGTGTTGGCAAGGTGATATAAGTTTAATCACATATTCATCTCTCAGCACATTCTGGCAGTTTAGACGAAAATGCTGACAATAAGTCATTAACTTAAACTTCAATCTGGTTCCATAAATGCGGGGAAAAGACTGGTATGACATGGGTGAAATATTTTCCATCTAGTTATGTTCTGAGAGATTTTTCCTTAGCAACTTGAAAAGACAATGGTATTATTTTACCTATGAAGAAATATTTATAATGTCTGGTACACTGGCTCAAACTTCAGCACAGTAAAATACTGGAACATCTTTTGCAAAATGCATAATGTTATCCTGACAAATGTACCTGTCTGATAGATAGATAGATAGATAGATAGATAGATAGATAGATAGATAGATAGATAGATAGATAGATAGATAGATAGATAGATAGATAGATAGATAGATATCATTTCAGATTTTCAATATTAAGATATCTGTGGTAACTCACGTTGGTTTGCCACAGATTTTGCGGTGATACCATTGCTTGCAGTTGGTGAAGTACTTCTTATCCGTTCCTTGAATCTTCTGCATAGCACAGACATTGGGGCTGCAAACCAATTCAAATAAACACACCATTTTTTAAAAGCTCCACGCATTCACCAAATGCTTAATGCATTGTGCAGGATTAAAGAAAAAGTAGCCTACTACTTTTTACTTTTGTTCAAAACCATGTTTATATGTGCATATAAATCAGAGGGTCATATGACTTTATTGTGCTCATTGTTTTAAATCCTATTTAGGGAACAGAACGGCTATCAGTCTTTAAAATGATCAATGAATGACTCAGGTGTACGAACACAGCAAAACAGCCCTTACCCATGTGTTCTTCCTCTTATCCTGCTGTGCTGAAGAACCGCTTGATACGGGGATTTCGCGGCGAAAACTGTCGCGATTAATGTGATAGCCAGAGCAAACAAAGTTAAGCGCTTCATTTTGCGTCCGTGCACGCGCACTCCACAGCGGCGCTGGAAGCGGCAGTGACCGGCTTTAAATACCGAGACCCCTCGCTCTGGTGCTCTGGGAGGGGCTTCAGACAGAGGACAGCAACACGACACTTTCACTTTACAGACACAGACACATTTCACTTAAAAGTACAATTTTTGACCATGATGATAAAGCTCTTATACATTGTAATCATTATAAAAGTTTTTTGTACAAATAAATAAATATATATAGGCTATATATATATATATATATATATATATATATATATATATATATATATATATATATATTTACACTCAATTGTATACACTACTATTAAAACAGTCATAAAAAATGTAAAAGTGTAAAGATGGCCATAAAACATGGAATAAAAACTGACCTCTTTATATGCATTTTTGTCTTAAATATTATTTTCATTTGAACGATTTTAATGAAATTGTCATGACTTACAATTTGTAAGTTACAAACACTGGATTTCTATAAAAAAAAAAACAACAACAATCTAACCTGTTCTAGTCATTTGATTTCATGTCAAATGTTGTGTAATTTTGTGTCTCAATAGCCTACTCTATTTCACTGTTAATTCATAGCGATTTACGGACTTTTCTGTAAGTAACAATAAATGTAATAACCATGAGATAAAATTAAATAACCATCTGGGTTAAGTGTGCAATCCAGCCTGTGTCAGCGCTGGTTGCAAGCACAATGTAATAAAAAGCTGTATTTAATCTCAAGCAGTGAATGTTTAATGAAAACAAACTCAAAATAACACGTCTTAGAATACTGGATACAAAAATATGTAGAACAGACCAACCAATATAATACTGATGAGAATGGACAATGAACTGAACAAACTTTTACAAGTTAAACTAATCAACGAAATAGAGAACAGGTGCAGATCATAATCAATCAATGAAAAACCAAACTCAACCACAGGAAACGGGAACCAAAACAAGAGCAAAACCCAGGAAACCCACCCAAAACAGACATTAAACCCAGAATCAGCAAGGCACGTCCTACAGAGTCCAACAGAAGAGGGCGGGAGGGGGCTTAGGAAGTGGGTGCAGGGCAGGCACAAGGGACAAACACAGGAGCCAGGGCAGAGCAAACAACCGGAGAATCCAGGGACGAGCTGAAGGTGGTAATACCCAGGGCGGAGATGATAGTGGGAGGAGCCAAGGTGGAATCCCCAGTAGGAACCCCAGGACGAAAGCCCATGTCAGAGTCAAGGGAAGGAGGAGCAATGGTGAAGACTTGGTGGCTGGAACCAGGTGAACTACCGACCGAGACGGATCAGATGACCCAGGCGGAGCCGAAGTGCCGACAAGACCGGTCAACACAGAAGGTCCTGGAGACCAAGGCGGAGCTGTGGGGCCGAGCAGCCATTGAAGGGCACAGAGGTTCTAGGCAGAGCAAACCGATCGACAGTCCAGGGCTGAACTGGCGAACAATTAGTCTGAGGCGAATTCACAAAGCACAGAGCAGGAGATGAACACCTGAAGAACTGGGCAGTGCAGGCAGTGGTTTACAAAACAGCTTTCCAAAACAGACAGACTTCTTAGGAACTTCTCCTTGGCCGATACAGGACAGGCAGACATTTCAGGAATGGCACTCTCTGACGACTCGGAATAGGAAGAGGAGATGGGAGTGGGAGGAAGGGTGAAAACACAGACATCAATAACTCTGGGTAGTGCTGAGTGACGAAACAGGCTTGGTGCAGGTTGACGGAAAAGGCAGGGTGCAATCATTTTCCAAATCAATCAGGGGCTCAGAGTTTAAAGCATCTACAACCACCTCAGCTGAAGGGACAGGGCTCCATTCCATCTTCTCCTATTTCAACAGTATTCCCTCACTGATGTATGATGTTGCCGGCTCACGCACCTGACAATCTGACATGGTTGGCTTGGGCTCCAGGGCGATCTGGGGCACAGGCATCGGCTCTGGCTCTTGGTTCGTGTCAGGCTAGGGCTTAGCATCCGTTGGGACGATGGCTGCGGGTGGTGCGCTGAATTCCTCCTCTCTCTCGCAGATGGTGAAGGGGGAACTAGAAGAACCCAGTCTAAATATTTCTTGAACGTCCCTTGAGGTCTGTCTCCAGGAAGATCTCAACGCGGAGACACAAGCATGCCTACCCTGAGAAGAGAAGAAAAAACACACACGCTGTCGTCATCATAGTGGACGAGATGGTACAAATCCAGCATTTGTTCTGTCCTGTATTTAACCAGCAGTTGCATTTAAAAACTACCCAAATTGGGTGGTTTTTACCCAGCATTTTTTTTTCATAGAGAAGAATAATACATTGATAATTTACCATATTGTGCTAGTGGCATTCTTAAATTGGATGGGGTATTGTAGCAAGGGAGCTGTTTCTTTTAAAGGTAAAACAAACCTCCATTTTAGAGATTTGTTGGTTTGCATAATGCTGTAAATAACCTCAACTCTGACCTCTAAAAACTCTACAGAAGAATGAATTACACAAAACGAAATATGAGCTATTCTGAAATTATAACGTTCCCTGATAAACCTCTCCAAAATGTCTTCCACCTCACTTGAACAGAACATAGAAACACTTGTAAGCCGGGGACACACTTAACGACTAGCTGAAACATTCTCTGAACTGAACACACTTACAGACTGTTTCCAATGACTGGAGCAGATTTTAAACACATGACTGTGAACACTGACTGAACGCAACTGTCTCTTACTCGGCACGTTTGGGCTTGATCAGTCGTAAGTATCAAATTACATTAATAATCGGTCTTGCAGTCGTTATGTGTGTCCCCAGCTTTAATCAAAACATGTTGGACAGCACTCCATTACTTTCAGATTTAATAAAACAGTTATCACGTCTGGCTTAGGTGTTAGGCCCTTCGAAACATTTGCACTCACTTTCATCACAGAACAGAATATATAATAATATACCGATGTACTTTTCTCTCATTTCCCTCACAATGGCAGCACAAATTGCATTACTTTTCTTTCCTTACTGCAACACTTTTCTTTCAAATGTGTTTCCAATAAGCATTTAATTGTACAATAAATAGGTCAAGTTTCCAATCCAGTTGGATCACATTAGAGGAAATGGGACAATAAACACTTGATTTTTCTTTGGGCATTAAAATATTTAAAAACAACATTTAGTTCAGCCAGTTACACTTTTACAGCTTCTTTAATCTAGTGTGTTATGAGGTTAGTTATATAATCTTCAAATCCACTATTGTAAACTAATAAATGTGTCACTGAAAAACCAATCATTAAATGATGCTTATTCGAATATTACCTTTTATGTAGTGTGTGTGTGTGTGTGTGAATATGCTGCTGACGAAAAAAGAGCAAGACCAGCTTGCGCATTTCCGAGAGTCTTTGAACCAGCCTGAGCCAAAGAGCACTTTTGTTTTTGACCTCAGGGATTTCTCCCCAGAACTGCAAGTGAAAACAGACACAATGACAGTTGATGAGGTGGAGCAAAGCGGTGAAAAAATGTAATAGCACAAGACACCAGATTCCCGCAGAACTTCTGAAACATGGCGGATCTAGTGTGATACAAGCACTGACACAGCTGATGAATAAACATTGGGAAGAAGAACAAGTACCAGATGAGTGGCGCCAAGGCCGATCTGGACTTTGCAGATGATATTGCACTACAAGCAGAGTCGCAGGAGAAGCTATAGCAACTTACCACCAGGTTAGAAAGATGTGCACTTAAGATCGGTCTGCGGATCAATATAAAAAAACCCAAGTGATGCAAATGAACGGAGAAGATGAAGATCTACCGATGCCAATCATCATTGGCAACCAGCTGCTCAATGATATAGACCGGTTTACATACTAGAACAGGAAAGCAGAGCCAGACGTAAACCAACGCAATGGCAAGGCAGCCAATGTGATTCATTAGCATGTCACTCAAGATCCACCTCTACATTGTGTTAACGATGGCAATCTATGCCAGCTTGTAATGTCTGTCAGGAATTATTAAACAATAAAACAGACGAGACAGGAGTAGCAATCTTCATCCATCTTCTTTACTTTATTCATTTCCGTTCTCACACACATTACGTCAGAACACAACACTTCAACAGTTCAGGCTTCTTCTTCCACATAGTAGTCCACTGTATAATTCACTTATGAACACAACACTGCAAAACCTGTAAAAACACTGCACGTTGTTCACAAGTTGGACGTGTTCCACCAGCGGTGCCTCAGGTGCATTTTCTACGTCACATACCACGACTGCGTTACTAACGAAGAGATTCTGCGCAGGGCTAAGCCTAAAACCCACAGACTTTGTCTGCCCATTTTGTCTGAGCGTTGCATCAAACTGGCAGGTCACGTTCTGGGGCAATCACAATGGATGGCGCCCAATGGACGCCAAAGGCAAGGAAGGCCAAAGAAGACCTGGCAACGTACATTCAAAGAGGGTGCGAATTCAAAATAATCCCATGCAGCCAATCATAACGGAATACGCTTGCTGCCCAAAGACGACGAAGAAGTATGTTATATAGCTGTTTGGGAATGTAAAAGGTCTGCCAAATTTTAAAGATCAAAGTGCATGACAAATAAAGTTATTTTCTCGTAAAAGAAAGAATTGATTCTGATCTACTGAAACGAGTTGTCAGTAATTTCAGTATCACTTACTGTTACATATCTACTTAACAATGTAACAAATTTGCATAATGCCAGCCTATGGTCTTCATTGGCGGTGAGCAGCTCTACTTTGACCTGCCCTCAAACACTGTTGGCCTGGAAGAGTTGTGTTCATGTTGTTGACATCAGCGCTGAATCCACTTTGCATACATTTAAAAAGGATGAGCGATGAGGACTCGCACAGGAATTGATACGGTAAAACGGACGCCATTGTTACTGTTCGTATCATTGTGTTTCATGTACTGAGGAAGCCTCCGGAGCTGAAATAGTAATAGACAATAATAATGATAATAGACGTTTCGTTTCCGACACACTATAAGCAGCCGACCAATCACAACAAACTGGGCCATCTGACCAATGAGACCAGATTAGGCTTGTGAAAGGAGGGGCTTAGGGGGCTTTCACACTGGCAGTTTAGTTTGGAACGGGGCACGGTTCACATGAAAAATCGCTAATGTGAACGCTGTCATGGGACCCGGGTGCGTACTGGGATACCGTAGTGGTGGGCAGATCGAGGAAACAATCCGACACCCATCTCAACGGGGACACCTAGTGGTCACTTGCAGGTGTTGATCTGAAACAACCTTGACAACGAGCCATTAAAATTATTATTATTTTTTTTATTATTGTATTTTTCTAATATGTGAAGCTTGTGACCTGTATGCTCCTCACTGTGCATAATGTTATTTTGGTCATAAAAAAATTATATTAATAAAAGAAATCAAGCCACAATGTCTCACTGTTTTTATAGATTTGTATTCAAAAATATAAATTTTTCTGCTGTCGAAGGACTTAGCCAACTACATAATTTCTCCAGCCTTTGAAAAAATCCTCTCACAAGGGACACTTGTTGCTGGCATGCAAAGATATTTTTGATCCAGAAATCTATTAGGAAAACGAAAATGATGTCTTGGCTGTAGATTGGGTACTCATATGTAGACCTATAAAATGTATATTCACAAAATATTACATATTATATTATATTCATAGTGAAGCTGTTTTTAACATGATTGGCAGTTGTGATTGGGACGTTAGGTTGTGGGACGTTAGGTTGACACAGGCCTATTGTCCTTTTGTAAACAGTGTCCCAACAGTTTGTTATTATATTTCAATTATAATTATATTTCAAACAATGCATACCTTGCTTAGATGGCCCAGCAGTGTCAGTAGCAGGCCTAGGTACAGGGGGAATGCTACCATCCTCTGCACCCTGCAAAATGGCAGAATGAGTGCTCCTAAAAATGGCGCATCATGGATGATGTAATTGTTGCAGTAGCTGCCGATCTCAATACATACATCTCACTTTATTTGGGGTTTCCAAATGAAAATGCTCCCACACCACAGATGTACGGCATCTCTATCTATCTATCTATCTATCTATCTATCTATCTATCTATCTATCTATCTATCTATCTATCTATCTATCTATCTATCTATCTATCTATCTATCTATCTATCTATCTATCTATCTATCTATCTATCTATCTATCTATCTATCTATCTGTCTGTCTGTCTGTCTGTCTGTCTGTCTGTCTGTCTGTCTGTCTATTTATCTATCTTAATCTATCTATGTATATATATATGTATCTATCTATTAATCTATCTGTCTATATTTCTAGCTATGCGTCTATTACAGTAATGTGTCACTACATACTCTGTCCATCTCTAGCCTATCAGTCAATGTGTAAATTTAAATGTAAGCCTAAATATAACTAAACAAATCGCACTAAATGTCACTATATCACCAAAAATCCGCTATCTCAAAATCAAACTCCTCTCACAAAAACCCACGCCGGGAACAAACGTGCTCGGACCGCAGCAAACGAGCCCAGTGTAAAAGCCCCCTGAATCTTCTAATGAACAGTTTTCTGACTCTTTGAGAAATGAGGTGATGTGCAATGTACTGTATATTACGTATGAGAAAATGTAAGTATTTTTGACTTTGGATGGATGTCAACCTATTGTAGGAGATCTCCAAAACTAAATTCATTCGTTGACCATTTCATCCGTATCCGACGCTTAGTGATCTATGGACCATCTCATATGCAAGAGACTGTCCATGAATTTTCTTGGGAATGATTTTTCCGGGGTATAGGTTTCCAGGTCTTGCCCAACCCTCCCCATTACTACAGACAATTTACCGTCCCCAATTCACCTACTGAATGTTTTTTATGATTATGGGGGAAACCAGAGCACTCAGAAGAAACCCACACAGAGACAGGAAGAACATGTAAACTCCACACAGAAAGCCCTTCTGGTTCAGCCAGGACTCAAACCAGAGACCTCTTTGCTGTAAGACGACAGTCAGTGCTACCCACTGAGCCACTGTGCCGCCCAAAACAAAATCGCAGCAGATTTTGACAATAGTCCAAGAGATTATCTTAAACAAACACAGTGTCAAAGGCAGGAGATGGTGTGTTTGGACATATTATTGTTTTTATTTTATTTTACAGTAAGTTTATTTTGGGGTTACCCCATAAATCTAGCAGCAGTGCTTAATGACCTCTCCTCATATCCTCTTGCCCGATGCTCCATTAGCTGTGTGGTATTTAGAGAGGTGATTCCGCTGTGGGGAGGGGGTTTCCTTCTTGCACTGCCTGTGCATTACAGTAAAGTCTTACTTTTATACTTGACTTTGTTTTTTGAAGTTTATTGAATAACAAGAATATCTACTGAGTTACACCTAAACCATAATGGGGTTATTTTCCGATTTTCTTTCTTTGCAGCGGGGATCCAGGATGCTGCAT
Organism: Rhinichthys klamathensis goyatoka; assembly: GCF_029890125.1. Classification (NCBI taxonomy): domain Eukaryota; kingdom Metazoa; phylum Chordata; class Actinopteri; order Cypriniformes; family Leuciscidae; genus Rhinichthys; species Rhinichthys klamathensis. Next base: position 6,285,254 of record NW_026606611.1, read on the forward strand.
GTTACGGTCATAACACAGATGCCTGCCACGTCAAATATCATATCATACATACAGCCCGACAAACATGTTTGAACAAGAAAGACATCAGTCTCATCAGAAATATTTTTGATTAATATATATTACTGTAAAAAAAAAAAGTAAAGTTGCTTAAATTTTGTTCAGTGCATGAGTTTAAAGGAATCTTTTTGCATATTTTGTAGTATTGCAGCGATTAAATTAATAATTTTATTTTGTAGATATATCAAATTTGAAAACTTAAATAACAATTAGACGTTTACAGTAAAACATGAATAATTTACCTGCTTTGCCAAAGAGTATGTTGAGATAGTTTTTAATCTGATTCTTGACATTTTTTTTGATCGCATACATTCTCTGGAGAACCATTTATAAAATCTTTCATGTTTCCACAAGTCTTTATATTCTACATAATGCGATTCAGCCTCCAATTCTTATCTGATCTTAATAGCATTTCAGTGAATGGCATCTGTTTAATACACTGCGTGTTCTACACAAACAATAAGAAAATCTCCAATAAAAAGTGTCTAATAAAAAATATCTTCAGTAAAAAAAAAAAAAAAATTCAACATTGATTGACAGTCTAATTTACTCACTATTTCTTATTTGTTATTTCATGTCAGAAATGGAGTATGGCACATTACCTTGTTGAGGTCTGTTTCTTCAATTACTTTTTATGGCCATGTCCAGGAGTTGCCATGGGGCCTAGTGTTTAATGTTCAGCTCAGCTTCAGCCAGGGAAGAGCACATTCCTGTGCACTAAAACCTCCAAAGGGAGAAGGAATATCCATTTGCCCTTTGAATTTTGATACCTCAATGCTTCAGATGCCCAGGTAACAAAAATGAGTGAAAGTGGAATTTTTACATTCCACATCAAGACATTTGATATCAATCCCTTTGTGTGTTAATTTAGTGTGAGCTACAAGCTCTCCTTTGAAACTCCATGCATGCGTTTCTCAGTGTTTTCCCTGCCCTTTTCACACTTTTTGAATTAATCATTCTTTCCTTTGGTGATTCTACACTTGTGTGTCAACAGAATCATTTTAATGGATTGAAAAATGCCCATGGAGCATTCTGTATCACTGCAGCTTTCCATATCAAGTCACAGGGACTGGGGAATGGGTTACCTTAAGGGGAAACAATTAAGTGTGTTTTTCCACTCTCTTTGGGGTATACCAGTGGTCTCCTTACTGTCTGGCATTACTTCCTGCTTCCAAGATCAGGTTAACTGAAGCCAGAAAACAATTTAGCAAGAATACAACTCTGACTCTAAAAAATATTTAAAAAGAAAACATCCCAAATGGACATGAAAACAGTGAGTTACTGGATCTTGCGGTATATGAAAGTAAAGAAATGTATAACAGGTGGCTTTGTATATAGGAGAACATTCTCATGGTTACACCATAAGTTGCAAGGAATCCCTGCCATAAACAATCCGAGAGCATCTTTCCAGTCAGACGATGAATCGGCTGAAGAGGTCAGCTGGGCGGAAATCTGGAGACAATTCAAAATGTACTCAAAATGTCCTAATTTTATTTTTGCAATTTTTTCTTGGATTGCATCCTCCCACATTGTCTGTGTTTATGCCTGTATCTGAGTAATATGGCTTTTAATCTAATTTTTTATAGGTCTTAATACTTCAAGTGACTTAAAATTTTCCAAGTAAATGCACGTCATTCATTATTATTGCTCACTTCTGTTTAGATAGAGGGGCTGTCATACAGTGAAATAAGTGAAACCACCGTTAAAGGCACACTGTGGAACTTTTCAACCTTTATAATATATTACCAAAACCCATTGAGATGGTACATCGACTTACAATAGGTTGAATGACACGTCTGCCGAAGCCTGAAGGTGTCTGTATCGCTTTTACCAGCACTATGTAACTTCGAAAGAACTACAAAATTCAACCGCTTTACGGCATACGTCACTTCCCCCACCACCCACAACTTCCTCAAATTCTAACGTGAGAGCTCAACTCGCGTTTGATTGCCGGCGTCTGTATGTTGTCGTCATGACTGAATCAACAGCTACTCGGAAGAAAGCGAAGAAAGCAAAGATTTTGTCAGAGGAGACCAAAAAAAGAAAAAGGGAGAGTTTAAAATAAACATCGGCATAAAAGTGTATATATAATGTAATATTTACTGCGAATTCGTGTAACAAAACTGATATAAGTCACAACATACTGCCGTATACAAATGTAAATGTTTTTTTTTTCCTTTCAGCTCATATATGTTTGTATTTGTGTAAAAGGAAAAACAAACTGAAGACTACAAATAACGGAAATATGTAGTGAGTTATATCAGTTTTGTTACACGATTTCCCGACTACTCGATTTCATCTCCAACCCATTGCAAAGATATCCTGAAGACGTTAATTGTTTGCTTCAGGTGTGTTTGATTAGGGTTGGAGTGGAGATGAACTGTGCAGGACAGACGATCGGCAGGAGCAGGATTGGGCAACCCTTGTCAATGCGACTTACCTGATCAGACATTGTTTTCTGCGTATGGTACTTTTATTCAATTTGTTTTCTTTATAGGATTTATATTATTAATCTTATATTTATATTATTATTTTGGTCAGTAGTGAATCGATTAACTTTCTCCAACATACAAATCAAATGCCGTCTGCACACACATAAAGACACTGGAGGTTGACCGGTTGACTGTTTGTTGACTTTTGCGACAATGCTGCGGCGCTTGTGGCCTCTAGGGGCACTAGACGTGAAAATTACAGGTCGAGCGCACCCTAGTGGCCAAAAATTCCACAGTGTGCCTTTAAAGTGCATTATATAATTGAAAATCATGGCTTAAGGTTTAAACCTGTTTTTTTCTGTTTGTCTAAAAGCTTATAACACTGACAAAAAAAACGTTTAAAAGAAATTAATTTTCTGAATTAGACAACAGAGTGTTGATGTGCAGAACACATTGATGACTGCAGAAATTATTATGGGTGTTTATACATTTTTTCGGGCATTTTCTTTTGTTAGTACATAACAGAAAATATAGACATCACAATAAACATTAAACCTTAAACACATACCTCGGGTCTTTAGTGACCCGGGACGCCATTCACTACCCTCTTCCTCATTTATTTTTTAAAGTTAGACATCAACAGTATTTCTCAATCAATTAATTATAAACAATATAACAAGAAAAAAACATTAAAATTATAAAAGAATGCCCTTTTTCCCATTAACTTTTTTGGAAAAATTGTACAGAATCTCTGACTAATCTTTGAATTTGAAATAAGTGCAATTCACCTTTATTCCACAAGATGAAAATATCTGATACACAATGATGAAGTGAAGTTTCACTCATAGTTACCGCAGGCAGAAAACAAAAGAATAGGAACTATCATCAGCAAAACTTGAAATGGCTCAGTGATTTACTGCAGACCAAGTACTAAACACAATCAAATATTAGTATCATTGTAATTTGATGGTGGATCTGGTGAAGAAGCTGTCAGTGATCAAAATATTGATTTTGAAGATGTTGAAAATGATAGTTTTGAGAATGTGTTTGAGATGGCGAATATGAACGAGATGCTGAATGTACTGGGAAATGAGTTCTGATGAGGACACTGATGATGGTATAAAACACCTGCTCAAACTGAACCCTTACAAGCACCAAAAGGTAACAAAAGGCTTGATTTTATTCCCCTGTAATTGTTACTCTATCAGATAGTATCACGACAGGTATAAGAGATCCATGTTAGATAGATCTGCAGGGTCGCTAAAGACCCAAATATGTAATAATGGGAAACATTAATGCATTTAATGGTTAAGGTTTTTCAAAGTTGTCTTTATTTATAGTAAATAAACTGTATAAAACATTGACTATCAAAATGTTTTTAATTTTTATTAATTTTATTCATAGCTGGCAAGGAGATGAAAAGTGGAACCAATATGCTGCTTAACTTTATTATACAAACAAAAATTAAAGGAGGAAATCCAAAAAGGCAAAACACACAGAAGCAGGGAAACCTGCAACAGCTTCACAAAAGCAAAGACAACACAACAAGGAAAATAAGGAAACAGGATACTATGGATATTAAACAATAAACTAGAAACAGGTGTACAACATAATCATTTACTATGACAACAAATGAAGAGTGGAAACATAGGTGTTCCTTTGGTTTCCCTTTGTTTTGGACTTTGTGTTTGTTTTGCACAGTCTAATCTGTCATCATGGACACTAATGTGATTTTTTATTCAGTTCAGGTGTATGTCTTCAAGTCAATTAAGCCAAAAACCATAAATATAATTAAGAAACTTGCCTGTAACAAATCTGATCGGTATAGGCCTATCTTTTCAGTCCTACTCTTCGTGAAAAGAAATCCATTAACAATGCAGCAACAAAAGTATAAATATCAGCCACAATACTGCTTTTTTATAGGGGAAAATAACTGCTGTGAGAATTTTAATGAAATAAATTTGAGAGACTTTAGTTGTTACAGGATCAGGTTACTGAGGCTGATGCCTTAAGGGAAAAGGTCAATATAATGTGCTCGTGTGGCCCTTCACTCTCGGGATTCCCTTAACATGTGTTCTAGAAATGTTTGATGAGAGTCATAGTAGCCTATACTTTTACTAGAGAAAAAGTCTAGCTGAACCTCTCAGTGTAACACACTTCATAACCACTTAAACTTAAACCACATATATTTCAGTGGCAGCTATGTTTAGACGTGTGAGACGAGTCATACTGAATGCCCTTGTGTGACCCTAATGGAATGAATCAGTCTACAGTGAACCCTTGTATTGCTGAGCCACATTACAGGACAGGGAAAGAGGAGACCCTGTGTGATCTCATGACCCTGCCACATGGAGGAGGAGGAGGAGGCTGAGATCATCTCAAAACATTCCAGCAACACAGCAAAGCCTTTCTGGACAGCTGGACAGCACATAGCCTATATGATTGGTGTGGAGGTGACCAGAGGCTGTCTAAAGATAACCGCAGAGATCATAGCAGTGGTAAAAAAAAAACCTACAAAGATAATTTAGTGTGCCATCGTCTTAATATAAAATGGAGGGGTGAGGGGCTAATTACTGCATTGGTGATTGTATTGTTGCAGTATGCATAGTATTTATTTTTGCATCCTAAAGAAGTGGTTCTCTCCACCTTTTTGACTCCAAGGCCTCCCATTCACAACAATATTCAAAGGGCCCCCATGTAGGTTAATATGTTTCTGCTCGTACATCTGCTGTAACGACAACGTTTTGTTTAAAGCTTTCATGACTTTTCCAGTTGTTTGTGATTTACTGGATATTTATGTATTTGACTATAGCTGTAAAAAGTGATCAGTTGACTTAACTAAAAAAAGTGAGGAAACCCATGAAGTTTATTTACTTAATGATTTAAGGCAACGGGTTTCCTCACTTTTTTTTTAAGTTAAGCCAACTGATCACTTTTAACAGTGTAATTATCCCAAAATCTACTTGGCAAAATATTTCAGAGCTTGCCATCACTGGAAAAATGTGTATTATAATAAAAATGCCCATGTTATAAGAATTTTACACGTCTATCACACTTTAAAATTAGGATACCTCATAGACTCTGGTTTTTCAAGACAGTGGGAACATTATTTCTTCAAATAATTCAAATAAGAAAGACCTTGATTTTCAGTTGTTTTATCTTTATTTAATTCTTGTTTCGTCTTATTTTAAAGGGATACTCCACCCAAAAATGTCATCATTTACCCCCCCTTAAGTTGTTGCGAACCTGTATGAGTTTCTTTCTTCTGCTGAACACAAAGGAAGACATTTTGAAGAACGATTGGAACTTTGGCACCATTGACTTCCATAGTATTTTTTTTTTTTTCTATATGGAAGTCAATGGTGCCAAACAGCTGTTTGGTTCCAATCGTTCTTCAAAATATCTTCCTTTGTGTTCAGCAGAAGAAAGAAACTCACAGGTTTGCAACAACTTGAGGGTGAGTAAATGATGACAGAATTTTCATTTTTGGGTGGAGTATCCCTTTAAGTAATCTAAGAGCCCCCTCATGATCCCTGGCCCGCGGTTGAGAACCATTGTCTCGAGGGGTTCATTAGTGCCCTCTTATGGTTAATATAACCACTTTTTGTGCTTCTGATTGAAATGGGCAACATTTTATATCAGCAAAATAATGTCATAGGGTACATGTGACGATTGTTCTGTTTAGTCTTATGGTGTAAGAAACTAAGACTGCCCCAATCCAGATTCCACTCCAAAATAGATGATATTCATTTCCAAAAAATTCTTAATTATAGAGAAGAAAGTCAACAGTAATGTTGTTTATGCCCTATTTGGAGTGATCAAATCCTGAGCAAATGGACACCGATTGTAGAATGGGAACAGATGTGGGAAACTGAGAGCCATTTCAGACAATGGGGTGTCTGAACTTTATTAACAAACAGACCTCAGCTGTTACAACAGGAGCAATTTCATTTACATTAGGGGTAAATTGTAACAAGAAGATAAAAGGTTTGAGTTTAGGATGTTCGGGGTTCATTCTGACTCTGACGAACCCAAGGTGCTTTATCTACTTTGTCACTGCTATGCTGCAATAAACTTTTTCTTTGAGATCTTCAACGTCCTCATAAATGTATCTTACAATGGTCTTGTTCTGTTTAGTTTCTTTGTTTCGTGTTTATGTCTGCCTGAGTCATCGTTTATTTGTTACTATGGTTTTTAGCACCTGTTCCTTGTTTCAGTGACTATCATTTCTTGTGTATATAAGCCGTCAGTTCTTGTTATTGTTTGTTCGGTGTTGTTGTGTACTCATTTTGAATCGCCTGGCGTTAATTAAAGTCTCCTTGTTTTGTCATGTGTCTTGTTGGATTACACAGACCTGTGACAGTATAAAAGCCTCCAAAAATAAGAGTAAAAATCAACAACCAGTGCAATGGTTCTCAACCGTTTTGACTCCAAGATCCCCTTTCTCTAAGATAATATTTGAAGCCCTTCCTATCTAAGCCAGTGTTCCCAGTTCACAGAAAAATGTCCATCCCAAAGCCAACTCAAAACCTGCCCAAATGGAATGCTTCCCACAAAGAGGAAGTACTTAAAATAAGTCTTTATTTAATTTATTGTTTTAAATCCCATTTAAGTGATTTTATATGTAGTTTATATATGTAGGCTATATATAATTACATGTATTATTTATGTGGGTTGTGGGTAAAACTCACAATCTCTATTTAAGAAAAGACACCAACCATGCCCCCCACACATCTCTCCTTCGCGCAGTCGTTCTTTCAACGGTCGATATTCAAGGATCAATAGACATTAGTAAAAGGATTTTCATTTTTCTTTGTCTAAAGCAAAACATTTTCGTGGCCACAGTACATTATAAAAGTAGCCACCCAGAAAAAAGAAACTCTGTCATATTTCCAGGGACTGCATTTTTAAAATAGTCCAACTGTGCTAGACAACCGAGTCAATGGCAACACTAATCTAAGCTGATATGTAGGCTACCTCTGCTGTAATACACCTTTATGTTTAGTGTTTTTTTAGCATTATAATTATGATTATGTTAATATAACTACATTTAAGTCATTTTATGACATATTGGGGCCCCCCTAGTTTGCTGAGCCCCCCTGGTTGAAAACTATCACCCTATGGTAACACATTTAGTGAGAAGTAATAATAAATAAAAAATATATATATATAAGACAGTATTTTAGGGGGCCATAAAAACAAAGTGTTAACAGATATTAAGCAGACAGTGTACTGATACTCTAATGACTGGTAGTTCACGTGTAGTGTCAAAGTTACGTATAGTTAGTAGTAACATTTCTAAAGTGGACCATCAAAATAAAGTGTTACCGTGTATTTTACTGTAAGTGTTTTTCAAATGAACAAAGGAAGGGGATTTTCATTGTTAAAGCTCAAGAAAGCAGCAGACTGACAGCCTATTATTTGGCACCTGCAGTGGATTCCTTAAGACTGACGTTGCTCTTTCCCATGATGTGACTGACAATAGCAGACTGCTTAATTGAGGATGGGCAATGCTTCATATGGATGACTCAACTACTCAAGTGAAGATAAACCACCCAATACCTCATTTCAGTGCACACAAAATCCCATTTTATTATTATACTGAGCTCCAGAGTTTATGAAGGAAATCCAAATATATCCTTATTTTATTAACATTCCCTTAACATCCAAACAAAACAACATTCATTTTGTTTTATGACAAATGGAAGTTTCAGGTAGACTTTTACAGTTCATCTGACATTTAAAGGCCTATATTTCTTTTTAGGTTTAATATTTTCTGGTTGCTGGGTTCCCTGAATGTTCTGGCTACGCATTTTACAGGCTTAGAAAGAAATCTGCTTTTAAAATTACACAAAAATAGTGCTTCTAGACCTGATGGGAGATGTTTGTTCAAATCCTTAAGTACTAATCTGTAAAAAAGCTGACTTTTACTTTTCCCGTGCACCAATATGCTAAAAAAGGAGTAAGGCTGAGAAAAGGTGAGAGAGTATACGAAACAGTAGACGCTGGATTCAGGCTACACACCTGCACAGGTTAAACAAAACAGGCACGGAAAAGACATCCTTTGAATTGACAAACATGACACCTGATCCGTAGATCATCAGCCAGTCTGACTAAATGAGCTCTTGCAGACTGCTCCACCTGAAAAACGACATGTCAGTAACGTGATGCCTTACTTATATAATGCGTCTCTCCAGTACAGGACTGATGCAGGACTGAAGAGGATGCTCAAATCCACCTGCTCCATCATAGGCTACATTAGATACAGCACTACATAGCAACCTTATGCGCAGCAGTTAGACTAAACTAGAAAACGGATTTTAAGATTAAAACTAAGTGGAAAACGACGATAAGTGGTGTAGACAACACAAACGAGCGGATTAGTGGCATTTATGAGAGGAGCATTTAGCCCTGCAGACACTGATCCACAGCACCGGGAGGCAAGATGCCAGTTCAGATACCGGACGACACCGATTTCTTATCTTTCCGAGAACAATGTGAAAGTCAGGATGGCTGGGTCGCCCGTTATAACAAAGGAGTAGTGACGGTGTGGTGTAGAGACGAGGAGTGCAAAACTGTGCAGAAACTCAAGGCAAGTGCGTTGCAATGCGGATACTAGTTTGTTTACACTCTGCTTTCAGTCCACAGTGGCATCCGCGTCTAAAATGCGACCAACTCTAGTATATTTTGCGATGTTAGGCTACATCATCAGTGACTTTGAATAGCCATAGTCTGTATATGAACAAATTGAATATGAAATTCGTTTTTATCTTTTTTTTTTGCTTAGTAAACAAAACCTTGAATGCAGTGTATGGTAGCTAGGCTATGGCAAGCTGTTTTAACATGTATTCTTTATAAATGCTTTTACTTTTTTAAATACTAGTAATCCAATAGTGACTAGCCTATCTGCTCAATTAGTCACTAGTAGGTCTAATTACTTATTAAATACCAGTAGACCTACTTTGTTACACAAATTGCATATTTTGCCATTGAATTCAAATGGGATCTGTGGTTCAGATATTCACTTCCAACTTTTATTCAGTTATTATTCATCTGTTTCAACTCTGATAATAATGAAAAATGTTTCTTGAGAATCAAATCAGCATATAAGAATGATTTCTGGAGGATCACGTGACACTGAAGACTGGAGTAATGATGCTGAAAATTCAGCTTAGCCATCACAGGAATAAATTATATTGAAAAATATATTACAATATGTAATAGATATAGTAATATTTCACAATATTGCTGTTTTTACTGTATTTGATCAAGCAAATGCAGCCATAGTGAGCATAAGAAAATTCTTTCAAAATAATCTTTAAAAAATGTCTTACCGTCCCCAACATTTTGAATTATAGTGTATATTACTATTAGTGTATATTAATTTTGTTGTTGTTGCTGTAAATGAGCTAGTTTTTATTAGATATCTACTTCAGCCTCAACCAGTATGGTGCATGAAATCAGGGTATACAAAATTTAGCATGTGAACCAAAGACTTAAATATACATTGCTTGTGGAACAGCAGTATGTCAATGTGTGCAGTGCAAAAAAAAAAAACCCACACATTGTGTATAAACTACAATATATCTTATAGGCTCCTGACCAGTAGCTTTCCTCACAGACTCCAGAACTTTTTCAGAGAAAATCTTAGAGAAACAAACAGAGATATGGTTATGGGCCATTTGCCCAGGGGAAACTCAGTGTACAGTGAAGCAGGCCAGGCCTGACTGCTTCATGATCCACAGTCTCTGAGATGAAAGACAGGTCTCTCAGGAACACACTGCACCCATGAGATGTGCTGAAAAATTAAGAGTGGAAAACTGTGGTAACAGCAGGCTCAGATGAGGAAACCTGAGCCCCTCCTGCTGTCTTAGCAGAGTTTGGCTCTTTTTCTGTGTTTTTTTTGTGTAAAGCACTTCTGTTGACCTCTCTGACAATGGCTAAAAGCTGTCCCGATGTGAGGACCTATATGCATGAGGGCTGTTTCAGCAACGTTTCAGGCAGGTGTTGTTAAAATTATTTAGACCCGTTACGGCTGCAAAAATGAAAGAAGATGACAGACCTTCTTCAATTATTCACGCAGCTCTCCGGGGCACTGATGCGTTCTTTTCATGAATAATTGAGCTTTGTAGGCTTTGACGACATTCCATTCATAGAGACTAAATAAAACTTGTTCCAAGGAACCCAATGGCAATGAGGAGGGACTGATCAAGCTGGGGTTGTAGGGGGTTGGCTATAAATTATTAAATGATGCCAGGGTAGAGTTGATTGAGTTACACGGTTACTTGCGTCGCGGAGTCATACAATATCTGATCACATTGCATTTTATGTATTCATGCTTACCTGACCCTCCTCCCAACCCAGACAGAGTTAAAGGATAAGGTAGCTACAGTATACCTGAAAAAAAAAAAAACCCCAGCAGGTTTCACTCGACACAAGCTACATGTAAGCTTGAAATGCAAATGCAAGCCGACATGTTTAAATGTAAAGCTCCACTGTATCTCTCACTCTACTGAAGATCCTTTTATACTCACTGTTTGCTGTGTCAACTTTTACTCTTTGTGACCTGACATGGCTGAGTCACCCAGAAAGCAGGGCTTTTAAAGATAAGGGAATGAATAGATCGATGTATAAATGGCAGCTGGCCTTTGTCAGCACAGTGAAATGCTTTCATTTTTCATCTGCCCGGTAACAGAATGCATTCAAAATCTGTCAGCACTTTATCACGGCAGCACCACAGGGGAAACTACAGGAGATTTTTCAACGCTGAACACACTTTGTGAACTTTGTATTCAACTGCAATGGAAAAGTTCTTAAGATTTGAAAGAGTCAATGAGACTGTCTGTTTTTCCTCTTAGATGAGAATCGTGTGCAAGGACGTGACAGCAGAGACTCTCTACGACGTCTTGCACGACACAAGCTACCGGAAAAAATGGGACTCCAACATGATCGACACTTTCGATATTGGAAGACTGACAGCCAATGCAGACGTAGGATATTATTCCTGTGAGTCACTACTTTTTTCTCTGTGTTAGAACTGAGCACCAGTACACTTTTCATTTTATTATTAAGCCAATATTTGTGATAGTTGTGGGTGTTTGCAGTACATTTAATGATAAATAACTTCATTGTTTTTTTTATCTTTGAATAATTCTAATGTAGTGCTCTTTGATATACTGTGCATGAATATCAGCAATAATTTATAAAGAGACATGGATAAGAGTAATTTAAAGCAATAAGACAAGATGATTCAATTGCAAAAGAGGGATGAAAGAGTATTAAAAGACATACTGCTATTCTATACTGCAATAGATGCCATAAAAATCATTTTAAGAAAACAAGAAAATTATGTTTCAAGTTTTCTTGTCAGAATATCTTACATCTTGTGAAAACAACATCTTATATACTACAAGTGTTAGACTTATTGTATACCACATGAAATTATTATGCATTGGTTCAAGTTTACCTTCTTGTCTTTCCATGGTTTAACAGGACTCTAAATCTTGCCCTTGTGTATTTACAGGGAAATGTCCAAGTCCATTGAAGAACAGAGACTTTGTCACCATGCGGTCATGGCTTCCTCTTGGCAATGACTATCTGATAATCAACTACTCTGTCAAACACCCGGTATGTCTGTGTTTGGTCTGGATTGTTCCGTCTGTAGGAGCACTGATTTTATTAAACATTTTGGCACAGCCAACAAATATAGTCCAGAACAGTATGTCAGATGGTATGTAGGTCAGCCTTCCAGGTCTTGAGTCGCTTGAAACAGAAGAGGCCAGATCAGTGACAAAAGTCTGACAGAGGTATCAATCACGCTGTCGGGTGACCGAATCCCCATGTTGTAATGAATAACTACATGTCTAGCATCAACAGGCTTGTGTCTTCTTCCCTTATCTTCTCTATTTAAAATCTTACTCAAGATGTTGATTTCTTGCTTTTAAAGGGGCATATTATGCAAAATTCATTTTACTTAATGTTTGAACATAAATGTGTGTCGACTCGGCAGTGTGTACGCAACCCCCCCTATAATGGTAAAAATCCCCCCACTCCTTTTTTTAATCCCCATAAATCATAAGCAGTGTCTCAGAATAAGCCGTTTGAAGTTTAAGCGCAATAAGACGTGAAAGATAACTTTGTTTAATATTCACGGGACGCGCCGTCTTACATCCAGCTCTCTGAGCGCGTGCTTCGGATGTGTACGCTCAGAAAACCATGTATCAGAAGTTCACACTGATATGGCTTTAAAAGGCATGCAAATAAACAACTTTCATGATGATGAAGAACTGCAATGTCACATGAGCGATACCGCGATAGAGAGGATAATCAAAACCAAACAGATGTTTTAGTTTTTGGCAGAGTATCTGAGCTGTACAGGCTCCACCCTCTTCTGGACTGGGGGTTGGGGAGCAGCAGCTCATTTGCATTTAAAGAGACATGCACAAAAACAGCATGTTTTTCCTTCCACTCAAAAATGTATAATAAATTATCTGTGGAGTATTTTGAGCTAAAACTTCATAGACACATTCTGGGCACACTTATATTACATCTTGTAAAAAGGGGCATAATAGGTCCCCTTTAAATCGGAAATAAATCGGTTAATTATACGGCTCTCTTCATTCTGATTGGTCAGTCATGCTAATATTGGCTGTCGACCATGGCAATGCTGTGTATCCTTTAATCCGGTTAACTGAAACCAGTGTTTCATGCAAACATATTCTGGTGCTATCTTATGTCTTAGTTATCATTTTTTTTTTGTCAAATTGACCTCTAAGGATTTCAGTATTAATACTAACTGCAATATTGTTGAAGTGCTTGTCTTGAAGTGATTGCTAGATTGCTTGATTATTTTATACGTTGTAGCAATTATTTTCCAAAGGCTGGAATACACTACACAACTTTTAAAATCTGAACAGAACACTACTTGCTGAGTAGACTTTGTAAATGTTTATACAGAGAAAAGGCCCGTTTCCACAAATGACGGTCGGTAACTATAACGATATAGTTCGAAAAAGAATAGCAGAGTCCACACCACAACTATAACAATTACAGCACAGAGGAGGAACGATATCGTTGGAATCCCTTTCACAATGTTTTTTTTCCAGCTGATGGATGATAAAATCATTGACAGCCAATCAGAATCCATCCTGCATTAAAGAGCTTGAACATTTAAAGCTGACATAACGAGATAACTGCAGCGCAAACTTATGATAAACAGACCTGTAAAGATAACTATAATAACGATAACTAGCGTCAACATCAACAGCGGGTGATATTGTTCTGTTTATTCTAGGCGCGCCCTGCAGTTTTGTCGTCGGCCGCTTTAAATGCTTGAGCTCTTTGGTGGATTCTGATTGGCTGTCATTGTTTTTATCGTTCATCAATCATTCTCCAAAATTTTTTTTTTTTATTCCAAGAATTTTCAATGATGCTGTTTATCTGTGCCATTTTCGTTATTTGTTATGTGGACTCTGCTATTCATTTCACGTGTATGCTACATTGGCTATTTATTAATTTTGTGCGTAGCCATATAATAAGCTTCACTTTAGAGTTTATTTTGCAATAACAACAGACTCTACTTAATACCTCAGCTGTTTAGGTCAAATAATGGTCAGACTGTTTGTATATTTTATCCATTCTTACAAATTTAAACATTCGCTCATTCCCATGAAACTAAACTCTCATTGTTGCTATTTTTTTCAGGAATATCCACCAAAGAAGGATTATGTCAGAGCTGTGTCGTTACTCACTGGGTACTTGATCCAATCCAACGGAGCAAACTGCTGTACTCTTTATTACTTGACGCAGGTGGATCCACGAGGTAAACATTTCTCAGTATCATTTACGGGAAAAAACCAATAAATAAATAAAGGTTTCACTTTTACGCTGGAGTCACAGTGTCAGATCGCCCCTTCTTGTGGTGGAAAAGTACACCATGAACATGAGTGTTTACTTGACACTTACACTGTTTACAGTTTCAGGCCTGTAGAGTTATTGCCGTATACAAGAACGTCATATCATTTTAAAGAGCGGCGCAGTTTCATCATGGTGCGGAAATGCATGTGTTTAGAATGAAATTGTATTTCATGGTGTAATTTTATGTAATCTCTTTTAGTCCTGGCCATCTCCATTTTTCTTCTTCGTTCAAGTATGCTCTTGTGCTGTACAGAGTGGGGAGCCAGGAAGCCTTTGAAACTCCTACTTTACACATATTTTATGAATTTGCTGATGTCATCTTTTCCATGCTGCTCTGGGCGATGGCTTTGATTATTAATGTCTTCCGTTGCTGTGATGCACCAGCTGTTTGTGACCTGTGGGACAGACACTTTTTTTCAGTTTATTGCAGTTGTACAGTACACTTCAGGGACAGAGAGACAAAATTACAGTATACAATGTCCATGAAATGGGTTTATGACAGCCGTGTATAAAACACCCTCAAACTTTCATTTTATTGTATTTCCCTTGCAGTGCTGCTGTGCATTTAGGATACACAAAATGCATTCAGGGGTGCACACCTTTTTATGACATTTATGGTGATATTTGCATTTTTTTTTTTTTACTGCAGAATATATTGTTTTAAAACTTTATCTTGATTTATTTTCAGGATCTTTACCCAAGTGGGTAGTGAACAGAGTCTCACAGTTTGTGGCACCAAAGGTAAGAGCTAAGTGCATCGAAAGATTTATTATGTAAATAAATGATTAAAAAAATATTGTGTAAATACAATAACAGTTCAGCATTCTGAGATTCTAAATACATTTTTGTATTGTTTTTGTATTACAAAGTATGATACATAAACTTTGGGGTTGGTAGGATTTTTTTAAATGTTATGCTCTTATACAGTAATATTGTGAAATATCATTGCAATATTGGTCGATAGTGTATGGCAAATTTTCAGCGGATTTCAGTTACATATGTACACTACTGTTCAAACATTTGTGGTCTTTTAATATTTTAGAAAAAAGTCTAATGCTCACCAAGGCTGCATTTCTATAAAAAAATACAGTAAAAACAGTGAAATATTACTACAATTAAATATTATTCATATTATAACAATTAAAACAAACCGTTTTTTTATTTGAATATATTTTAAAAACAAATTTATTCCTGTGAGGTCAAGTTACTGTGCTGATTGTTTGCATCACTCAACAGTCAAGCTCAGGTTGGCAATAAAAAATTTCAGTTTTCCTTTGCTGCCATCTGGTGGTTAGAAATATGCAGATCATACAAGATTTTCTGTAATAGCCACAGAATGTTAGTAAAGTTAGAGGAGCACAACAAATGCATGGTCCAGATTTTTCAACTTCTTTTTTTTTTTTTTTTTTTCTTCACAGGCCATGAAAAAGATTTACAAAGCCTGCCTAAAGTACCCAGAGTGGAAGCGGAAACACGACCCGAATCTGAAGCCGTGGAGGTACCCGGAGCAGAACACGCTGCCCTGCATCAGTGTAGCTGACCTGACGGTGCAGAGAGCAGATTCACTGGAGAACATCGATGAGAGCTGTGTGAATGAGGAGAAGGCCCAGCACCACAGTGATGATGATGAGACCTAAGATAACTCACAGTGACTCTCCTTGTGTTCTGTGTGCATGTGAAAGTGAGTGTGTCTCATTCTCAGATGAGGATGGTTCCCTTACATTTACTCTATAAATCATACACTCATAACAATATAGTGTTTTGCAGAGATTTAAAGACCTCCATTCTATGTCCACACATTGAAGAAGAGTCTGGTTGAATTAGACATGTTTAAAACTTTTTATAGTGTATGATGAACTCATTCAGTATAAAACGTCTTACACAGTACATACTCCGGAAGTGTAGCTTTATTACTCTAAGTTTCAGCTCACAATATGAATGTCATTTTATTAGCCTACTTATACACTTAAAAATAAAGGTTCTTTATTGGCATCTGTGGTTCATTGAAGAACCTTTAACATCCATGAAACGCTTCCATTCCAGAAATGGTTCACTATAGTGTAAAATGTTCTTTAGATTACTAAAATGTTCTTGGTTCAAACCTATTTTTTTTTTTTACAGTCTATGGTTCAAACTGGTTCTTTTAAGAACTGGTCACTGGAAGGAAGGTTCTTTGGGGAACCCAGAATGGCTAATCTATGGCATCACTGGCAAACCCCCTTTTTGGAACCTTTATTTTTTAAGAGTGTATGGAGCACAACTCATTCTGTCAAGCAGTTATATAACTTATAAAACACCATTTTTTTTCCAGCCCTGCATTCTGTGGTGAGATTTCCTGTGTGAGGTTGCAGATAGCAAGGACTTCCTTAAACGTTCCTTAAAGTGACAAAAATCTGCCTTGAAGAGACCTCAAGGGCTGCAAAAATCAGTTATGTTTAGTACATTCGAATCTCTCTGTGTGTGCTTTTGACTCCATGGCATTTTTCTCAATGTATTTTCTTGAGAATAAAAAGTTTGTATTTCTAAAACTAGTTTTTTTTTTTTTTTTGTATAAACAGCAATTGTATCTAAAAAGTTAAGGAAATTCTATTTAGTATTTTTATATATGACCATTTAGCCACTTTATCCATCTCAGCTTTAAATATTTGTTATATTTGAGTAGAAATGCTTTCCTCTTTTTTTTTTTTGGCAATAAGGAAAGTTTATTCAAGATGATATCCTTTTTCTTCATCCATAAATGTACAGCTGGGGACCACTCCTCAAAACCTCTATTGTCTCAGACACTTCCTGCTTCCCATTTGAAACAGTTCCTGCCTACATCAATCAGATTGGGCTGTAGGGGAGAAAAGGAAACTTCATAAGTGAACCCTCCGGCTTTCTCTCACAACAAAAGTCCTATTGCTTTTGCTGCACAGATCAAGCCTCTCTTCACATCATCTTCATTTTAAACCTAAAAGCACCCAATTGTAAACTTTCCATGACGTCACTAATATGACAGTATGAGATTTTAACTGTAGGGTTTGCATATATAGGCTATTAAGTGTTAAATAGTGTTAAAATATTATTTAGATATGTGCATAATATGATACACAAAAATGATAATAAAGTACAGTTACACACACAACATTTAATGTTGTCGAGTTTAGCTAAAACGGTCAGTGTTGATGATTTGTAGGCTAAACTAGACAGCTAGCCTTAAAGCCCATGGTGCAGGTTAAACACCATCACTGTCGATTAATGGGTACATAAAGCAGTTAAGATATGTATATAAAGTTAGAAATGTCTCCAAAATGGTGTTAAAGTCCAGTTTTTGAAGTTTTTGGTTAGCGGTTATTTTTTTACACGACTTGGCGATGACGTCACATGAGGTAGACAGGCAGCGGCACGCTTCAGAATCGGTTTACAGTTAAAGAAAGGGCAGTAAAAGAAAGAGAAGTGACATTGGGGATGGGACAAACCCACCCAAATAAGCTTCGGTTATTGTTTATTACCAACTAGAAAACTGGCAAAAAAAAAAAAAAAACCTGCACCATGGCCTTTAATTGTTGACGATTCGCCCGTGCTTGTGGTAACGTAGTCTTTATTTTGTAACTGGTTAAACATTAATTCCTGTGTGTAGTTTATATTGCAGAACAACACGCGAAAGTTTCTTTGCGCAGTCTAATTAGCCAAATGCTAACCACAAACTTATTTTACAAGAAAATCATACACCGCCATTCTAAAAAAGCCATAGGAAATTCCTGAGGGAAAATGTTTTATAGCTGAAACACATAATTTCTCCATTAACGCATAGGCTAATTCTTTATTTTAGATGGAAGAACAACTTCACCATTCTTTATGTGGTTAATTGTGTATTTTCGAAACTGTGATAGGCCTAATTAGGTTTTTGTGGCCTGGCCAGCGCTACACGTAGATAAACAATCGGCGTCGCTGTCCCTTTAAGAGCTCAGAGTTAATTCTCAGCAGCAGCGCTGTGCGTGCACTGAATCTCCGGCATAACAAACACAACTATCAGCCGCTCAACACTCAAACTTTCTCCAGCACTTCTCACATTACTGGAGTTTAAAACGCTCCGCATCAACACAACGCGATGTCGCGGAATATGTAACGCCATCTAATTAAGGTAAGGTAATCATTTTACATTCAAACTTATATTTGACAACATCTAACAAGCTGTCAGATAGCAGGCAGTTTTATTCATATCTGAAGGCTGCCCAGTGTGTAGTGCCAAGTGTGTGTACACAGTAAGATCTTCTAACATTTAGTGAGCGTTTATTATACAACTTTATTTAAAACTCGTTTTTCATAGCACATATCTCTTTGTGGTCTGAAATCATCCCAGACCTTGTAAAGAAGGTGAACGGGCTGTAAAGTAAAGGTTATTTTTTAGTTAAGGTCGTGAGTTTAACTATTACCCAGAGTGTTGACTGTTCAGATGGAATTTCATTGATTCTCATCAGGATCAGCAGTGCATTCAATCCTCGTGTATTGCAGTGTAACGAAAGATTTGCTCTGTAGGGTGTTGCTCACTGAGGAATCCGATACCCAGAGGCTTTACGCTCGCTGAATGGCACAGTTTAGTTTAAACTGAATTAGAAACACTCCGAGCTAATTTGCCAGTTCCTTACAGACACAACAACTGTGGGAGTCTCCAGGGAATTTGCAAGAATAACATGCCATTTTGAAGGTCTCTGCAGAAAACATGTTCATCCAGCAAGTGTATGCCTGATGTCGAGGAACTCTACGTGCACCCCCCACTTTTTGAGAGAAATCATTACTTTTAAAGTACAAGTGTGCACTTTTTAAATTGTTCTTGTACCCCTATATGCCATAGGCCTATGTCTAACTGAGCAGATTAGGTTCTCACAACATGGACGAGTGTATTAATTGTGATAAATCTCTTGTTACATAATCTGACCTGTATTTCCCTCTGTGCTCTTCATGACACTTGGAGGATGGGAAGTATATTCAAATCTAGAAGAGATTTGACCTTTGGAAAAGGTTCTAGATTTTTAATGTCAAGCGTACAATCTAATCCAGTGATATTTTTTTGTATGATTGTTATTGAAATAATGCAGTCATTTAGTTCATCTGATTAATTAAAACATTTTTTTAGGGTTATAATAACAGACAAAATGTGTTAGGCTGTATACGAAATATAATATAATATAACATTCAAAAGTTTGGGGTTGGTAAATAATTTTTTCCAATGATTTTTGAAAGAAGTTTCTTATGTTTACCAATCCTAAATACTAAATAGAATAAAACCGGTAATATTGTGAAATGATATTACAATTTAAAATTGAATATATTTTAAAATGTAATTTACTCCTGTAATGGCAAAATTGAATGTTCAGCATCATTACTCCAGTCTTCAGTGTCACACAATCCTTCAGAAATCATTCTAGTTTGTTGATTTGCTGCTCAAGAAACATTTCTAATTATTATCAATGGCGAAAACAAGTGCTGCTGAATATTTTTTTAATGAAAACTGTTACATTTTTCAGAATTCTTTATAATATAATATCACAACATCCATCTTTCTATCAACACATTGCACAAATAAATGTCAAATACAAATGTAAAATATACTCTAATAAGGCACTGAATTGTAAAGAAAATACAGTAAATAAATAAAACAAACATAGTAACATAAAACAAACAAGTTTTAAAGAGAGAGGAAGATTGTAGTGAATGTGTTTGCTTGCGTTTTGATGTACTATATGCATGCATTGCCTGCTACAATATTTGTATATTTGTTAGTTCTCTCCATTTTTGTTGGACATTAAATCATCTGATATGACTTAGGCTAAATGTGAAAGCGAAGGTTATCTAGCAGCAGTGTGGTTTCAATGCAGTTAGGGAACTGAGATCTGAATATGTGTTTGAGCAGAGGTCCAGCATATTAAAACACAAGTGTGTTCTGTCATCTCAGCTACGCGGCCTCCACCAGTTGTGAACAATGACGTATTGTGTCACACAATAGTGCTTCACTGTTATTTATACACCCCCCCCAGCACACTGCATCCCAAAAGCCTCCTTGATTCCTGCGTTTCACAAATTGCTTTCGACTCTACAGCTTCCACTAATTGTTCGTTCTGGAAGCCCAGGGATGTTTGAGTAGGATATGAGAGGGAAAGATGTTTTTCTCGTTTGGCTCCATCATAACCCACAGAGCAATGCAATCAATGAGTCTTGAAGCATGTTTTTTCATTAATGAAAATAAAAACAACAACAAATGATCATGTGTAATAATAATAATAATAATAATAATAATAAACACTCTCATGAGACTGAATTACACTAGCCGAGGCTTTATTTGTGAATGTCTTCACTTCCTGTTGCATGTATTGCCTAGATGTACAAAATCTCTAAAGTCTAAAGTGGTTTGAATCTCTGGAGAATATGAAACTTTTGGAATGCAAATAGTAATTTTCTGCTGATAAAGATTGCTGTTCAGATAGCAACCCAAGATCATTCAGGGCTCATTCTGTCAGATACATATTATTTCCCCTTCCATAAAGTTCTGGACAACTAGTCCATTCCATTCCATTATGGTTTGAGAGAGTGTTGTTTTTCAAATAAACTTGAATAGAGTGGGTGGAATTGAAACACAGCTTTTAAATGGTTCCCAAACAGGGCGTACAGTATGAGTTGCCATCACCGTTGGTATTAGTGGGACTTATGCATAAATAAAAATGGGAAGACAAGACATGCATGAACAACATAAGTAATTCAAAATGAAATGCATGTTTTGCTTGAGTTACTTGATTTTTGGGAGACCTGCCAAAATGTCTGCAGACATGAAAAATCTAGGTTGCAGAAATACCAGCTTAAGAGAGCTTAAAGGGCTAGTTCACCCAAAAACTTTTAAATTGTCATCAATGACTAACTCTTAAAAATGGAGTATCACAGAAATGATCACACTCTAAGTATTGATAAAGTGTGTATGTGTCCAATTGGTAAAATTTTAATCTTCATGCAAAGGAACAGTTGTGAACGAAAAGTGTGTGGTAATGTTTATGTAATTTTCTATAGTGACTGTGTACGTTAGAATATTAGTGCAAGTCTTGTTTACTCCCTTCATTACAAGAAAACATGCATCGTCACTGGCTTCATTTGGTAATACTATTTTGAAAGAGTGCAGGAAATGTGTATATGAGTTGCTCTTTTATTGCATAAACTCAATGTGTTTGTTGCTGTCCCTGTGACCACAAAACACCATCTTATTCTGTTTGCAGCTTTGGTGTCTGGCATTTTGATGTCTGTAAAAAATGGTTCAAATTTCATTTATTTTGATGGTTTAAAAAATCAGTTGAGCTTGTCAAGGTCAGCATGTCAAGGACACAGTCTGTATATTCTTTTCATGGAGACCAGCCTGGTCTCATTGTTTATATATTCGTAGTAGTACGTAACTTTTAGACACAAAACATACACTTTTGTATGTTTTGATTGATGCTGAAATGTACAATATAGATCTATTGACAAAATCCAAAACTTAAACATGATTACGTTTTTTTACTGGTATAAAAACATAACATTTAAAAATCTTTTATCTTTAAATTATAAATATAATTGTATTGGATTTTATTTTATTTTATTTTTTTACCATTGTATAGATTATATTTTAGATCCCTTAACCCTACACCCAAACCACTTTTATAGAGAGTATAAAAAATTTAACTGGGCTGGCAGAAAAATGTAAATGACATATTTAGTAACAGAATAATGTGAAATAAATATTTTGAGCCCTTAATCCCACTCCTACCTCTAAACCTAACCCTAACAGTTTCTGTATGTAAACGGCAGTACCAAAGCAGCCCAAACGACAATGTGTTGGGTTCTCAATACTCTCTTTAAGTTGTTAATCCTTGAATATCTTATCCTGATCCACTCCGTGAAGACACGCACAACTCATTGAAATGCATATCACCCAAAACACAGCATGTCGCAATCGATGACAAATGCCCTGTCCCAAATGGCACAGTTCAAATGCACTTACGATCTTGTGGACTTACAATGGCCACCGCATGATCGTGAAGTCCACGAGACCATAGGGTGTCCCATTTGTCATTGTAGGTTTCAGAAGGGTGCTCTTCCTGACAGTCAAAACCGCATTAGGCCTACATCATGAAAGTGCAGACTCGTAGGAAGACTGAGTGTTTTGGGTGCCATTTGGGAAGTCCAAAGCAGGCGAGGGCCAATGAGCCTGTGATATCACTACGTAAACTAGAGCTGCACGAATCTGGATAAATTGAGAATTACGATATTTTTTTTTAACGATTCTGACCAGACAACTAAACAAAATAACATGTAATTTACTAGAGGTTTTGACAAAATGTTAATTGCTGCAGTCTATTAAAATGTTTCTATTAATTTGAATGAATTATTTAAAAAATCAGTTTGAATGACTCACTCATGAAGACTTCACTTGTTTCATTACTAGATTAATCAGACCTTTTAAAAAAATCTCTTGAATGAATGATTCAATGACAGACACATTTTTTAACAGTTACTTTAAATGATTAAAGGAATAGTTGACCCAAAAATTCTGTCATTAATTACTCACCCCTCATTCCAAACCCGCAAGGCTTTCGTTCATCTTTGGAACACAAATGAAGACATTTTTGATGAAATCTGAGAGCTTTCTGTCCCTCCAGTTACGCAGCTACCACTTTGACACTTCAAAAACTAGATAAAGGGATCGAAAAACGAATCCATTATCAATTGAGCGGTTTAGTCCAAAATTTTCTGAGGAGACTCAATGACTTTATATGATGAATGGACTGAAAGTTCTCAGATTTCAAATTTTTGGGTGAACTGTCCCTTTAATTCCATGAATTTGATTAAATAAGTATTCGTGAAGTATCTGTGAAGTTGTTCATACATAAATAATTTACATTTCAGTTTGTCAATAAATATCAATGTTGTACATTTTAGTGTAAATGCTAATTTACATGGTTTGGTTTTACCATACATTACATATGAATGCTCGTGAGATCACGTTGAACCTGCTATGGGTTCAGATGGCTGCGATGATCTCCTCTTTGTATCATGCACGTTCTCTTTTTTTCCTCTAGAGTGGGAGAGGAGGAGGGTTTTGTTTGAGGGACAGCTGTATCCTGTGTATTCAGTAGTTCGGAGAAAACCCAGATCGGCCATTAAGATAAATATAGTTAGGGCAGGGCGGACAGAGCAGAGCAGGGGCACAGTTTTCCCAGCAAAATACATGTTGATTGTTGTTTGAGATGGTGGCCATCTTGCTTTGTTTACTGGCTCAGTCAAGATGTGGAGGATGATTTGAAGATACAGATATGGTGTTGCTGGAATGAGATGGTTATGGTGTCCTGCTGGTTGCCTTGCCATCTCTAGACCTTCATCTACGAGAACAGGCCTGCCCGAGACCGTCTCAAGCGACCCTTCCCCCGGCATCCTCAGGTCACAGCATGGAGGGAATGCGGTCATTAGACAAACACCAACCCGTTTATAGTGCGTCATTCCTCTGCGACCATGACAGAGTTTTCTTATAAGGCTGTAGGGTGTTTTGGATGGTTACTTACTGGCTTAAGTCAAAAAATTATATTTGACCGCTCCTGAATCTTCAAAGCCTATAGATTTTTTTTTTTTTTAGACCATTTAAAGGGTCGATTAGGCAAAAACTGTAAGTCTGTAAGTAATGTCAGTCTGGTTGCTCTGTACCCGTAAAGCAAAAAGTAATGGCATACCTTTCCTCAACAAGCATGTTTTGAGGTATCATTCATGTTTGTCTGAATTCTGTCATCATTTACTCACCCTCATGTTGTTCCAAAACTGTATGAGTTTCTTTGTTCGGTTGAACACAAAAGAAGATATTTTAAAAAATGTTGGTAACCTAACCAGACAGTTGATGGCCATTGACTTCCATATGATTTTTTTTATTCCTATAATGGAAGTCAATATTTGAACTCTGTCAACAAAGAAATGTACCTACATGTAAATGTAAAATCGGCTATTTGGCAATATTTTGGATTCAAATCAAATGCTAATAGGGAACCTGCAAACATTAATGAAAGTTCTATGTTTAATATAAGCGAGTTTGTCATTGTACTGTTTTTTTCGTTTTTTTTTCATTAAGAATATTAACAATAGTTTCAAGCATTTGCCCCCGAATTGCCGCTATAATCGCTGCACGGGCATTCGTAAGCGATTTAAAAGCGAGTTGAAAGAGGGGAAAAACTCCAATGTCCCAAACCCCCTCAGTGATACCGGTATTACCGGTGTAGTCACACCCGATTAACCGGTGGGAAAATTTCCTCACCGTCACATCCCTAAAACTCATACAGGTTTGGAACAACTTGAGGGTGAGTAAGTGATGACTGAATTTTCATTTTTGGGTGAACTATCCCTTTAATATTATTAGGCTAAGCAATAATATTACTAGTTAAACCAATAATAAACAGATGGAGGTTTTCTGTGCTGTCTGTTGAGTAACAAATCTATTGTCTTATGCAGTGCACTGTGTGCTGTGCTGTTAAGATAGAAATTGTGGTTTTGACCTTTCATGGCTTTATTTTCCCTTGCAAAATAGTCCCTGTCTTAACCGCACAACTTTAGTACATGTGGTTGCAAGCTAGATCGAGCACTGGGAACCTGCACATCAACCCGATAAAATGTGACGTAATATATAATGTGGTTGTGGGATTTCACTCAAAAGAATGTGTGAAAAGTACAGCTATTTTGTGTAGGGGTTGAGAAATGCTGCTGTAAAATGGGTAGGTGTTTGTTGCATTTATAGTCAATTGGTATTAATTTTGAACCATATGCGCTGCATTCAGTGGAGGAAATCCAAAAGGAAATGAAGGAAATGCCATTGCTTGCAAGGGACCAAAATAGTGCAAGCTTGGTTTTTAAGGTTCTCTGTATGCTACGGTTCAAAAGTTTGGGATCTGTGAGTTTTTTCAAATATGTTTGAAAGAATTCTCATATCTGACATTTATTTATATCATAAATACAGTATTAATTATACTATTACAATTTAAATGAACCGTTTTCTATTTTAATATATTTTAAAATGTAATTTATTCCTGTGATGGCAAAGCTAAATCTTCAGCGTCATTATAGTCTTTAGTGTCACATGTTCCTTCAGAAATCCTTCTAATATGCTGCTTTGATGTTCAAGAAACATTTCTTTTTATTATCAATGTTGAAAACAGTTGCTTAATTTTTTGTGGAAACAGCGATATATATATATTTTTTTTTCAGGAACTCTTTTGTAACATTACAAATGTTTAATCTAACTGGTGATCAATTGAATGCATTCTTGCTGATTCAAATAAATCTTACTGATCACTTTTGAATGGTAATGTAAATAAAATGCCGCATGAGTCACTTTCATGACACTCAACAATACGTCTTTTTTTGGCTCCACACAAGAATCATCATAATTTGGTATGCAAATAGAGGCAAGAGTGCAGTTGCAACTCAATAGGCAAATATTACAATGCCATTACTGATCTAAGTATAAATTTGATCATTTACAAGAACAAAAACAGACAGCATAGTTAGGACTGAAATTATCTATATAGGACAAATTTGAGTGGAGTCTGTAGATTAAGGGATTTGGGCTGAATTAATTGCAGATGTTTTGTCACTGGTTGGCTTCATGATGACAGTCTTGCTGAAGGGAGTTTTTCTGCATCGCTGCTAGAGGAAAAAGAAAACACCCAGACCCATTTCTCTCCTTTCCTCGGGTCACACTTTATCAGTCCTCCTCACAAGCTTCCTGCCTCCCCCCTCACCGTGGGATCCGGTGAATCAGAGTGCCCGAGCCAAAGGTTAGCATCCAGAGTCCAGACAAAGGAAGACGAGGATATGACTCATCAACCTTTTTTAACAGCCTTCTAACGTCTGCTTTTCTACTCAGACTCAGTGTTGAGTGAAACAGACCCTGTTGACATTATCAAGGCTTTTTAACACGTTTCTGAATTTTATTGTGTTTTATAATTGCGGTGGAGTGATTGATTGATTCATCTCTGCCACAAATAGAAAGTAGCACCGTACATACTCAAAAGTACCTCCTATTGAGATGTCCTTGTGAGAGAACAGTGTGAATCCTTTGTGGATTTGTACACCCTGTGATGACAGTTTATCCAATCATCACACCCACCCATCAGGCACCGCCCCTTTTTCAAGGTCACGAAATGTAGCAGCTCTCTGTCCCTGGGTTTGGCCGTATGCCACTCGTAGCCTTGAGATTCCTCGTAGGCCACTGCTCTCAAGTGGTATCTCTCCATAGGACACACAGTCAGAAATGTTTACAGAAAGCGTTTTCTCAGTCTCGCTCCCGAAGTTTTGCCATCTCTGACGAACAAGCTTTGCCCCACCCATGTGGATTTTCTCCCAGGCCCACCCTGGTGGAGTCTGTTCTCTCGACTGTTGCTAGTTCTCACAATTTTCAACAGCTTTCCCTCAATGAATGGAGGCTTCTTAAAATAGTCCTAAGAAATATGACTGCATTGTCGTTCCTTGCATATGCTCTCTGTTACAGCTTATCCTGATATTCCCATGTGTTTCGACTATGAATACTTGTTTTCAAATCATGGTACAAAGATTTGTTTTTATTCAGTCACTGACTATTTTGTTCCAACGCAGTGGTTTTAAGAGTCTATAAGCGGGGTCATGTCCTCATCTGGAAATGTCTGGGTGATTCAGTCTCAGCCTGCTGAAAAATGCTTTTTGCCATAAAAGACCATTAACCTCCCTGCAACTATCAGCCATGTCTTTTGTTCATCAAATTTAGAGGTGGACATTACACATTTAGCTTTGTAAAATATAAATTACCAGTTGTCTTTGCATTTAGGCACAATGCTAGTATAATAATAATATATTTCATGTATTTTACATATTATTAATTTACTAGGGGTGTAACAATATGTCGTGTCACAATTTATCGCAATACAAAAATGCAACAATATGTATCGTGGATAGTGAGAATCTGTATTGTGTATAGTTCACCCCAAATTATTTTTTTGGAGAAAAAATGTAAAGTTTTAGTATCAGTACTACATTAAACTACTATATATAGGCCTAATGTATAATAATGCATTGGGGGAATATTCGTGGGTCCTGATAATACCAAATGTCTTATGTTACCAGTAAAAAAGTGGCCTACATTATTTTAAATATATCTAGCCAGTGAAAGAGTGCAAGCGTATTCGTCTAAAATAATTCTGTTTTCAGCTTCAGAATCATGAATATTTTTATTCTGCTGTTACCATTGTCCTGTGCATGAATAGGCTTGGACTATCCAACTATCCAGTAACCCAACCAGCACCAAGTCCAAGCCTATTCATTCCCACCCCCTATGTAAAACAAAATTTAGCATTTTAGTCAACAGTACAATGTTTTTTTTTGTTAACCTTTTACCATATGTCTTGGAGTATCGCAATAATATCGTATTGTGAGTTCAGTATCGTGATATGTATCGAATCGTGATATGAGGGTTTCGTTACACCCCTATAATTTACTACACGGAAAAAGACCTATTTAATCCACCAAGAATTTGATCTACGTTCCATTAACCTATTTTCTTTGCTTGTTTTCTCAGATGAAGGACTGGTGTCGTCTGCTGCTCTTGGCTGGAATTGCTGCTGTTTTTCATGCAGCCTAAAGAGCACCCATGCACACTATGGCAACAATCGGTCCATGCTCAGATGCAGAGGACCTGTTGGCTTCCATCCACCTCGAGAGGTATCTGGACCACTTCCGCCAGGCAGGCTTTCTCCTCGCCCGAGACTTCTGTCATGTGGACAATGTCGCTCTGAACAGGGTGGGAGTCACTGCCACCGGCCACAGGAAGCGTATCCTCAAACTGGTCGAGCACATTCAGCTGATCTGTCAACATCAAAGGAAAGAGCTCTTGCTAGATCGCTGTAATTCAGAATCTGCTATTCACGAGGTGACCCCTGTCAATGTGGAGCCTCTTTCTCCTTCAAGACCTCCTGGCACCTCTTTAGAAACCTTACGTAACAGCTCTGCCCCGAATCTTTGTGCACAAGTGAAGCGCTCATTCTCCGAGCGTAGCACCAGTGTTGTAAAGCCGGTACCAAAACCAAGAACTGTCTTCCACAAACTGAGAGCAGAGAAATTTTCTTTACCAACACAACATGAAGTGCAACCTCGCCGAAAGTCATCTCAGGACCTGATGGTAATAGTTGCAGATGATTCATCCTCTACTGCGTCCAGTACAGACACTGTTGAAACATTTACTGAATCAAAAAACGTTCATTGTGAACCAGGTTTGAGCAATACCACTTCAACCCCAGAGACTGGTGGAATGTTACCTCCAGTCCCCCCTAGGTTAAATCGAGGAATTCCCCCCTCCACATTCAGGAAAATGTCGGACCAGGAGCATCTCAGCACCCCACCCCTCTGCACGCCACCTGACTCCCCCTCTAGTTATCAGTGCTCTCCCTTCACCAACACACCTGGTTCACCTCCAAGTCCTCCCTGCTCAGGGCTTGAGATGGTCTCTAATGAAATCTACTGTGGCACTTTATCAGGCACTCCTCGTGTGTTTTGGAGTCGCTCTTTACCCGTTCCCCCTCCGCGCCAGGAGGTCAGTCCGTCCACTGAAAATCAAAGGTAAACTGTTAAGTCTTAATTGAAATGACATTAGGGGCTTTCGCACCGGTGGAACCTTTTCATAGTTCCTAGAACTGTTGGCGGAAGTACCCGGATTTTGGCTTGTTTGCACCACGGGAACTAGGAACGATTTTAGTTCTAGGAACTCCTTTTGGAGGAACTAATTTAGCTCCTACTTCAGAGTAGGGTCTAAACCAGCACTATAGGAACTACCAGTGACGTTAGTGTACGCTTGGCCAGATGCACGCGAAACATCACCCTCCATTTAAAAAAAAAAGCTTTGTTAATGCACAGATTATAGCCTATATATTTACTCCACAAACTAACTCTACGGACATGGAAAACAGTGATAGATGGGTCTTTTTAACCTTTACGCTAAGGAGAAAATCCAATGCAACTTTGAGGGGACCAAGCCAAACATGATGTATTTCTGCTCCGCTAGCAACACTGGACATTAACCACACGGCGTACGCTAATACCTTTTCATTTACTGGCTTTTTATGTTGTAACAGTTCTACCTAATAACGTATTAGACAGGACTGTTAGACAGACTTCCTACTCGCGGTGCAAATGCAACCAGGAAAATGTTCCTAAGGGAACTATTAGTTCTCGGGGAAACCACCCTGGTGGCTAGTTCCTAGAACTACCTGGTGCGAAAGCCCCATTGTTTTTGCTGGACATACCAACATGCCATACCATTTAATTTTGATTCTTATGACTATCGCTCCACAATTAACTAACTTTCTCCTCCAATAGCACTTTAGAAAAGTCCAACTCAACTGAAACACCCAAAAGAACGTCTGGTAGGTTTATTAACACACAAAGTGTTATGATTTACTCCCCTGAAATTTGTTCCTAACATGTATAACTTTCTTACATATCTTTTTTTCTGAACATTAATATACATGCATACATACATACATACATGCTACCATTCAAAATTTGGGGTCGGTAAGATTTTTTTTTTTTTTGAAAGAAATTAATTCAGCAAGGACACATTAAATCAACCAAAAGTGACAGTAAAGTCATTTATAATGTTACAAAAGATTTGTATTTCAAATAATTTTAAATTTCTATTCATCAAAGAATGGATATTTATTTTAATATTAATGGTTTTATCTTATCCTACAATTATTTTTTTTTGTTCAACTGGCACAGCATCTGCTGAGTACGAAGATGAAATGATCAACCCGTACTGTGAAACTGTCTTCCACAGCAAGCGACAATATCAACATTCAGAGGTGAGAGACTTGAAGTGAGCAAACTTTATTTTAGAGTGAATTTTAACTTTATGTACTCAAATGGGTGTGTTTTATTTATGGTTGAATATGTTTAGGTTGACAAGACCAAAATTGAGGAAAAGACTACAAATAAAGAGGATAAAACAAGAGATCATGGGTAAGTCCAGTTATTTCCATGAAAGTTTAAATTGGCTGTTTCCGCAAAAGTCAGCATAATGTTTGGTATCCCCACAGTGTTATCCAGCTGATCATCCCGCTAATAATTCTAGTTTGTGTTCAGCTAAAGAAAGTCATATACTGTACATCTGGGATGGCATGAAAGTGAGTAAATGATGAGAGAATTAAACATTTTTGGCTGGAGTATCCCTTTAAGTCATGTAGATGCTTTAGTAAGTATGATTTAGCGAAGTGATCTTCGTAATGTGGTTAAAGCTATCTGAAACGATCTCATTTTCGTTTTTAACGGAACGGTTTCATTTTCACCCGGAAATGAAAAATCTGTCGTAATTTACTCATCCTCATGTTGAAAACCCTAGAACTTACTTTCTTCCATGAAACGCAAACTGAGCAGTTTAGCTGAATTTCCCAGCTGCTCTTGTCTATAAAATGAAAATGGGGAAGGATGCTGTCAAGTCCCCATATAACCATATGAAAAAAGATTGCATAAAAGGTGTCTTTATGGCTCGTGCTATACTCCAAATCTTCTAAATATAATATGATAGCTATGTTTGAGGAACAGACTATAAAAAATAATAATTATGAGAAATAGTCGCAATTGCGAGAAAAAAAGACAGAATTGAGACTTTATCTCACAATTCTGACTTTTTTTCTCACAATTGCGAGTTTACATCTCGCAATTCTGACTTTATAACACGTAATTGAGTTAATATCTCGAAGTTCTGACATCTTTTCTCAGAATTGTGAGATATAAACTCGCAATTGCGAGTTATCAGGCCAATTCTAAGGGAAAAAAAGACTAACGTTTTTCCTCTCAGAATAGTTTATATCACAATTCTGAATTTCTATCATGCATTTCTGACTTTATAACGCAATTGCGATTTTATATCAATCCTGACTTTCTATCTCGCAATTCTGACTTTATATTTCGCAATTGTGAGAAATAAAGTCAGAATTGCGAGATAAAAAGCCGCAATTACCTTTTTTATTTTTCAATCTGTGGCGGAAACAAGCTTCCATAAGTTTTAAATGAATGACTAGACTGTGTATGTACAAGATGTCGAGTTGGTCACTCAAGACTTACTCATGTATATTTATTGGTGAAAGGTCCTTTATTTGCCTTTATGTAGTTTTTGTAAGTCTTTCTTAACTACAAAGCATATTTTATTGGAATGTCCAGCTTTAAATTATATTAGGCAATGCTCTTATTCAGAAAGTAAATTAATTGACATTTTTAAAAAGGTTTCTTCTGGGAAAATATATATATTTTTTTTATCAAATTTTAAATTGAAAGATTTTATATGACTGGTATTATTATTAATATTATTATTGCTGTTAATTTTTTATTTTTGTTTAATTCGTTTGTAGAGATTATATAGTTAAATAATTGTATACAGTTAATTGAAATCTTATTTTTAAAATGAGTATTGTACATTTTATTACTCTTGAGTTTGCCATGAATATAGCCTTTGCTGGTATGGTGTTAAATAATGAATGAATGAATAGTAAATAATGAATCAATAATAATAAATGAAAAGTAATACATGATAAATAAATAAATAATAAACAATAACTAAAACACATTTTCTGAAAACAAGTCTTAATATCTAATGCATTTTTAGTTTTTTTAAGGATGGTTTTTACTTGAACATGAAACTGTTTAATTGTATTTTTTTTTTTTGTATACTAATATTACTGTGCGGTATATATTTTAAACCTCCTCCTTCTACAGGCAGAACCATCACGCGTGGCTCAAGCGTCTTGATTCTCCAGGCTACTGCACTGTGGGTGAACCCACACCGGGCTCCCACTCGTTCTCCCTCCCTCATAACCTCTGCTCCAATGAAGCAGACGAGGACCACATCATCTCTCCCTACGCCAGCTTCACCTCGCTGTCCGAGCGGATGGCACCTATCCTCAGCGGCTGGCTGGACAAGCTCTCTCCTCAAGGGTACGCCCCATCGGGGCTGCTACTCTCCTCTCATCTCTGCGTCTCCTGCACGCTCCTCAATGGCTGTTTCTGCTCCCTGTCTGTCCTCTCTGGCCGG
The DNA here is from genome assembly GCF_029890125.1 of Rhinichthys klamathensis goyatoka. Classification (NCBI taxonomy): domain Eukaryota; kingdom Metazoa; phylum Chordata; class Actinopteri; order Cypriniformes; family Leuciscidae; genus Rhinichthys; species Rhinichthys klamathensis. Next base: position 6,317,747 of record NW_026606611.1, read on the forward strand.
TTTGTCATCACTTCACGTGTTGTGTCTCCTGCTGTTTGTTCCTGTCCTCTGCTTGACATCTTCCAGTGTCTAGATTCAGTTCCTGCTTAAATAATTTCAGAAATGTGACCTTTGTAATGTAGTGGTTTTTCTCTGACATCACATTTGTTCCTCTGTTATAGAAACTATGTGTTCCAGAAACGATATGTGAAGTTTGATGGGAAAAACTTGATGTACTATGGTAGTGAAAAGGTATGATTGCATGTGATCAAACTCAATGCCATCTTTCCATTGTATTATTAAAGGGATCATATCATACATTTATCGTTCAGTATTTTTCTACTTTTAATGTCAAGGTTTTTACACCAGAACAGTCATAATATTATCTACCGTTTAAAAGTATTAAAAAGGCTGTACAAATATTTTGTACCATTATAAATGTCTTTACTGTCACTTTTGATCAATTGAATGCTTCCTCAGTGAATAAAATTATTAATTTCTTAAACATCTGACCCCAAACTTTGAACATTAGTGTAGTTTTTCCACCCTCCCTCTGAATTGCTTTGAAGTAAACCCAGTTTTTGCATGCGTGTACTGCAGGTTTACTGTCAAATATAGTTTTTAACTGTTTGCTCCACGCTGAGCATTGAATAGTGGGTTAAACAGCTGAACAACACTGAATGGATGTTGTTGACGTGTAAAGGCCCTTTTATACTGAACGTGAAACAGGAAAGCTGAATGAATTGATGACGAATGGTCTATTTACACCAAGAGCGAAATCTATATTCATTTTGCTGAATGAAAAGCAAATTGCCAGAACAATAGATGGTGGTGATCGACAACCAACTTCACCTGCGTGTTGAACCTTTTACCTCAGCTGGTCTGGGAAAAGTTGTTACACTTTGTAATCATTTAAGGTTTGCAAGTTAGTTAAGTTTCAATAAATCATTTTTGGGCTGGGTAGAATGGTTTGTGTTCCCACTGTTACAGTACAGCATGCTTTCATAGTAGAATTAACTGATTCATCATGATCTATGACCCCTTTAAGCACTTCACGCTGCCTGAAGACCTTCAGAATATAAACAATTCCTAAATTCCAATGTGTTTTTCTGCAGATGTCACATATGTTGGTACACTGTTATTCTTAACACAACTGGTCTTTTTCTCCCAGGATGCTTATCCCAAAGGTGTGATTCCCTTAGCTGCCATACAGATGGCCCGCGTAGCCAAAGACAATAAATTTGAGATTGTGACAAGTCACAGGACGTTTGTGTTCCGAGCTGATAATGACGGTAAGCGCAGCATTTTTCTACATTGACGCTTATGCATTTGGCAGACGCTTTTAACGACTTACGATGCATTTCAAGCTATTCAGTTAATGCATTTCCTGGGAATCAAACCCATGACCTTGCTGTCGCTCTAACAGAAATGCAAATTTAATAACAATATTTTTGTAATCTTTTTGGTCACACTTTATATTAGGTGTCCATATGTACTTATTGTGTTCATATTTTATTGCAAAAATACTTTTACTGCTATTGAGGTGGGATACGGGGTAAAGTTAGGGACAGGTTTGGTGGTATGGGTGGTTTAAGGGAAGGCTCAATAGTGTAATTATAGATTTAATTACAGAAATTAACTACAGCTGTAATTACACGCTGGTATTAAAAAAAAAAATTAAATACATGTATGCACACAATAGGTGCATTGTATCAAATGATTAATTTAAATGTTATTACATAGTAGTTAAATACGCGTATAAGGTGGGACCATCTTTTTTCATGGCTGATCATATAGAATTGGAATGGGTCTTTAGAAAGTGTTTTACTGCTTATTTAAAATTGAACTATGGCAAAAGAAACCGTATGATCCTTCTTTATGCCGCCTTGTAGTCCAGAGGAGCAAATGGTGCAGCATGTTGCAGGAGCGGGTCAAAGAACAGCTGGTTTTTGGCCGTCCACGTTTTGGCCCCGGCAGTCACTGCCAAAAGAGTGGCTTCCTGGAGCTTAAAGGAACCAAGTCAAAGATCTATGCAGCAATTATAATGGAGCAGATCTGGTTGTACAAGAGTGAGCAGGTAATTAGTTAATCGTGTTATAGCCATACTACTCTGAATTTAGTACCAGTGATTTGCTTTACCTCTTTCTTCTCTCAATGTGATTCAGTTTGAGTGTTTTAAAAGTATTCTGAACTTCCTATAGCATATGTACAATGCATTCAAAAGTAGCTTTAAATGATTTGCATCATGAAGGCTTGATAGCTAATTCTTAAATGAAGGCTTACCCTTTGTGATATGTGTTTTACAGTGCTTTAAAAATGGGATTGGAATTACTGTAATTGAGGCCAGAGGTGCTACAATTCGTGATGGGAAGGGCAAGAGCTTTGATCTCATTACTCCTTATAAAACCTTCAGGTAAACCGTTCAAGTCACGCTATGCTTATGTTAAGCTTGTATGTGTTTACTCCTATGTAATTTCCAGCACTGCAAAAACATTGTTTAATCAGTGATTTGTCTTTTCCATTTCATTTATCTTGAATTTAGTTTCTTTTTCTTACCCCTTAGTTTAAAAGAAGAAAAATAGCCAACAGGGTTCGCAAAATAAACTTAATGTATATTCTCTAAAAACAAGTCATATTATCATGCACAGCTTTGATTCTTTAAAAGGACATTTAGATATTTTTACTGGGAAACAAGACAAGTATTTAAGAAAAATGGAAAAATAAAGATTATGTGATACGTAAACATATGTTATATATTTATATTGACTCATTTAATTTTTGATTATGATTTTTTTAAAATCTTTATACGTTCAAAAGGATCTGTCAAAATATCTGTAAGATTTTTAAAATGTTTTTGAAACAAGTCACCAAGGTTGCAATTGATCAAAAATACAGTAAATCAGTAATAATGTGAAATAATATATAAAATAACTGTTTTCTTTTTTAATATATTTTATAATGTGATTTATTCCTGTGATGACAAAGAAATCATTCTAATAGGCTGATTTGTTGCTCAATAAACATTTCTTATTATTATCAAATATCAATGTAGAAAACTGTTATGCTGCTCAATATTTTTGTTGAAACAGCGACACACACACACACACACATATATAAACATAGTTGAAATAAAATCAATTTTGATTTGTTAAATTTCACTGCACACTTAAAGCAGTGAAGTCATTCAGGAGTCTTTTCTCTCTAACTAACAATGGCAGACTAGAGAGTAGAGACAATTAATAGGATCCATGAAGGCAGAGCATTAAGAGGGTTTTGTGCACCCTTGCAGCTTCACGGCAGAGTCGGAGCGAGAGAAGAGGGACTGGATGGAGGCCCTGCAGGAATCTATAGCAGAAACACTATCTGATTATGAGGTGGCAGAGAAGATCTGGTCCAACAGGTCCAACAAGATCTGCGCAGACTGCAAAGCCATCAATCCAGACTGGGCATCCATTAATCTCTGTGTGGTCATCTGCAAGAATTGCGCAGGTGTGTGTGTGACTGATGTGGTGGGGTAAAGATTTGGTGTATTATCAGATCGGTGGCGTTTATAATTAAAATTTATAAAGCACAGTGAATTCGGCTGAATTAGGCTAGAAAATTCATTAAATAGTTGGTGTGAGATATTTAGTGACTATCCGGCATGGGTGACAGCAGTGCAGTGTGTCTTGGTTAATACAGATGGTATTAAGAGTTTCTAAGCTCATTTGAGAGTTCATATGAGGTCCTCCGTGCTGTAAACTGCAGGTAAATGTGGCTCAGAGGCACCATATCAGGAAGTCTTTATGGGACAAACAGAATGAATGGTGCGTGGAGAGTGATGTGGTGCCTCTTTTGTTCTGTCTGCCTGCAGGCCAGCATCGAAGTCTTGGCACAATGGTGTCGAAAGTGCAAAGTCTGAAACTGGACACCAGTGTGTGGAGCAATGAGATCGTTCAGGTAGGGGTTGCCGTGAGGTTTTTATTTTTTTCTTCAGTGAAATGATCCTTATATTCCAGTTGATCCCCCATGATTGTACTACACTGTCTTTTACAAATAAGGCCAAGATGAACTATTATGCTTATGTTCTAGCTCTTCATAATGCTTGGCAACGATAGAGCGAATGAATTCTGGGCAGCAAGACTTCCTGTGACCGAGGAGCTGGACTGTGATGCCTCCCCAGAACAGCGGAGAGAGTTTATCACCCACAAATATAAAGAAGGCAGATATCGCCACCCTCATCCCAGTTTCAGCACCCAAGAGGAACTTCTTAAGGTAAAGGATAAACCCTTTGCACTTACAGGGGACAGATTATGCAAAAAGAAAAGAGATGAGCATGACATATCAATATCTATTTAACAAATTGGAGTTATTGCTCATTTCACATTTAAAGAGGTTAACCAATCATAACAGAGATTATTTATATATAGAAGTCTTTAAAAGTAGTACAGAACCAAATAATTAAAAAAAAGCCCCTTAAAGAGGCCTTTGCAAAAATAAAAAATCTACAAACTTTCATGTGCGCACAAGAAACTTTTGCGTGCTCACGATAAAACATCCGCATGCTCACGAGAATCTATTGCGTGCGCACAAGAAACTTTTCACGAACACTGGATTTTTTTGCATGCTCACGCGTTACAATTTCCGCTTTGTCTACTATAACCTATTTCCTTTGTGCATCACTGCCATTTTACTATGTAGAAAACGAAAGTATGAATGCACATGAATTATTAAAGATCTATTTGCTCAAAATGTGTTTTTTGTTAGAGCAGTATATCTCTAATATCACGGCCTTATGTCTGCTTTTACTCTGATGGCGCAATACGTCTGTGTGCATTGTTCTATACGTCAAGTTCAAGACTGGTACAAAAAAGTGATCAATTTGCTTTTGTTGGGACAGTATGTCATATTTCAAGGCCTTATGTCGGCTTTAACGAATTTAACTCTGTTGTCGGAGAAAGTTTAATGGTTCATAAAAAAAACATTGGTACAGTAAAAGTGATAAATTTGGATTTTGTTTGAGCAGTATTTATGTTGTCCCATATAAAACTTTTTACTGTACCAATATCTTTTATTTGGCAATTAATGTACTAAAATTTTGTATTTCACAAGATTGAAACACCCTTTATTAAACCACTTTGTTGGATTTAACGCATCCTTACAGTTGACGGAGAAATGCTGATTTTCTTCATTCAATTCTAACAACGCTTATTGCGAGCATAGCCATAGACATAAAGGACTATAAAGCGCTGTGTTATATATCTTTATCAATTCATACGCATCCATACTCTCGTTTACTTCATAGTAAAATGGCAGTGATGCACAAAGGAAATAGGTTTTAGTAGCCTATACATAAACTGGAAACTGTCAATTCTTGTGCTCATGAAATAGTTTCTCGTTTGCTCGCAAAAAAGTTTCTTGTGCACATGTGAAAGTATGTGTGTGTGTGTGTGTGTGTGTGTATATATATATATATATATATTTGCAAATGTCTGTTTAGGGGCTCTGTACAAATGTCTTATTTTATTTCACGTCTTATTTTATTTCAGGTTTTATGTTGTTATTGTTTATTTTATTTAGCATTTTAATAATAATGATGGTATTAATAATATTTATTACTACTACTACTACTTCTACTACTACTAATTATTATTATTATTATTATGTGAAATTAATCTTAAAGTCATGAGCATTTTTATATAGTAAATAAACATTGTTCTCAATAATGCTTAGTAATCATGAATGATAGGAAAGGCCATGGAAAAGTCAAGGGAATTCATTGTTCAAAAATGTGGAAATCATATATCCTTGCTAAGAGTCAGCAGTGTCTGAAGCCTTTGTGTAAACCGTGTGCAGATGTCCATACAGGTCTTTTGCAGAGATAACAGTAAGCGAATGTTTTAAGTGCCAAATAACTTCAACATCTTTGCACAATAAATGCGTTTCCCCTTCCTCTTCTGCAATAAACCCTTGATTTTGAAATACACACAATACTTCCTTAAGTGAGAGCTGCTGTGAACTATAGCAGTGGCCATTTCTCTGTGTAATAGCTAGGCTTCAAAAGAAAACTTTTAGATCAGTCCCCACTGGGGCAGTGAGGACATCCTGTCTTAATATAGCCAGAGCCATCTAAGTATTTTGCCAGCGGTCAAGCCAAGATTAGTGTGTATTATTCTTTCTCAGGACTTTACCAAGGCCATCTTTTGTGTATTTGGGCTACCTATAAGTGATGCATGTGCTGTGAATTGTAAATAATTAAGAAAGCTAATAAAAGGACTGCAATGAATAGATGGATTTTTTGGAAGAAGCTTTGAATGTCCTTTGGCTGAATGTGCTATTAGCAGTGCATTTGTTTAAGTGTGTGTGCGTATGTGGTCTGCCTGCAGGCGCTGTGCACCGCCGTGACCGAGCAGAACCTCCTGAAGACAGTCACTCAGATTTTTGCGGAAGCTGAGGCCGTTCGACTCGCTGACGCTAATGGAAACGTTAAGCGCCTGTCCCCACATTACTCATACACACAGTCTGCAGGTATGATAGAGTCCTTTCCAGTACTTCACTACAGCCATATTTCTTAAAGGTGAAGTTTGTAATTGAATTGGTACCAAACGGAACTCAAATGATCTAAATCCCAACAACAACAACACAAATCCAGACAGTTCTTTTAAAATTCTTTCTCCATGTTGCCAATGCTTTATATGTATGTTTCTCTGTACTTTAGAAAGCCTTGTAATTTTGGTCCTAGCATTTGTTGATAGCTGATTTATGATTCTTTTTTTTCTTCTTCTATATAGTCTATTGTATTTGGACACACTAATCAATTTCCTGCTAAACAGATTATTACAGGTTATCCTGCCCCAAACTCAAGGCATTGGTTGAGCCATAAGCGAACACGTCAGACCACTCAGTTTTGAAAATGCGCCACAGGGGAAAGTTAACCTATGAAAAGTTGACTTATATTTACTATATAAAATGACATACTTCACCTTTAATATATGAAAAATGTGTGAAATGCAAGAAGTGTGAAGTATCAAACTGTAATTTTCTGGATTTAGATTCCTGTGTCTATGATGAGATCATGCAGCCCATCCTGTACTCCGGATACCTCTACAAGTCAGGCTCCTTGAACAAAGGGACATTATCCCGCAGAACCAGAGACGGTAGGCGACTGTGTGACAAAAACAAGCCTTGGCAGAGATTTAGGAGCCGAATGTACCTCTGCAGTATAAGTAAAGCTGTTCAGTACATCAAAATGTTGTGTATTGTTAAGGTGCACAAAGTAATTAAAAATCATTACAAAAGTTATGATACATTAAAAAGTTTTTTTTTATAAGAAATTAATACTTATAATCAGCAAAAATACATGAAATTGATCAACAGTGACAGTAAAATCATTTTTATTATAAAATATTTCTACTTCAAATAAATGCTGTTCTTTTGAACTTTCTATTCATCAAAGAATCCATACAAATATTTATACAAAAATATTAAGTAACACAAGTTAGACATTTTTCTTCAGCATATAAACATCTCTGAAGGATCATGTGACACTGAAGACTTGAGTAATGATGCTGAAAATTCAGCGTTGCCATCACAGGAATAAATTACATTAATTTTTAAAATATATTCAAATATAAAACAGTTATTTTCGACTGTAATAATATTTCACAATATTAATGTTTTCACTGTATATTTGAGCCTTCGTGAAGATTTTAAAATGATACTTAAACGGTAGCGCAAGTGGCTTCATGATAACCACCTGATCACTGATTCAAAACAACAGTGGTCTTGAACTTTAGACTGACATCTAATACAAAAAATACAGAAAAAAAAAATACTTTTTGTATATTTAATTGCTACTGGTATACATTCAGAATGTTATATTCAGTTTGTTGCAGGTTTGTTTGTTTTTAATTACATTTTTGGTTTTATTTTTTAGCAGATTTTCAAAAGTACTGGTGTTCGGTGGAGAAGTCTATTCTCTTCTACGAGTCTGACAGATGTCATGAGCCCAGTATGAAGATCAATGTGAAAGACATCATCTGTTTAGGAGTTAACAGGCCAGATTCCAGCAACAACAGCGGCTTTATTGACAAGTGGGTGTCACTGCATAACAGAACATCCTTCAGGACACTTTCAGATTTAGAAATGGTCATCGCATCTTGCATCATAACATTTATAACAATCTGATTCTTGTTGTTCCTTTCAGATTTCGATACACTTTTGAACTTTACTTAACATCTGATAAACTGATTCAGTTTGGCTTGGAGACTCGAGAGGCTTTGCATAGTTGGGCGAAAGCGATAGGGAAGGTAAATATTAATCGGTCGCAAGATATATCTTGTCACATCAGTGCATTAGATCTCACCTCGGTTTTGCTCTCTGACAGGCCACCACACCTCTCAGCTGTCACTGCCTGCTGGCGCGAGAGTTCGAGCGAGTGGGCGTACTGCGCTACAAGGCCATGCTAGACCCGCAGTGGAAAGAAGGCTTCTTTGTTCTGCAGAAGTCCAACCTGTTCATATGCCCTGGAAATGATGGAGCCGCTGAGGATATTATAAACCTGAAACGCCTACAGGAGCTCAGTGAGTCTGTTAGCTAAATCACTGATATGATATTTCAGAGAAAACAAGTCAGCTCCTTTATTAATCCTCGTGGATAAATTTAGCAATGTATTTATCCGTCTTTGTCTTGGGTTCAAGGCATTGCATCAGAAACGGAGAACCATGAGAAGAAGGACATTCTGGTTCTTGTTGAGAAAGGAAGGTGGGTCTTTGACTTCTATTAATGCTCATTTTAAGCCAAATTAAACTTATTTCCTTTTTTTTAAAGTGCCCTTATTATGCTTTTTTCGAATATTACCTTTCATGTAGTGTGTAATAAAGGTCTGCAGAGTTTAAAAGATTAAAGTGCAGAGAAATGAGTTATTGTCTCCCAAAAGAAAGAACCGATTCTGAACTGCCTGAAACGAGTCGTCAGTAATTCCAGTCTTCTTGCAAAGACATACGTAGGTTTTTAATAAATTTGCATAATGCCAGCCTATGGTCTTCATTAGCTGTCCATGAACAACATCTATTTTGACCCTCAAACACTGTAGCTGTAGCTGAGGCCTGGAAGAGTTTGGTTCATGTTGTCAACATGTCGAGAAGACGCTGTTTTCTGCGCTGGGAAAGCAAATCCACTTTGCATGGATGAGGACTCAGGCTCGAATTGATTCGTGAAAACTGACCCCATCGCTACTGTTCGTATGCTTGTGTATCAAGTGCTGAGGAAGCTTCCGCAGACGAAATTTAAATATAGTAATAGCGTTTTGTTTCTGACATGCGCTGTAAGCAGTAGACCAATCACAACAGACTGGGCCGTCTGACCAATCAGAGCAGAGTTGGCTTTCGGAAAGGAGGGGTTTAGAGAGACTGATTCCTTTATCAAACAGTTTCAGACAATGAGAGAAAAGAGGTGATGCTCCAATGTATATTAACGTGTTTTTTGACCTTGGATGCATCTAAACCTATTTTAGGAGACCTTTTAAGTTGCGTAATATGGGCACTTTAATACATGTCCCTAATTGCAAATGATTGCATGTTATTGAAGAAAAAGTCCCACTAAAAAAAGAATGACTGTGCTTGCAGGACTCTGCATCTGCAGGGCATGGGCAGGACCGATTTCTCCCTGTGGTACGCAGACATCCAGAAGTCTGCGGGAGGGAAGGGAAACAACCTTAAAGACCAGCAGCTCAGCAGAAATGACATCCCCATCATTGTAGACAGTTGCATTGCATTCATAACACAGTATGGTGAGAAGATGATGTATTCATGTGCTTTATATTATATTCCCTGGGCTATAACATTAACATTAGAATCCAACTGATGTATAACTCTCTTACACAGGTCTGGGCCATGAGGGTATATACAGGAAAAATGGTGCAAAATCCAGAATCAAGCTTTTGATTGAAGAATTTCGTAGGGATGCCCGTAATGTGAAGCTACGCATTGGAGATAACTTCATAGAGGACGTGACGGATGTACTGAAGAGGTTCTTTCGGGAGATTGATGATCCCATATTCATGGCTGATCTTCACCCCTTCTGGAGGGAAGCTGCCAGTTAGTACAGTAAACTGCATTTAAATCTTTAAACAAAGAAGATTGATCAATATTATGGGTTATTTTCAGCATAATGTCTATGACGTGAATCTGTGGCATGCTTACTTTACTATTGCAAACGATAATTTTGATGGAACATACACCGCTGTGCAAAAGTTTTGGGTTTTTAAAATGTTTTATTTGCTGCATTTATTTGATCGAAATACAGTAAAACAGTAATGTCAAATATTATTACCATTTAAAAATGTTTTCGGATTAAATATATTGAAAAATGTCATTTATTCCTGTGATTGCAAAGCTGAATTTTCAGCATTACTCCAGTCTTCAGTCACATGATCCTTCAGAAATCATTCTAATATGATGATTTCATGCTTGAGAAACATTTATTATAATAAAACATTATTATTGTCTGTTGACCCCAACATTTTTAATGAATTGGTAACTTAGCCAGATGTTCTTCCACCTGAAAAAGACAAATAAAAAAAGTTGTGGAATTCATCTAAATGGTTTAACGATATTACAAGGTTCACATTGTATGTGTATTGTTAAATGTAAGTATATAACAAAAAATGGATTTCACAACCATAAAGTTGAAAACAACCCAGAATATTCAAATAACTGACAACACAGATACTGTATTTTGGATAGTTTGTGCTGTCTCAGTGATTTCTCATACTATATTCAGAGATACCTCTAAAGGCACAGCGCTTGGACCGATACAAAGAGCTGATTCGAGGTTTACCACGGGTCAACAGGACTACTTTAGCAGCACTCATCAGTCATCTCTACAGGTGAGTCTTCATTCTGATTCAGGTCTGTTTTTGTAATTATGTCAACTCTTATACGCTGTCTCTTCCTCTTTTTAGGGTACAGAAGTGTGCTGATCTGAATCAGATGTGCACTAAGAACTTGTCTCTGCTGTTTGCACCCAGTCTGTTTCAGACTGATGGAAAAGGAGAACATGAGGTCAAAATCATAGAAGACCTCATTGATAACTATCTGTATATATTTGATGTAAGTGGATAACTTCATGGCATGATATTATAAGATATAATATGACATTTTACTGTGTTAAAGACCTTTGCAAAAAAAGTGCTGTGGTGCAGTTATACGGTAATATCAGATGACGATACAGTAGCTAAGTACTTTGATATATCATATACAATGTAACTGAATTAATTTTGAATATCGTGCAATTCATTCAAAGAATACCATAATTATACGGTGGTACAAAAAAAACCCACAAAAATATATGGTAGTACCATTGTACATTTGGTACTTTTTGTGGAATTTAGTTTAGTTTGAATATGAATAATTTTTGTTAATAATTGTTTTGTCTTTTTTTTTTTTTTAAATGTGTTTTGTGTGTGTGTGTGTTTGATCAGATTGATGAAGAGCATCAAACTCAGATTGAACTGGAAATCAGTTTGATAACCACTTGGAGAGACACGCAGGTAGAGCTATTTATATGTAATATTTTGTAATATGTTTTCTTTCTCTTCCTATCTCTCTTTAATATATTATAAATTATTACTACTATTATATATCTTTTCTTTTTCTTGTAGCTCTCACAGGCAGGGGACTTGATTATTGAAGTTTATCTGGAAGAAAAAATACCAGATTGCTGCATCACTTTGAAAGTAAGGGATCATGTTTGAAAAAATGATAAATGCACTTGTGTGTGTATGTGTGTGTGTGTGTGTGTATATATATGAAGACGACTTCTTTCAGAAAATATGTGATATGTTGTGATGAATTTCTAAAAATAAAACTTTAATGTAAAATATTTGAACCAATTTTTCAGTTCTACATTGTGCCAATTTTGTTTTTAAATGTACACATATTCCTTATTATTATGATTAGTAGTAGTAGTACACTGACTAGTATATAGATGGACTCAAAGCTAACATATATAAAATAATATTGTAGACAAATCTTTATTTCATCTTTAGAGAAGTCTGCTTCATGTCTGTATGTGACTGATTTTTTTGACTGAGAGTTGCTGTTGCACAAAATTACCACATGGTGGCAGATTGAAACCATTATTGCAAACCCGTATGTGTCTCTCCACAGGTGTCCCCCACTATGTGTGCTGAGGAGCTGACCAATCAGGTGCTGTATATGAGAAATATTCCTCCAGGGGAAAAAGACGTGTGGATGACCTTTGAGGCCATTGAGGAAGGAGAGCTGGGTAAAAACAAAATACACCCCAATTTGCATAAGCACAAGTTTACTTTGTTCACTACTAAAATTAGGAGGAAACAGCAGAGCAATCAATGTTTTTTTAAGGCTGGGTAAAAACAGTATATAAATGCAGGATGTCATTTCTATAGAGCGACCTCTTCACCCCAAAGAGAAGGTTCTGGAACAAGCTCTACAGTGGTGTAAAATGGCCGATCCCAGTTCGGCATATCTGGTGGTGAAGAAGGTGCCTAGAGGAGAAGCTATAGACATTTTCACAGGTGAAAGCATACTTCTTTCAGAGAATATAATGAAGTGTTGTGATGAATGTATTTCAAAATGAAAACCTAAGTTTAAAATATTTGAACCAATTTTCCAGTTCTGCATTGTGACAATTTTTTTTTATGTACACATATTCAATATAATCTCTCCACTAATTTGAGGTCATATAATGTATAGAAATTTGTACTTTTCAAAAGTTTGGGGTAGATGGTATTTTTTTTTTAATGTTTTTGAAAGTGTCTTATGTTCACCAAGGCTGCATTTATGTGATCAAAAATACAGTAAAAACAGTAAAATTTTTAGATATTACAATTTACATATACTGTTTTCTGTTTTACTATATATTTAAAATCTAATTTATTATTGTGCAAAGCTGAATCATATATATATATATATATATATATATATATATATATATATATGATTCAGCTTTGCACAAGAATAAATTAGATTTAAAAATATAGTAAAACAGTAAATGCAAATTGTTGCATCCTTGTAAAATAATTTTCTCTCTGTCTAACATTCACAAGATTGGGATTTTTTTTAGTGTATACAAGAATTACAAAAAAAATTATTATTAATAAAAAAGATACAATATAGCATGACGGTTATTACTACACATCATCCAAACACAAAACTCTAAAACCATATTTTGTCACATAAACAACACTAACTGCATATTTTGCTCTCTGTATTGTTGTTGGTTTTTGACCTTGTAACTAGTGTATCTCTGTGTTGTGGGTTGCAGCCTATAAGAGTGAGATTGTGAAGTCTGGAGTACTGAAGTGTCGGGAAGAGCCGCCCAAACTCTTGCAAGGAAACAAATTCCAGGAGCGATCATTCCAAATTAAAGACCACAGACTACTCCTGCTAAAGGACAAAAAGGTGTGTGTACAGTTCATTATCAGCTCCTAGATAAAAGCCCATTACAGAAGACGGTGAACTGAACATGTCAGCGTCTTTCCCACATCACAGAGCAACAAGCCTGAGAAAGAGTGGCAACTGAAAACCTTGAAGATTTACATGGGGATCAGAAAGAAGTTAAAGCCACCAACAAAGTAAGATGCACGCTTCACAATTCTGCTTTTAGATCAAATTAACATATCAGTGAACCTTACAAAATTTGAAATAACGAGTGCATTTGTTTGCAGATGGGGATTAACGGTAATGCTGGATAAACAGCAATTGTAAGTATTATTTAAGTGTGTGTGTCTGTGACTGTGTGTCAACCAATTTCGAGAAATACATTTGCTTTGGTTCAAATCCCAAAAAATTGGGGTCGTGGCTTAGTGACCATGTGAAAATGTGGGTCCCATGGCCAAACCAGTTGAGAACCACTGCTATAGGCTTTATAGAAAGTGTCTATTTATAGCTACACTTAACCATAATCGCTCTCCTTGACCTCACAGGTACCTTAGCTGTTCCTGTGAAACTGAGTTATGGGACTGGATGACTAATTTACTAAAAGCACAGGTACAGCACATTTTAAACTGAACATATCTGTACATTCATTAACATTTCAAAGGCGTAATTTAACAATAACGTCCTCCCTCAGAACGATGACCTGCGGCCACCCGTGATGAGACGGCACTCTTCCTCTGACATTTCCAAGCAGAAGTTTGGCACCATGCCTCTAGTGCCCATCAGAGGAGAGGAGAGCAACACCAACTCCACCATGCTCTCCGCCAACCAGACTCTGGTAGAACACAACAGCGTCCTCTAGTGGCTCGGTGCATGTCATGCTTGCTTGTTTTTGCTTTGAGATTTAGCTTTTTTTTTTTTCTTTGTGTGTTTTTGCAGAGAAAGCTTCACACCAGAAGAGCACTCTCAATGTTCTTTGTAAGTATTTCTTTTTAATCTGCAGATGAATCCAATGCAGTTCATGCAATTCAGTTTTCACACCTTTGTATGCAAGGAAGTTTGTTGCCATTTGTTCAATATGGTTAGTCACAATTACTCCGATTACAGTGGCTGGTCAAAATGTAAAAGTAGGAGGAGGTTTGAAAAGTATCAAATGACCTTTGCATTTAACAAGCGCTCAAAAGTTTAGGAGTGCACTCTACAAAATAGCCTATACTTAATTTAGGAACTCCCTTTGACTTCCTCGCTCCTTCCCCCTCATTCCTGTTGGGAAACCAGGGTTTCCTGGTATGACAGGATGCGTTTGTGGGAAGAATGCTTCTACTGCATTGTTCTGCAACTGTAGCCTTGAGGGAGGGCAGGGAGTTTTGGGAAAGTGCTGCAGCCTCTGGTGTGTCCCTGCCCAAAAGCTTTCGCAAGCAAATTGTCCGCGGGCTTCATGCTTTTGTCCTCGATGTATTCGGCAATTATCTTGATGCTGTTGCTCTGATACTGAGACAAAAGTTTAAACTCAAAAAAGGAAGGAACTTGTTTTGAACATTGTTGAGGGGTGATCACTTTCTGTGCATGCCCCGCTAACCACAAATACCTGTGTTCGCATAATGGTAGATCATCTAAGCAGATATCTGGCAGATTAGGTATTTTCATGAGATAATAGTCACTAGTGTGTTCGGAACCCGTATGTTTAAGATGTAGTTCCTGTTATCTTCTCGTTTAAGAGAATGATTTGCTTTGGAACAAGGAAATCAGCTCATAAGCTTACTTGTATTTTATAAAGAGATAGCTTTAAAAGTTTGTCTGTATGGATGAGCTATACATTCAGAGCTGTTGTGAAATAGCAGAGAATAAATATTTATTTATTATTTAATCATTTACAATAGTTATAGCATAAATTTTTTTTTTTTAAATAGTAATAAATAATTAAATAATTAAAATGTTCATATAATAGTATATTCACTATATTTTATTATGGCAAATTTAAAGTAATTATAGATGTAATGCCATATAATAAGCCATAGTAATATGATGATTAGTAGTAGTGGTAGTGTAATATTATAAGGTCCATAGTATATTCACAATATAATATGGCTCATTTAATATATTACAAAATGCAATGTCATACTATAATAATAATAATAATATATTTTATAGTTTATATATTATAATTATTATTATGTGATTATATACAGATCCTTCTAAAAAATTAGCATATTGTGATAAAGTTCATTATTTTCCATAATGTAATGATAAAAATTTAACTTTCATATATTTTAGATTCATTGCACACCAACTGAAATATTTCAGGTCTTTTATTGTTTTAATACTGATGATTTTGGCATACAGCTCATGAAAACCCAAAAAATTTGCACATTTCATCCGACCAATAAACACTTTTAAAAGTGTTTTTAATACAAAAAAAAAAAAGTCACCCTTCAAATAATTATGTTCAGTTATGCACTCAATAGTCAATACTTGGTCGGGAATCCTTTTACAGAAATGACTGCTTCAATGCGGCGTGGCATGGAGGCAATCAGCCTGTGGCACTGCTGAGGTGTTATTGAGGCCCAGGATGCTTCGATAGCGGCCTTAAGCTCATCTAGAGTGTTGGGTCTTGCGTCTCTCAACTTTCTCTTCACAATATCCCACAGATTCTCTATGGGGTTCAGGTCAGGAGAGTTGGCAGGCCAATTGAGCACAGTAATACCATGGTCAGTAAACCATTTACCAGTGGTTTTGGCACTGTGAGCAGGTGCCAGGTCATGCTGAAAAATGAAATCTTCATCTCCATAAAGCTTTTCAGCAGATGGAAGCATGAAGTGCTCCCAAATCTCCTGATAGCTAGCTGCATTGACCCTGCCCTTGATAAAACACAGTGCACCAACACCAGCAGCTGACATGGCACCCCAGACCATCACTGACTGTGGGTACTTGACACTGGACTTCAGGCATTTTGGCATTTCCTTCTCCCCAGTCTTCCTCCAGACTCTGGCACCTTGATTTCCGAATGACATGCAAAACTGAGCAACAGTCCAGTGCTGCTTCTCTGTAGCCCAGGTCAGGCGCTTCTGCCGCTGCTTCTGGTTCAAAAGTGGCTTGACCTGGGGAATGCGGCACCTGTAGCCCATTTCCTGCACACGCCTGTGCACGGTGGCTCTGGATGTTTCTACTCCAGACTCAGTCCACTGCTTCCGCAGGTCCCACCAAGGTCTGGAATCGGTCCTTCTCCACAATCTTCCTCAGGGTCCGGTCACCTCTTCTCGTTGTGCAGCGTTTTTTGCCACAATTTTTCCTTCCCACAGACTTCCCACTGAGGTGCCTTGATACAGCACTCTGGGAACAGCCTATTTGTTCAGAAATTTCTTTCTGTCTTACCCTCTTGCTTGAGGGTGTTAATGATGGCCTTCTGGACAGCAGTCAGGTCGGCAGTCTTACCCATGATTGCGGTTTTGAGTAATGAAACAGGCTGGGAGTTTTTAAAAGCCTCAGGAATCTTTTGCAGGTGTTTAGAGTTAATTAGTTGATTCAGATGATTAGGTTAATAGCTTGTTTAGAGACGCTTTTCATGATATGCTAATTTTTTGAGACAGGAATTTTGGGTTTTCATGAGCTGTATGCCAAAATCATCAGTATTAAAACAATAAAAGACCTGAAATATTTCAGTTGATGTGCAATGAATCTAAAATATATGAAAGTTTAATTTTTATAATTACATTATGGAAAATAATGAACTTTATCACAATATGCTAATTTTTTAGAAGGACCTGTAGTATATTCACTATATTACGAAAATGTAATAATATAAAAGAGCTTAAATACTATAATAAAATTAATTAATGAAATAAAATAAGTAAAAAAAATGAAAATGTAATATCATACAACAAAACAAACAACTACAATACAATTAATAAACACAATAAAGTTATTAATAAAATGATTCAAATGAAGTAGTGTAATATTATAAGGTCCATATAATTATACACAATATAATATAATGGCTCATTTAATATATTGAAAAACTTAACGTCTTACTATAATAATAATAATAATATATTTATAGTTTATATTATTATGTGATATTATAAGGTTAATACAATAGTATATTCACTACATTATGAAAATGTAATAATATAAAAGAGCTTAAATAGCATAATAAAACAAATATAATAAAATAAAGGAATAATAAAAAAATACGAAAGTGTAATATGATACGACTACAAAAAACTACAAAAGAATAATAAACACCAAGTTATTTATTACAATTATTAAAATTATATAATAATAATAACAATTACAGATACATGTTATTTTTGAATAGACATTAATATGATTATTATCATTATTCACTGAATAGTGTGCTCTTATGTTGCTGTTGTTTTAAGTTAAATTCAACTTATTTGTGTAGTGTTTTTCACAACTTTTATAACTACTGCTTAACTGTGGTGAAGTAATAATGGATGGCCACGTATGTGTTATTGGTTTAATAACTCAGCTCAGTGCTGTTGTGTGAAATCTGCAGATATCGTTTTGACCTCCTGCTATGCCTTGCCATCGTTCTCTTTTTCACTCTCAGCCCATGAAGATGCAGCAGGACTCGTTTGAGGAGCGCATTGAAAGCCCCGAGCCTTTGTATGAGGAGGTGGGCGACTTCGGTCTGCAGGTGCTCAAATCTTTGGAAACGAGTTTCCTGTCCAGTGCTCCTGCAGAGACCCAGGAGGTTCCCGCACGGCCCGTCAGCCTGGGACAGAGGAAGACCGCCTCCCTGGATCGCATGGTTGGGTCAAACCCACTGCACTCTCTGTCCTCCTCTGGTCAATCTCTAGACACCCTGAGCCAGGACGACTCTCTGCCCGTCCCAGGTAGGCACAGGTCACACAGATCATGTAGCCCGCAACAGGAATTGCTGTTACAGGAACTCTCCACTATGTTCTGCAAGAAACCGGAGTCTGAAGAGCAGCACAGTGCTGAGAACCTTAGAGACTAGACAAATCCCACGAGCAGTTTGCTTTGGAACTTGAAATTGCTGTTATGAAATTGCCACGTGTATCTGTTTGAAACCGACTAGTATTAAAATGACCTGTTCATTAACATAAAACATTGCTATAAAGTATTGTGCCAAAGCAGTCACTGGATTTAAGATGCAAATCTGTGCTATAATTGTTTTGTATAAATCTGTGTTGGCATGTGCATTTGTTGACTTTGTTACACTAAAACGGACCTCTCAACATTTTAACGAATTTCACTTTTTATTATTATATTTTATTGTTCTATTATTTGTACCTAAAGATAAAATGACATTTAAGTTTCACTTTGTAACCTTTTTTAAAAATGCATTTCTTGGCTCAGTAACATTGTATTTTCTCTATAACTGTAAGAAATGAGTCGTTATGCATGTAAAGCAAAGCATCTGTGGTCTGTAATACATAATCAGTGGAAAGCATTTACAGAGATATTCCAGGACTGCAGACCGATTCAATGACTACTGTATGTGTGCATTTCAGTTCTCCTGGGACCTTGACCAGATCTTTTTATATGTATACTGTTTATTATATTTATTAATTTATTTATATAGACTATTTGATATTTCTCAGTGTTTGGAAACACAGTGAAGGAACATTGTTATCAGAAGGAAGGCAATTTCTTCAATCGGACTGTAACAGTAGAGGGCAGTATAGATACAGCACATGATGTCCGCACAATCTATGGCATTTTCAATGCATAGATTTTCACTTCTCTTTACAGGCATTTATTAAAGGCATGTGCAGTTCTATAAAGTCTCATAACAAAATAAATCTGTTCTTACCCTGAATTTTTCTTCTATGTATTTCAATAAAACATTTTTGAGTGTTCTTCCAATGTATAAATTTAGTTTTTGGCACTCATTTTCCAATAGATATGAAGCACTACTGAATTCCTTACTGTTGTATAGAATTGCTTATATGATATAGTGCTAAAATGGATTTTGTATAGTATGGTATCACATGGTTTACTCCATAAGGATACTTTGATACTTACTTTTATAGTTTATAGCATAAAAAGTTTCTATGCATTGATTAATTTTGTTCATATGTACTTCTGTGTTTTTAACATTTTAAATTGAATTAGTCTAAATGTAAATGTTTTTAGCCACTGAGATCTTCGCTGGTTTATATTGAGGTCCTTGTGTGTAAAAATAAATGCAGAGGCATCAATATCAAGATAATTATTGGTCACATTAATTAGTATCCTAATGTATTCAAGGTAAAACCACTGTATAAATGGGTTTGAGGTATTGACTTGAGTCTTCAGGTGTGGTAAAGGAAGCAGTTTGAGTAAAAACGGATTATTTTTGGTTATGAGAGCAAGCATGTAAGCCTGGCTGAGGATCAGTCAATCAAAAGTGTCTTCTGGGGAGATTTGACTTTAAGAGTAATCTTATTATCCACGCTTTTAACTGGACACCTCTGAGGTAACCTTGTCATGGAAGGGATGCCTCTCATTTCCTCTCAGATAATCTCTCTTTATGTCCAAATCAGTCAAATATCATTTTTATTTGGAGCATTTAATTGTTCCCTCCCAGGATAAATGAGAAAATAATAATAATTTTTGGATATTATATTATCATTATGTTATCTGATGCTATGGATTTTATGTTTTGGGGAAATGGGAGACTCATAAAAAAAAAAAAAGTTCGTGAAGACCAAAAGTTGAAGCTTGGTTTGTATTAAGTTGTGAGACACTGAAGCCTTTTATGAGAATACTAACAATTAAATGTCACCAATTTCCTGGAAAATACAATCTTTATTATTTGATTATATTGATTATTTGAATGTGGCTCTACAAATCAAACGCTTGACCCAGATTTGGCAGTATGAGGAACTTTCCATGATTTATTGTTATAATTATTGTTATTATGAAACAGAAACGCATATCCCATGTTTTTGTTATGAGAACTGTTTGATAAACTATTTAAGTTCCTACAAAACCAATATTTGGTCCTAAAATAACGGTTACCCATTTTATTTTAATTAATTTTTTTATTATTATTATTTCATTTTTATATTTTATATAATTTTATACTTTTTTAAAAATGTATTTAAATTTATTTCTTAATAAAAATTGCATTGTATTTTAATTGTATACGTCTGTTCATGTATTTATTTAATTTTATTAATGTCTAGTTTGATGTTTATTTATACTATAAAGTAGCAAAACTCCACAAATCAGGGGTTTCAACTATATTTAAACATATCCCAAAGCCTTGAGGTCGGTGATCAACATTAGGTTACATCTATAGGCTAAGCACCTCTTTCACATGTTGAAGAAAATAAAAACTTCATTTACTGACATTTAAAAAAAACTATTGTTTCAAGCCATGTACTCGTCGAAATATTTACATATTTTTCATATTTCGTTTTTTTTTTTTTGGTATTGGTTTTCTAGATGTTACCAATTCCAAGTTTGACAGAAAAATTGCAGCTGTAAGCTCATTCCCCATACAGTTGGCAGAACACACAGATATGTACCAGTTTTTTTTTTTTTGGGAGCATTCAGCAAGCCCCGAGTGGGAGCTCTTGTTTGAGTTGCTTTGTAAGTTTGGGATCTTTTCTAGGGAAGAAGGGACAGCAAAGACAAGCCCCAACAAGAGCTTAGGGGATTAAGTTCATTCTCACTGCCGATTCGTCACCTTCCTTGTGCCCTCTGCTAGTGGTCTCAATGTGCTGCAGTGTTTTGTGGTGGCTGATTCACTTCAGTGAACAATCATAAGAAACATCAGCTCCTCCAAAAGCAGGAGGAAAAATATCCTCGGGGTTTTAGTCCCTCATCGAATACAAGAGGACAAAAAAAAGCGCTAAATCATGAAGTTGAACGCAAGCTGCTCGGGCCGCAAGCCGAACAATGTTGGAGTATAGAAGATCCTTAGTGAACCTTTGTATCAATGTGTCAGTTCTGTACTACTTTCTGTTCCAAAAAAAAAAAGCTGATTATGAGGATTTGTTGTCAAGATTGTCAATCTAATGCTCATGTGACCCAATATGCATGGTCTCAGGACCGAAATCTCTCCTTGGTGCGACGTTATTAACTCCATGAATCAATTGAGGAAAATGCAACGACGTCAAATCATTCGAATGCTTCACTAGTCTTAAATATTCAAGCGTTTCTTTCTTGGATGTTGAATCACCTTGAAAGCTGATGTTGAGATGATGGACAGTTGTCGAGTGATGACACGGCTCGGTCTTCTTGCACTGGGCACCCTCTTGTGAGCAAACACTTATTGTTGAGTCTGTCTGTGTATGAGTACCCGCTCTGAAAGGATTCATTGAGTCCATGGATGAGTAACCTCGGGCTGCTCGCTCTTCAAAAGGATCCTCTAGTGTGTCTTTGAAAGCAGACTCCTTCACTGTGAATCTGAAGGGGGACTCTGTACCCATTTAACAGTAGTTTTGGAGTAAGCCTCACACTTGGGGTGTCTGACCCAATGGAGACAGATAGAAGCTACAAAAAGGTGAAGAAACCGCAGGCTTACCGCAGACCAGGATTTCGTTTCAGTCTCGAGGAGGCGCTGCCTGTTTCCGAGCCCCACGACAATTGGGTGTAATTGGGACTTTTGTCTGAGTAGCATTTCTTCAAAGACAAGGGAGCCTCTCGGATAACCGCCATTATAGTTGTCCTTTGGCCTGGCAATTAGGATTTGAATCAGATGGTCACAAACCAAACCCTTAACACTCGTTTAATATGACTGATTTGGGGGCGACACACAAACAATGAGTATGAGAGCACTAGTGAAAATGCTTCTATTCTGCATTTTGCTTATGTAATGTGAAATGTTTCATTGCAAATGATATCATCAGCATAACATACAAAAGTACAAAAAGTTGGGTAGCACTTTAATTTACAGTCCTGTTCCCCATGTACATACTAGCACGTAAGTGGATGTACTGTAAAATAAAGTGCAACCAAAAGTTGAATTACAAGACTTTCAGGAATTCCAGTATGTCTTCGAGTTGGATTTGCCTTTTAACGGCAGCACTCAAACGGAGTGAATGAAAAAGTATGTGTAAAACCAGATGATCATGTCTCCAAATCCTTAAACTTTGTCACTTTTTGCCCAAGTTAAAATGAAATTTTGAATATCAGATTTTAATGTGCTCTCATATTTTTGGATCTCACTCTATAATGTAGCTTCAAGGGACGCCAGAGATAGCCAAGACAAGACTTTGGAATATATGGTTATATTATTTTGAGATGCTATTTGAAGAAAAACAAGTTAGCCTATATAGTAAATAAAAACATCATGAACAATTTTAGGCCATTTTCCATTGATTTTCTCACTGTAAAAATCATATGATCAAAACATATGAAGACACATTTTACATTGCTTTAATTCATCAAAATAACAAGCAATTTTCAACAATTTTAATGTAATTTAAGTCGAAATTACTTAAATTTTTAAGTACAATCAACTTGGATGTTTAAGGCAATTTTTTTTATGCTTTATTTGATTTATATTTGCCAATGTTCAAAAGTTTAGGGTCGGTAATATTAAGTCTCTTAAGCTCACCATGGTTGCATTTATTTGATCAAAAATACAGTAAAAATGTTAATATTGTGAAATATTATTACAATTTAAAATAACTGTTTTCTATATAAATATACACTCACCTAAAGGATTATTAGGAACACCTGTTCAATTTCTCATTAATGCAATTATCTAATCAACCAATCACATGGCAGTTGCTTCAGTGCATTTAGGGGTGTGGTCCTGGTCAAGACAATCTCCTGAACTCCAAACTGAATGTCAGAATGGGAAAGAAAGGTGATTTTTTAGCAATTTTGAGCGTGGCATGGTTGTTGGTGCCAGACGGGCCGGTCTGAGTATTTCACAATCTGCTCAGTTACTGGGATTTTCACGCATAACCATTTCTAGGGTTTACAAAGAATGGTGTGAAAAGGGAAAAACATCCAGTATGCGGCAGTCCTGTGGGCGAAAATGCCTTGTTGATGCAAGAGGTCAGAGGAGAATGGGCCGACTGATTCAAGCTGATAGAAGAGCAACTTTGACCGAAATATCCACTCGTTACAACCGAGGTATGCAGCAAAGCATTTGTGAAGCCACAACACGCACAACCTTGAGGCGGATGGGCTACAACAGCAGAAGACCCCACCACTCATCTCTACTACAAATAGGAAAAAGAGGCTACAATTTGCAAGAGCTCACCAAAATTGGACAGTTGAAGACTGGAAAAATG
This sequence comes from Rhinichthys klamathensis goyatoka, assembly GCF_029890125.1. Taxonomy (NCBI): domain Eukaryota; kingdom Metazoa; phylum Chordata; class Actinopteri; order Cypriniformes; family Leuciscidae; genus Rhinichthys; species Rhinichthys klamathensis. Next base: position 6,341,352 of record NW_026606611.1, read on the forward strand.
TTGCCTGGTCTGATGAGTCTCGATTTTTGTTGAGACATTCAGATGGTAGAGTCAGAATTTGGCGTAAACAGAATGAGAACATGGATCCATCATGCCTTGTTACCACTATGCAGGCTGGTGGTGGTGGTGTAATGGTGTGGGGGAAGGTTTTCTTGCCACACTTTAGGCCCCTTAGTGCCAATTGGGCATCGTTTAAATGCCACGGCCTACCTGAGCATTGTTTCTGACCATGTCCATCCCTTAATGGCCACCATGTACCCATCCTCTGATGGCTACTTCCATCAGGATAATGCACCATGTCACAAAGCTCGAATCATTTCAAATTGGTTTCTTGAACATGACAATGAGTTCACTGTACTAAAATGGCCCCCACAGTCACCAGATCTCAACCCAATAGAGCATCTTTGGGATGTGGTGTAACGGGAGCTTCGTGCCCTGGATGTGCATCCCACAAATCTCCATCAACTGCAAGATGCTATCATATCAATATGGGCCAACATTTCTAAAGAATGCTTTCAGCACCTTGTTGAATCAATGCCACGTAGAATTAAGGCAGTTCTGAAGGCGAAAGGGGGTCAAACACAGTATTAGTATGGTGTTCCAACACATTCTCATCCTTTGGCGTCATATAGGTGACGCCATATGACATTTCGTCGAAATCTTACGCACATGGCATCCTTTAGCATCAATATAAGACGCATTGTTAAGGGTAGGTTTAGGTCTGGGGTAGGGTTACGGTTATGACGCCTTGGGATCTGTGTCTCATATTGACGCCAAAAGATGCCATGTGCGTAAGGTTTCGACGAAATGTCAAAAGCGTCACATGTATGACGCCTTGGGATGAGAACTGGCTGGGTGTTCCTAATAATCCTTTAGGTGAGTGTATATTACAATGTAATTTATTTATTGTGACGCAAATCTGAAATTTCACCATCATCACCCCAGTCTTCAGTGTCACATGATCCTTCAGAATGCATTCTGCAACTAGCAGTTTAATGAGGAATTGTGACAACTTGTCATAGATTATTAAAACATTTGATAGCAACAACACTTGGAGAGATATTTCAGAACCTCGAAAGGCATCTTGAACTTATACTGGCACCTATGGAGTGGATTTTGTGCAAAAGCAAACGATTTCAGTGATGCCATTGTAGTAGTGACAGTCAGACAAAATGAATTCTGCGAGCAAGAAAGCATTATGGAGATAAAGTGAGTAGAATCTTTTATTAGGCTACTGACTAAACATTTCACCTGATTTAAACATAATTTTCCACTTATTGTTTTACTTAGCTTTCAATTTCTTTTCTTTGCAAAACCACACTGCAGTTCAAGATGAAGTCAAAATAAAGGGGCGGCACACGAAACTTTACATTTGAATGTTGGAGCCCGGAAACACAAGCTCAGTGTGTTCCAAAGTTCAAGTTTGGTGAAATCTGACCTGCGAATTTGTATCAGAAGATGGATACATCACAACGTGACCTTTAAGCTGAATTAAAACAACACAAACTTTAAAGCTGCAGGTTTGCAGTCTTGCAGGAAAGACTTTCTTTTTTGATTTTATTAATTATTTATGTTGTATTTATGGTTGAATTTATGGTTTATGGACTGTGTGATGACACGTCACGTCCGTGACCGTGTCTGAAGCAATTCCGCGTGCTTAAAATGTAGTTTGACTACCCCTTAACAATCAAACAAGTAAATTTGTTCACTATCTCTATGTGACCTTGAAAAGCGTCAGTGCACCTGCACATTTTCCCCGATCACAGCGTGCGTTCGCACTAATGAGAGTACGATTTGTCTTTAGTTAGCCAGAATGTCCCCCACAAAACAATTGCATCCTGTTAGTTGCCCCAGTTATTTAAAACAACTTGAGCCTGTTTAGATGTGCCTGAATTATGCAAATCTGCATGGGGACAGCATTGTTGCACACATATATCCCTGGAGGGATGAGCCTGTAAACACCATGGCGGCATTCTTCCCTCGGCCCCGAATTTCCCCCTCAGCGCCCAGTCGATAAATAAAGGCAACGTTAAAGGGGTCTAATCCCGGGGATGACCCCGCTTTATCACGTCACCTCTCCAGAGCTGAAGCGGGACGGGGTGGGGAGAAAAATGGGGGAAAACGCTCCACATTAAATCCACAACAGTGCACGTCTAAGCTGTCACCTCTGTAAATGACCTCAGGCCTCGAATGGGGAAGACAGCAGAAAAGGACACACTTTATAACTCGGGCTCAATTCAGCCCCGAAGGCCCCACCTCTTATTTTGGCTGCACAAAGTGTTGTTGCCGGCTTCTCCGTACATTAATCTTCAACCCCCCGCTTGTCCCCCCCCCCCCCCCCCATCTCCACTTGGACGGCTCCCTCCATTGTAGCCCGGCTCATTGTAATGTGAGCCTGACTTCATCTCTATGCACCGGCAGGCAGGACTGTCTTTTCCTCTGTCCTGCGCCCCCCCGCTCGCCTCGTACCCCTGCCTTAATTGCCTCGGACCACCAGTATGTTGTGGCTGCAGATGTCTCTCTCCTTAATTTGCGTAGGGAGCACAATCAGCCCCATCTGCTGCAGTTTTTCCTTTCCACCGGCGGCCCCCCTCCCCGAAGAAATCACCTCTGCTCTCGCTTAAGTCTCCGCGGTAAGCCCCCCTACCCCAGAGCCAAAAAAGCCACAACTCCTACTCCTCCTAAAGAAAACCTTGTCAGTGGGGCTGGGATTGAAAGCCTATCAAAAAGCTATAGAAGAGTGCTTTGCTTCGGAAGGGCACAATCGAGGGGTTGGTGTGAAATGAGGGCCCCCTACCAGTTTACTTTTTTCCAGCGCTACTCCCTGTCAGGCTTCTGAAAGAGGCTCGGGCTACAGAATCGGGGACAGATGGGAGGACTTTAGGGAGGAATAATCAGAACGCACCGCGGCCGATAAAGGTACTGCGTAGCGCCGTTGTTTATACAAAACAAAATAAAGTACACAAGCATAAATCCTCTCAATGGGCTGTGTGACACTCGGCCAAAGGCAGGCGGGCGGACGGATTCCCCCCGGACTTGCGCCATGTCTGGCTCTTTTTCACGTTGTTGAGGAGCAAATGCAGATGGTGTGTAACAAGGTGGGCTTTTCAGGGTATTCTTTTTTGTAATCCTTTCAGAGATAATATTTAAAAGTTCTACGAGAGAATATAATTCGTGCAATAATAGACAGACAGAGCAATTACTCTTCGAGTGACAGATGAACAGAACAGGCATTTTGACTGACATCTCCAGTCAAATGCCCATAGATTGCATTGGAATGGACACTGAGAGTTGGGAATGATTGATGGTGCATTGGAAGACAAGGGAACTCCCTGTTTTTGTGCATTTTCATAATTTTGAGAGACAACTTTTGTTCTATCAAACAAAGCTCTTTCTAGGTTTTTTTATTCTTTGTCTTTCGACTAAAATGAGGGTGTGAGATGAGTGAAGCCACTGTCACCCGTGCAGACCCTTATTATGGAGGGTTCAGTGAGCATTTGTGTCAGTTCATGTGTGCAATTGATTCTCCTTTCTTCCTTTTATTTCAACTCTAATTCTAAATATATTGAGGACGTTTGCACAAAATTTGGGCAAATGACCGCTTTCAATCATGTCTGAGATCTCAGGTTGTTATGCTTGTGGATGTGGATCTTTGTGCAGCTGGACAGTGTAAAACGATGTAAAACAAACTTGTCGGACTACATTTTACACACAAAGCAATTCATGAAATCATGTGAACAAATGTAAAATCCTGTGAGGGGTATAAAGTGTTTGCTATGAGGTTGCTAGAGCATTCTGGGTTGTTTCCTAGCCCAAGTCAAAAAAGAAATGGTGCTGCCTTCCTTGTGCCCCAGGTTTCCAGCCTCACGCACAGGAGTTTGGTCCTTCACTATGGTTCCTTCTAAATGAGTGAAAATTTGTCCTCAAGTTTTTTTGTCCTCAAGTGAAAATTTGTCCTCAATTAGACAGCTTTTTATAATGCCTTTTTGCAAACTTAATCTCCACCAACTGAGGGTTTTCATGAGTATAAACAATGTGGCATTCATTTCATTATATCAATATATTATATATTTTTTTTTTCGCTTCTTTCTCTGCTTCTTTCCCAACTTTGGCAAATTGTCTTTGCAGTGATTTAAAATGTTTACATTCTAAATCAGGCTAAATATGTCTAGATAATGTCCTAATATCTCATCATTAGCTATTTTTAGCTGCATGCCAGTGCATATCTCCGGTCACATGACTCTTTTCTACTCATGTTTGTGATTTTCACTACTCTGGCACTTACACCAGATGGCACAGCTTAATCCCCTGACATTAGTTAGATAATGTAATTGACAAATAAAGGCTTCACGACTATATACTAGCCCTATGCTCAACCCCCACAGGTAGCATCATAATCCCTTTAAATGGTGATATGATAGAAGAAGTGAAATGATAGAAGCTGCCTAAGGCTAGACTAATGACATTTGTGCTTCTTCCTCAACTTGCTAAGAGCTGAATGCAGTTTTGATGAAATATAAACCCTGCAATGAATGCAATTTATATGAATCCTAGCCTAGCTAATAAAATAGCTTCTTTATAAGCTTCTATGTAAGTATTGTATCGTCACATTAATGTACAGAGACCCCCAAAATTATTTAGAGACTTAAGACACTTGAGGCACTTTTATGTTTTTTTGTTTTTGTTTTGTTTTTTTGTAATACACTCCTTTTCAAAAGTTAGGGCTCGATATTATTTTTAAAGATGTTTATCTCGTATGCTCACCAAGGCTGAATGTATTTGAGCAAATACACAATAAAACCGTAATAATAACTGTTTTTTTTTCATTATATGTAAAATTTTTGTAATTTATTCCTGTGATGGCAAAGCTGAATTTTCAGCATCATTACTCCAGTCTTCAGAGTCACATGATCCTCCAGAAATCATTCTAAGATGATAATGTTATATATTATATACAGTGATCATACTATCCTTATACAGTGATATTGAAACAGATTTAAGGCTTTTAATATTGAGGAATGTACATTTTGCATTAAAGAAGTACTTTAATTAAAGCTAATTATATTTAATTAAATTTATATCAGTAAGTCATGTCAGTAAATATGATAATGGATTTGCACTATACATAGTATAAAATAAATGTATTTTAAATACATTTTGGAATAGTTTTTTTTTTTACTAGGGTGGAAATAAATAAATACTAAAACTGAACAAACCTAAAACTAAAATCCAAATAAATGAAACCTAGTAATACTGTATAAAAAATTATAATAAAAATGACAAAATCACAACAAAATTAAGATTAACCTAAAATTCTAAATAAACATTGAAAATATAAAAAAGCTACTTCAAAATATGAATAAAAACTCTAATAGTTTATAAATAACACTAACATAACACTGCTTCGTAGATTCAATAAAAATAGCCTAAGACCAGTTGATTAGAGGTGATCCATTGAGTCATTGTTTTGCAGATGCCACTCAGAGGCCGTTTACACTACACCGTTTTCAACTAAAAACTGAAAAAAACGTATGCGTTTTGGCCGTTCTTTTACACGACAACGGTGTTTTGGGGGCCTGAAAACACAAACTTTTGAAAACGTTTTAAAGTGCAAAATTTTGAGAGCGATACCATTATCGTCTCGATGTAAACTACAAAAACACAAATTTGTGAAAACGGTGACGTCATGCGCATGCGTGTTACATGTTCAGTCTAAAGGCACGTTGACAAAATAACATCGCCAACTACTGGCCGGACATGAATATTACAGCGTTTTTAGTCATTTTCGTGGATCCGTGTGAACGGGGATCGTTTTGACAATGATATTTTGTGTCTAATGCAATGCCATACAGACCTTTTAACTGTGATTTGAAAAGTGTCCAGTTACTTTTTGGGGCCACAATAAAAGGATCTTATTACTAAAATGGTCTAAGGATCATGATAAGCAGTTTTTATTCCTACAGGTGTTGTTATCAGGGGAATACAGTGCTAATTGTGCCGTTTTCCTTGTCGGATCCACTATGTCTGGCGAGGGACAGTGGGGACATACAGTCCCCATAGGTGCGAGTGGCACTGACACTCATAATGAAGGCTGTAGGCCTCGGCCCAGTCTCAGGACATGAACCCCCCACAGAGCCCGCTTTGCTGTGAAGCACCGCCTTTTGTTTGCCATTTATTTACCTTGCTTACCCAAGCCATAGTGGTGAGAACAATGAGGTCTAGATCAACAGCTCCTTGAATGGCTGCGGCTTCTTTATCCTTTGCCTCTGAACACTGGTTACCTCCGAAAGCCAGTGATTAAGATCCCAACGGGCTATCTTCAGTTCAAAAGCACAAAGGAACTCCACTTATCCAATAAAGAGTCCCACATTCTGCATCCGTAGCTTGTTGCCGTTAGATATGGTGGTACGAACGCCACGTGAGACTTTAGACACTTAAGACACAATTATTATCTTCAACTTTGGGTGTTTTTTCACTATTGTTCAAAAGTTTGGATTCTTAAAGTTGCATTTATTTGATCAAAATACAGTAAATGTTGTGAAATATTTTTACAATTTAAAGTGACTGTTTTCTATCGTAATATATTTTAAAATGCAATTTATTCCTGTGACGCAAAGCTGAATTTTCAGCATCCGTTACTCCAGTCTTCAGTTTGAGGAATATTAAGTATGGTCTTGAATGCACATACATGCAATATATAGTATACACACATGGAAAGATATTCAAATTATAAACTGGATACTGAATGAGGCTGGACTTATAGCCTTTATGTTTTACAATTACCATTGATCTTCACAAAGTTTATTAATGCAGCATAAGGTTTTTTTTTTTCTTTCTTCTGTGATGTTTAGTTTCTGAATATTGGAGGTTGGTTTGGCTGCATGGGGTAGAAGGGAGGTTTGGGAACCGGTGGTCCCAACCAGCTGCATGGCAAAACGCCGCCCATTCCCTGCTCAACAACAAAAGATGAAAGCGTGTCCTGCTGGGTGGCAAAGACACCAGGTGACTAGAGCAACCTGAAGGGTGAAGCCCAATGTTCCCTAATGCAGAAAAAAAAGCAGGATCCCATTCTTTGGCCACCATTTAAGCATTTTGCAAAGGGGAGTTGTTTCCCCAGCTTTTTAAACATAACCACATAATCCTTTCCCTCTCTAAACACACAATAGAGTGGTAAGAAGGTGGCACCGCTGAAGCCTTCCATAATAAAACCGAGCATTATGGACCAATGCACACAGGTCAGGTTTCACAGGGGAATCCAGGATTGTCTGCACTAAGAAACATTCAGTTTTTATTTTAAGTCATCATTGTACAAAACAAGTGCTATTTATCTGAAGTAATAAGTTTGTGAAGTTTGAAAGCATACTGTGCAGCCAGTCACTACAACGAAGCAGAAGAATGATCCGTTAAAATCCATTGAAATGTACATAATAGTAAAGGAAAATATGGGGTTCATTTTTGGCCAAAATATGGGCGAACTCTGCAAACATTGACAAACATGATAAAACAAAGGAAAACACTCTTTAAGTTGTTGTTTCAAAAAATGGTTGCATAAATGGCTTGGACCATAGTTGTAAAATTTCATCAATTTCTTTTTTCTTTAAGAATGGCCATAACTTTTTACATGAAAAGGGAGATTGGTCTAATTTGAATCGGAAAACGAAGACTGATTGCATTTTGTCTCACAGTCAAAGTTCTTTGTTTTGAATTGTCTTAAAATGTTTATATTTTAATTTAATACAATATTATAGTATAATATGTATATTACATTGTTTTGTTTGGCATTCCAGTGTTCAATATCATTGCTAGCAGCATTGAGTCTTTAAAACTTAATCCAAAAGCAAAGGAAACAATGAAGCTTTTTTTTTAAGACATTACATAACCAATATTATGTGTTTCCATGGTATCAGAATTGTTTGCATTTTGTGTTGACACAGTGGTCAAAATAATAGGTTCAGAAGTTCACGCTATAAACCCGACTTGCAAAGGGAGTCCACAATTGTTACTGGGAGTAAAGGGGAATCATAAATGTGACACTATCCTTTTCTCCATACTATATTTCTTTCATGTTCACATATTGTCTATTGGCCTTTAAAATAAAGGGTATTAAAAATTAAAAGTACTAGCTGAAAAAGTCTATGATACTGAGGTAAATAAAACATTTTTGAATAATGACAAAAATGCTAAATTACTAAAAATGTATAAACAATAAACACACACTGGCTTCATAATTAAAAATAATCCAAATTAAATTATTGCAATTTATAATACCCTGTGTGGAATATATTATAGTAAATTAGAAGTATAGAGAACCATGAAATTCAGCCCTTAGGGAAATAAGAAAATAATTGAATGAGCAAATAGACTGGTCAGATTTATTTAGCCTATTACATTATAATCCAGTGTTTTATTGGTGTCAGCATAATGTGCACATCATCATCATCATCATCATCATTGTTGTTTTAAATATTTAAGTTATTTAAGCTTAGATTATTGGCTATAATTGATTCAATAGCTGATGTGGTAGAGATGGAATTTCCATTTTTTAGGAAAGATTGTGTCAGGGGTATTTTCTTAAAATGCAGGGTTGAAATATCTACATTTACTGGTCAGATATATTATTTATGTCTAAATGAACCTCACATTGAGCTACACCAATCAAATCATTTTTTAAAGTTTGTTCAGATCATGAAAGGTAATAGCAGCACGTGTCCTCTTTTTGTCTGAACTACAAGCTGTATCTCAGTCTTTGAATTGAGATGCACTTTCAACAGAAAAGATGTACTGATCATTGCACAGACAGCTGTCAACTTACAGTAATGTGTTGTCAAAAGTGGAGTCACACATGAAGACGATTATGCTCCACCGCAAACCTTCATCTTGTCAGTCCGTCATAGACAGGCAGTAGAACTGATGACTCCAGAGACCATTACCCTGTGAATGAGAGGTGGCAGGTCTAGTTAGGTTGGAAAGGGTATTCGGTAGTATGTTAATCATTCTCGTGACATAGTACTGGCAAGAACCCATCAAAAGCCTCAGTGTCAGGTCCTCAGGACGAATGATGGATGCTCACCCCTCTCTGAGCTTCCAGAGGAGTGATCAGCAGCCTCCTCTGGCTTTACAATAATGAGGACAGGAAGCCCAGTTTGAAAAAGAAGTGCTACGTCAAGAAGTGGAGTGGGTTCCTCAGCCTTGAATAAGAAAAAGAGAGGTCACGATTGATCAGCAGCTTTATTGATCATTGCTCCCAGTGCTCTCCCAATCTGGAGGTGTAAGCGGGGCAGCTGAGGCGTCGCACGAACGTCACACCCCAGGTACTGTGCCCACTTTGCATTATTCCTCTGACAGGAGGATTAAGAACGCTCTTTAGCATGCACTGGAAATGCTGCGTTATGGCAGGACAATTCAAACTTATATTCAAATCACAAATACAGGGCTGGACAAAGTAACATCTAACTAAATATTAATGTAACTGGGGAGCCTACACAGAAAGTATTTTGTATCTTAATGTTAATACAATTCCTCTTATTTATGTCTGCAAAAAAAATAATGCATCTGATGTAATCATCATGAAATATAGTGAGAGAAAAAATACTTAGAGATACATTTATACATTCTCCACTACATTTGCTATAAGGTACAGCTTTCTCTATTCTAACAGGCTAAAGACTCAAACACATGCCAATACTTCTCATTGACAGTGACAAATGGTTTGTATATTTGTCTGAAATCAATATCCAGTTTGTCCTAATGGACATAGCAAACTGCAGCATGATTTAACTGCCATTGTGGACCTGTGCATTGTGTGTCTATTTACGTTATTATTTAATAGGTTGATAGGCAAATTAGGAAATAATTATATTTGTATATAGCCTATACCTTTTTTTGCTAACAATGTAAAACTCTGGCTTTTTGTCAAATTAAGTCTTCTTTCTTTGACAGCCATTTGAATATGCAAATTATTTTGTAAGTTTGTAAGTATAAAAGTATAATTTGTAGCTAGCTAGACTAGCAAATACTTACAAATACAAGTCAGAAGGTTGAAGATGCAAAATGAAACAAATGTAATGCCAATTTTAAAGTCAGCATGAAACCAAAATTTAAGTTTTTTTGGCTTTTAGTATTAATATGTTAACCTTACTGTTATAAGCTAGTGTGCTCCAAAACAATGACAAAATTCACATTTAGAAGATATAAGTGTTCAAAACTTACAGTCTCTTACTACCACCAATATTGGATCAATGATTTTGATGACATCACTCTGCAACGGTGGCCGAGAGAGCTCAACGCGCTGCAACTGAAACACATGCAAATAGAAAAAAACGCGTGCAAATAGAAAAAAAACGTGTACAAATAGAAAAAAAAAACACCTGCAAATTAAAAAAAAACATCATCATCAGTTTCACAACACACGTGTGCTCCAAATACAGAAACGCGCTGCAAAAGTTCACAACACAACCAAATACAGAAACGCGCTGCAAATAACACAGACCACAACGGAAATGTTTCCAGGGGAACCAAATAAGTGACGAACCCGGCTGGGACGTGCTTATTGCTCGTGAGCTTCCCTATGCCATACTCCCTTCGAAGCAGTGGTGTAGTCTACGTGATACGCAGGTATACGCTGTATACCCACTAGAAAATGTCAAGGATTTCCGTATACCCACTAGGAAAGGCCAAGGATCTCCGTATACCCACTTAAAAAATCGCGAGTATTCGTAACAACATCGTTTTATGACAGAACTTTCATTCATAAATTCACCCCACCGTCTGTGTTTGCGCAGCGGATCGAATCACGGAATCCAGTCACAAATGTAACGTAGCCTACTGTAAAGCGGAACGTCACGCAATTTGGCCATTTTTGAAAGAATAAATCAAAAGTAGGGATGTACAACGAATCAAATCTCGATATGTACTAGTGTGTAAACTAGTGTACTAGTGTGTAAAGCTCAAAAAGACTGCTATAGAAATAAACTCTGCATGTTCTGCGTGTTTCTGTGAATGAGCGCTCAATGTGTGCTCTACTAGCTACACACTGAAGCGCGCGTGACACTCATGGTGTTTTCAGCGTCTATGAGGAGGACATGCACACATTTGAACTTCATCGCAGACCTTTTATGAGAGTCACTTCACAAGAATTTTACCATTTCATTTGATAAAACTATCGTCATTCATTCGTATCATATACACTCACAAACTTTAAAGTCTTCATGACAACCTGTCAAAATAAAAGTTTTGTATAACGAAGAAAATATAACAGAAATATATTACTATTGCACAGTAGAGTATACTTCAAGTAGGCCTAATAATAATAATAATAATAGTTTATTAAAACACACAGAAGCTCAAATGTCTGTAATTTACAATCCACCATAATAAAGGAATCGAAGGAATTATTAAAGAAATTGCATAGTAAGATGTAGCCTACTTTTTAAAATAATTATAATAATCAAATCTATTAAAACATAATTTTAAAGGAATATCACACAAGTTTTCACACGGGGGGGGGGGGGGGGGGGGATGAGTAATATCACAGTATACTCACTACAAAAAACTAGACTACACCACTGCTTCGAAGGGCAGACGGCAGAGCCCTTAAAGTGGGACTGTGGAGTGAGCAGGGCTCTAGTGTGCTGTTAGGCAGCCGTGTGGAGCGCACTTGATGAAGGAGCAACGAAAAACAAACGTAATTCCTCATTATTTTCACCTGGGATGTTCCCATGACAACGCAGCACGGTGTCCATCAGCTGGTCTTACGACAGAAATATAATGCTGTTAACATAACTGTTACAGTTATGTCTGTCTTGTGTCTGTATTCCTGTGTTTCCCCCCGTCATTGTGATTTGGTTTAGTCCTGTGTTAGTTTTCCCGCTCCTCGTTTGTGTTCAGTTCCTTCACCTGTGTCTAGTTAATTTGCCCCAGCTGTGTCTTGTTCCCATGATCCGTTCTCTGTGTATGTAACCCTGTGTTCTCCCTCACTCCTTGTCGGTTCTCGTTTATGTAACGTTGGTATTAGGTGTGTTTGTATCCTCTGCCCGTCTGCTCCTGTTTATTGTTTTGATTTATTAAGTAAAGTATATTGTTTTTGGAAATCCTGTTCTCCTCGTCTTCCTCTGCCTACACCAACCGTAACAGAAGAACCGACCTAGACAGAAAGTGACAAGATGGGTATTTTCCTCACCCCTTCCAACTCCAACGAATCTAAGCTGATCTGTTTCCAAGACGGCCGGCACATCGAGGAGTATGTTGCTGAATTCCTGGAGCTCTCCGAAGGGGTAAGCTGGGCAGAAGAGGTCCAGAAGACCGTCTTTTGGTTTGGGTTAGATGATACCCTTCATCATCAAGCTCCAGCGGCGGTAATCCCAGGATCTTTTGCCCACTACCTGGATCATGTGCTATGGTTGAGTGGCTCACCCTTCACCGTAGTTGAGGTTGATGACATCGCCACTCAACCACCAACTCCAGCCATCTCCACCACGCCAACCATCATCCCAGAGTCTAGTCCCGCCGAGATAGTCACACCAGAGTCCTTAGTTCCTCTCCTCGTCCAGGTTCCAGAGGAGATGAACCTTATGGACTTTGACACTGAGCCAGTGTTTCTCCCCGTCACGTCTGCCGAGCCTGAGCTCCCCGTCACGTCTGCCGAGCCAGAGCTCCCCTGCAGCCCTGCCGAGCCAGAGCTCCCCTGCAGCCCTGCCGAGCCTGAGCTCCACTGCAGCCCCGCCGAGCCTGAGCTCCCCTGCAGCCCCGCCGAGCCTGGGCTCCCCTGCAGCCCCGCCGAGCCTGGGCTCCCCTGCAGCCCTGCCGAGCCTGGGCTCCCCTGCAGCCCTGCCGAGCCTGTGCTCCCCTGCAGCCCTGCCGAGCCTGAGCCCGTCGCCTGCCCGCCAGAGCCTGAGCCCGTCGCCTGCCCGCCAGAGCCTGAGCCCGTCGCCTGCCCGCCAGAGCCTGAGCCCGTCGCCTGCCCGCCAGAGCCTGAGCCCGTCGCCTGCCCGCCAGAGCCTGAGCCCGTCGCCTGCCCGCCAGAGCCTGAGCCCGTCGCCTGCCCGCCAGAGCCTGAGCCCGTCGCCTGCCCGCCAGAGCCTGAGCCCGTCGCCTGCCCGCCAGAGCCTGAGCCCGTCGCCTGCCCGCCAGAGCCTGAGCCCGTCGCCTGCCCGCCAGAGCCTGAGCCCGTCGCCTGCCTGCCAGAGCCTGAGCTTCAAGCCAGCCCTACAGAGCCTTCTCTACTGGTCCCATCCAGCCCTCCCAAGCCTGACCTGATGCACGTCCCTGAGCCTGGCACTCTCCCCAAGAAAATTTTGGGGGGGGGATATAGGCCACCTGATGGTGCGTCTCCGCCATGGCCCCCTGACCAGCTTGCTCCGCCCTGGCCACCGGAAGAGGCGTCTCCACCCTGGCCACCTGAAGGGGCGTCTCCGCCATGGCCCCCTGACCAGCTTGCTCCGCCTTGGCCACCCGAGGGGGTCTCTCCACCTTGGCCACCCGAGGGGGTCTCTCCGCCCTGGCCACCGGAAGAGGCATCTCCACCCTGGCCACCTGAAGGGGCGTCTTCACCCTGGCTATCAGCACGGCCTGCTCCGCCCTGGAGGCTTCCTGTTCCGGGAAAGCCACGCCCTCGTCAGCCTCCAGGGCGCCCTCCCTCCCGCCCCTATTTGATGTTTATACGGCGTGGGGACACGCCTTTTCGAGGAGGGGCGTAATGTTACAGTTATGTCTGTCTTGTGTCTGTATTCCTGTGTTTCCCCCCGTCATTGTGATTTGGTTTAGTCCTGTGTTAGTTTTCCCGCTCCTCGTTTGTGTTCAGTTCCTTCACCTGTGTCTAGTTAATTTGCCCCAGCTGTGTCTTGTTCCCATGATCCGTTCTCTGTGTATGTAACCCTGTGTTCTCCCTCACTCCTTGTCGGTTCTCGTTTATGTAACGTTGGTATTAGGTGTGTTTGTATCCTCTGCCCGTCTGCTCCTGTTTATTGTTTTGATTTATTAAGTAAAGTATATTGTTTTTGGAAATCCTGTTCTCCTCGTCTTCCTCTGCCTACACCAACCGTAACAATAACGGTTGCAAATACATTTTTATTTTTATTTTACAAAAAAGCTTTTAAAATATGCGTTATATTATTTATTTTATTTTTATTTCAGACACGTAAATAATGGTCCATATTACAGACAAGAAGAAACACACATAAAAGCAAAAAATGTAATCTCTGTATGCTTTGCATAAATACATAAAGTAGAATTTTAAGCTGTAAGCACCAGCACGTCCCAGCCGGGTTCGTCACTTATTTGGTTCCCCTGGAAACATTTCCATTGTGGTCTGTGTTATTTGCAGCGCGTTTCTGTATTTGTGTTGTGAGCTTTTGCAGCGGGTTTATGTATTTGGTTGTGTTGTGAGTATTTAGAGCTCACGTGTGTTGTGAAACTGATGAAGATGTTTTCTTAATTTGTGGGTGTTTTTTCTATTTTCATGCGTTTTTTTTTTTATTTGCATGAGTTTTCTTCTATTTGCATGTGTTTTCTTCAGTTGCAGCGCGTTGAGCTTTCTTGGCCACCGTACTCTGCACTTCAGCTTCTCATCAGATTTTCTGTCCAATCAAATGCTTTCTAGAATCTGAAGAGTCCCGCCCCCTACATTATAAATAGACGGCTAAAATCTGTCACTTGTTCACACATTTACTATTATCTACATAGTGAATCTCACATAGGCTAGTGCACTATATTGGGGATAGGGAACGATTCAGACAGTGTAAATATGCTTTCCATTGGGGCGAATGAAGTCTGGTTTCACGTCAGTGTAACACGAACCGCCTCACAGTCTGAGAACATATCGGAGAACATATCGGACACATTTGAATTCTGCACAGAATGCTGTATTTTAAAGCGATATGTAGGAGATTAGGAGGAGACACGGTTATAGATTAGGAGGAAACTGCGGCTTTACCGAGCTTAACAGCTCTGACCGAGCTGTGATATAAATGACACGATATTGGTTATTTTAAAAATGGGGAGGAGCTGTTCGATTTGTCTCGCCCTGTCTTCCTGTTTCGTCAACCCATTGAATAATGCTGCGCATTTCAGGGCACTTCAGTGGGGCTTTGTACAGATGGTGACATGTGCTGGACTTCTCCAATCATTTAGTCCACTGAAACTCCACCACTTTCCTACAGTCGACCGCATTCAGATGATCCTCCGTTAAGTCAATTTACATTTCACTGTCATGTCAATCACAGGGCTGACTGCCTACTACACAGTGCTACAACAAATACTAACCCCTAAACCTACCCTACACCCTAACCTTAACCAGTGAAGGGTGGGATTTTCTCTGAACTGATCAAATCAACAAACAGGAAACCAGGTCTTATTGCATCCACTTGCCGGAAAAAAATGTTAACAGCAGAATTGACTGCGTTATATTGACTGTTGGCATTTTATTCTATTTTAATAGGCCTCCAAATGTTAGCGGAAAGAAGAAGATTTTTGTTAAAAAAATATCAGTCAGCATATGCAACGGACATGGTTTATGCTATTGCTTCCTCCTTAGAAATAGGGCACTGTTTTAGGGGACAGACATTTCTAATGGTGTCCGGAACCATAGTGGATGTTATTAAGTGCGCTCATTCAATCCCACAATGCACTGCAATAACGAGTGTACAACCGATGTACGCTCAACGGCTCGAGAATACCCAGAATCCACTGTGAGAGTCGCGCGCTGAATGAATTCCCGCGTCTCGCCAGGAGATGGCAGCTGTACAGCTGACAGCTGAATCAAATCATCCATCATACAGGTATACATTTTTTCATTTTTTATTAAATTGTTTAATTAAGGTTTATATGCTAGTTTCCATAGAGTTCAAGATAAATCTTTTCATTACTACTGGATCTGCCAGTTTGCTGTTTCAAATAATTATTATTAAAGAGCAAGCACAAACTAAGGAAAATCGGCAGCCCTTCGAGCTCACTCAGTGTCCGAATTCACTCACTCCTTTCCGAATACAGCATATATTTAACGCCGCACATACAAAAGACCTGAACTGGAAGCGATGCTACCTGTTTTACAAAATACGGAAGTAGGCCTATGTTGCTACAGGTAACTCTGCCCCCTCCAATGGAGTAAACATCATCAAACTTTTGCTAAGGGGAGTGGAAGATTACAATCGGATATTATGACAAATCATTCAGGTTTCACAAAGGCACAAATCATGAAAATCATGACGTTTGGTGAAGCATCATCATGGCTGTCGTGAGGTATGTGAAAACAAGGTATTTATTAGTAACAAGGCATTTTCAGTACGGTGGGCAAATCTCTTGTCGCTGCAGTTTTGTTTGCTACTTTTTTAGATGCATACAACAAACTGTGAGTTTAGTGCAATGGAAAGATTTTAAAGTTTTTTTCATGGAATCATAGATGCCAATAAACCTTTATTTTTAAGAGTGTAGATGTGCCTTCATGCTCATGCATGTTCATGGCTTGTGTTTTTGTAACATTTGTTAATATCAGTATGTAGCCTGGATGCCAGCCCGAACCCCGCCCACAACATTTTTTGGTCGGGAAGTTCGGTCTGGACTCGATCCATTGAGGAGTAATTATGATCAGTCAAAAAATGTTCGGGCCAAACAAATTGCCAGGGCGGGCTTTATACGATGATGGACAGATGATCTGCAGTTACGTAATCCTCACGTCGTCAAAGAGCGCTTGGGTTGAACTGGTTTACCTCAGAGATGACAGCAGCTGGAGAATTGAGATGTATAGATTCCACTATCGCGTCTGTCGTAAAAGAAATCGACAGGGCATTCATTTTAAAAGACGAAAAGAGAACTGCAATAAAGGCATTTGTCGATCGTCAAGATGTGTTTGCCGTCCTTCCTACAGGATTCGGCAAAAGTTTAATTTATCAGCAGGCTCCGATGGTCGCTAAGAATATGTGACGCAATGAAAAGCCTGTTGTCATTGTAGTTTCTCCTTTGGTCGCACTCATGGAGGACCAAGTAAAGCAACCGAAATGGGCATCAGGGCGATGCAACTCATGTCAAAGCCATTGCTACATCAAACAATGGTGACGCTTTGTTATACTGTACTCGCACACCATACCCATACTGGTAATCACTGTACCCCTTATGAGCGGTTTATTTTTTTAAAATAAATCATTAGATGATGTTACTCAATTCAGTTTATTTGCCAGACTCATGTCCAAAACACCACGCAAGACAGAACAAATAAACAAGACAAAGTACAAGAATTACTCATCATTTTGTATTTAAATCATCATTAAAACATAATTTTGGCTCCTGGTCTCTTTTCTCTGAAGACTTAAATGAACACGCTTCTTCATCCTGGTGTCTTTCGTCGTCTCTCCATTTATTAAAATCAGTCAAGTCGCGCTCCAACCCTGTTATAAAATTGAGACAGGTCAGACAAATGCGAGTATTTGTTGGCTTTACTGTCGAGATCTAATCCTAAACGGAGAACTTGTTCGTATATACATTCACATTTTCTATTTCGTTCAAAAATGTTTTTCGAGTTTGCAAGTACTCTGCAAATCCTTAAATTCTTTTTGCAACACCGGCAAAGGTCGTGTTCACTCAATTTTCTTTTAAATACTTTTTCCAGAGTGCGTGCAGTGCAGTTCAGTTCAGTTCAGTTGATATGAGTCGCTCAACATACCACACTTACTGCGTTGCTCTGATTGGTTGTAGGTCTATCCAATCGAGTGCAGAGTTTTTTTTTTCCTGGTTCGATTAAGACACGCCTCATAATCAAAGCCCTATGGAGCAGTATCAGACTCACATTCTGACTAAAATATGAGTATGACGAAGTCAGGCTAGTCAGTATGGGCCCTGTCAGAGAAATCTCTGACACCTATCCACTAACTAATCTGAATAATCCCGAATACGCATTTCTAAATGTAAATAAACCTATCTTTCATGTGACACTTTCATTATTTTGTTCACACCTTGTACATGGCAACTGGGTGACTGTCTTAAAAGTAGTTAGATGCTCTTTGAATGTGATCCATTTTGGATACAAATATTTTCTTGATCTACACAAGGAAAACCCAACACAACACAAAGCACATTTTAAAAACCCTGATATGTTTGAAGAACAGAGGGATCTAGAACCTTCAACTCAAAGGTCCGGTGTGACGAATCACCTGAACTGCAACAAAGAAAAACTCGGCTTGGCTATGATATGTGGTCTCAATTCATTTTCCACCTTTTTTAACGGTGGAAAACAGAGATGCCTTTCCAATTTTACCATGTACCATTTGCCCCTCTGTTTCATGTGGCCTTTTGCCCTGATCTCTCCCTCCCCTCCTTAGTCCTGCCAGCATCACAGAACTCGCAATTATTGCCGATTTCTAACTTCCCCTGGAACTAATGTGATAAAATCTAAGAAAAAGACAAGGTAGACAAAGAGAAAGATGTAGCCCTGGGCAGGACGGCTAGCAAAGGTCTAAGCCAAGGCAACAAGTGCCTTTGGGACCTAATGGGATTTTCAGGGGCTTGCATTGATCTCCTGCATGCCCATTCACAGAGTCTTTTGGCAGCCGGACGGCACACTTCAGCCCCCCAGCTCTCTCTGGTGCACACCGAGAGCCCCCCCGTGTAAAAGCAGATCAGCCGCGCTCTGAGGTCACAGCCACAGGTGATACTAATGGACAGAGGATCCGTCATTAGTCTAAGAGCGCTGAACCACTGCATATGGCACAACTCACTGCTGCTTAGACAGATTAGACTGTACATAGAAGGAAGCATTATATCAAATTGTATGTATATTTTGTAGTTTTCCAGTATACGATCTCTTATGTTTAAGGCTCAAATAGCACATGTTGCCTAATGCTCTTGCAACAAAAAAAAAACTGGTCTTAATTTATAACAGAGGTGGTATCAGATAATAATGCCATGATACTTTGATACTGTTGCCCGAAATGGACACTTTTTGACACTTAAGTTGCATGAATGTCATTGTATTAGATACAAAAGGTTAAATGGCATCTGCAAACAAATGCTGAAGAGCTTTTCTCAAAAATCAAAATCTTAAAATTCTTACAAGTGCTTTTAATTTACTGGTCTCAAGCGTTTTTTTTTTAAATCGATATATGGCATCTGTTCTCTTACACTCTAAAAAATGCTGGGTTGTTTTAACCCAATTTTGGGTCAAACATGGACAAACCCAAATGTTGGGTTAAAAATGAAATTTAAAAATGTAACCCAACGGCTAGGTTTGTCCATATTTGACCCAAATTTGGGTTAAAACAACCCAGCATTTTTTGGAGTGTAAGAGTAACTAACCACAGGTGTACTTCATCACATTAAATATGAACATAATCCATTAATATTTGACAACCAAAAAGTGTAATGGTGGTTCATTTTTAACAGGATATCTAACATTTTACCTTATCTATTATATGTTATTCCTAAAAGCAATTTGTTTGTGAACTTTTTTTACTGTCTGAAAAGTGTTTGTGCTGAATTTCTTAAATTAAACGTCACTTAGTTTAACATTTTGTTAATATGCAAAAATATTCGGTTACACTTTAGTTTTGGGTACAATTTTCACTATTAACTATATTGCTTATTAGCATGCAAATTATAGGATATTTGGCTGTTTATTAGTACTTATAAAGCACATATCAATGCCTTATTCTGCATGACCATATTCTACATCCCTTAATCCTACCCAACACCTAAACTTAACAACTTACTAAGTATTAAATAACAGCAATAATTAGGAGTTTATTGAGGCAAAAGTCGTTAATAGTGAGAATTGGACCCTTAACTAAACTGTGACCAAATATGCATATATTTTTAGGTGTAGCGTAATTGTTCAAATACTTTTAATGTTATCATGGTACTGAATATACCATGGTATTTTCGTAGTACTTCAACGCATATTGTCCCATAAACCATTGTGGTACAACAGTCCTTTTTGGTACTTTTTTGTTAGTTTAATGCAAAGTGTTCTGGCTCCATTGTGGTCCTCATTCTCCAAACAAAACCCTGAAACAGAATTGATTTGATGATTTGTCACTAGATAGCTTTTACACTAAAAATAGCACTTTTTTTTCAGTGAACATTTATTATGGTTCATTTATATGAATTCACAATTAAGTAGTAAAAGTGACTCATTCAAATTGAAGAAAATATAGTTGAATGAAAACACACTATTTTTGTTTATTGGTACATTTGCACAGAGCCATTACCTCACGCCAGTGTTCGTCATTGCTCTAAATGTTACCATAACAAGAGCGCGAACACTTGTTCATTCATCAGTCTTGCCACGTCTGTTGTTACAGCATGTACTGTATATAGACAAGTGGGTTCATTCTTTGCAGCGAGGGCTTCCTTTGTGTCACTGACGGCCACAGAGAGAGCTCCAGGGCTTGATCTGAGGGTGGGCAAATCTGACAGCCCACACTTTGAGTCGAGGGGGAAGGGAGCCAGTAGCTCTGTCAGGCAATCTTCAAGTGGCAAAGCTTTTCAAAGCTTTGTTATCCACTTTGGGATGCCCCCTCTGACCTCACTGTGGACATGCTTAGCCCTTCAAGGAAATGGAGAGGGATCTAGGGCGTTCTGTATTGTCGTCCGAGGGAAGCAGGGTTCAGACTCGCATGACCGCCATTCCCCAAGGAGCGGTCGGGGTGAAGACCCGGCACAAAGGTGAACCAGGGGAGTTGTCATCGGACACATGAGAGAAGCAGAGCAGCAGAAAGATTTAATGTCCACAAGGCGACCTCCTTGTTTTGCGAGGCTGTAATACACAGCGCCTATTCTCTCTTTGTTTTACTTTTCCTTGTACAACCATGCCGTCCCTCTGTATCCTTCTCTCTAAAAGCAACAAAAAGAGTTTCATTGAACTGAATCTGTATTTTCTAGCTTGTAGGTCAAGGGAAATAGAGATTCAAATGAAATGTGTTTGTATAGCTTTTTCACAATACACAGCAGTTCAAAGGAGCTTATGTAATGCCTTTAAGATTCAGCTCTTTTTGAAAAAAGTCAAAAAATCTCATTTCTAGCTCTATTTAAGTTCAAGGAACAGGTTCTGGTTTCCTGAAACTGGGAATGGGTATCTTATTTGTTTCAATTGATTTGTCAATCCGATTCAAAACCATTAGTTAGAGATGTTCAATCTAAAATTCTTTGTAGGCAGATGCTCATGTGATTAGAAATTATGATTTCAATACTGAAAATCTAATGGAAAAACAACAAAAAAACTATATTAGTCTCAATTTTACCCCAGAAAGTACCTGGCTCTGTTGTGAATTCTCTCTTTTCTTTGTGGTTGGAGGAAAGATCACGGTAGAAGCAGGTGTTACACACTTCTCTATTATGTGCCAAATCTGCAGCCACCGATTCCCGACATCAGCCGCACCACACAGTAACAAATGTGCAACAGTTGGCTATTTCCAAATCTTAAAAAGCCAAACCAAATCCAACTTTGTGGTTCATTGAAAAGAAAGGTGAAGAGTAAAAGTTGTGCTCCATCTCCTTTGATTTAACCCTTGCTTTGAGATACTGCCCAGTCTGGGTTCATCCCTGGCACGCCAATAGCTGCACACAAAATGCAATTAAAAGAAGCTGCCTTCTCATTCTCTGTTCCAGACACTTTCACTCAGAGCTTAATCCATCCCCCAGCTTTAAGACCCTTATGTGATCTGGGACACACGGTTCCCATTCACACCGCTTCATCCTGCTCTTTTGTGTTCTTAATCGTTCCTCAGTATTAAGCAGCCTTGGCAGCCCAATCCCCTTACTAACACACAGCCTTGGCGCTTTGTTAGGTCCAGGCACATCACCCCCCATCCTCTGAGCTGCGTGCTGCCCCTCTCCTGCCTGAGAGGCCCTCCTTCACGTCGCCCGGCTTATCCCATGTTGCTTCACGTGCCAGTTGTGTACCCGCAGACACGGAGAAAGGGGCCTTAACAGACAAATGGTGAAATCTTCTCCATCACTGTGGTCTCATGCACTCACAGATATGCAAAATGTGGCACCTGAGTGCCATAACGGTTAGACTTGATTTTAAGGTGACGTAGTTACATTACTTAATCAAATATTTAATATTAATTAACCACGTGTACTTACTACAGAGTTACGGTTAGGGTTTGGTTTAGGGTTAGTTACTTGTAATTATGCATCATTTATTACTATAGTACATGTAAAAATAACCTTAAAATAAAGTGTTACTGCCATAACTGTTTATATCTGTTCTGTTCTTTGTATCTGCAATCCTTAAATGAAACTTTATGTGACAACTAAAGAATTGTTGTAAATATTGTGAAAATAATACATTTTCAGAATTTAAATAAATTGTGCACACTGAATGTTGTAACAGCTGCAGACATATTGTTCATTTTGTGCACTTGTTGTCAGAATTATATAAATTAAAAAGTAATTTATTCCTGTGATGGCAAAGCTGAATTTTCAGAAGCCATTACTACAGTTTTCAGTGTCACATGATACTTCAGATATCATTCTAATATATCGAATATGTAATATTTTTTGTGGAAACCTTGATATGTTTTGTTTTCAAAATTTGATGAATAAAAAGAACAACATTTATTTGAAATAGCTATTTTTTTGTAACATTACAAGTGCCTTTACTGTCACTTTTGATTTGAAAAGAATTTATTTATCTTACTGAGATAGTACGTATTTGTATAAGTATACATAATTCAGTCAAACAGAACAACTGATATTGGTTTTAGCAATTAAAAAAACAGCTTGCTTCACTCGACTTTCTATTTGGATGACTATAAAACCTTCATAGAAAAAAAACAAACAGTTTTGATATTTGTGCATTTTGTAAGGAACTCTGTACTGACAAACTTGTAGATGACACTTGCTTCAAAATATTTGGATTACAAAATATAGTGATAAGTTGGTTCGGGACACTTTCAGATATCAGTAAAACATTGTTTTCTTCCTTTATCTTGAAAGACTATAGCAGAATGCATTTTACCATGCAGCACAATAGATATGATTTTTAGGGTCTGACTTCATTACAAAGCACCATTAACTTCAGTGAGCAAGAAAAACAGTATAGAAGATTGTAAAGCCATTAAAAGAATATTTTCCCCTCTCTTTGTTTTTATTTCCCTCTGTCTCTCTCCAAGTGCTCCTCCACACAACTCTCAGCCACACAAACAAATGCAAATCAGTCTGAAAACTTTACATAATGTAACTCGGACCCCTATTTTAGAACTGGCTTGAATGGCTCTTAAAGGGGGCCTAATTAATCTAAGTATAGAGGCAATGGGCCCTCTTGGAATTTTTTTCCTTCTTTCTCTGTGCAGAAAGAAAGAATGGGATCAGGCCTCCCCTTTCTGTCCAGAGAGGAGTCCGCCTCATTCAGCCATTTATGTTAACATTACTGAATGTTATACCCCGTGGGTGAGCAGAATCAATCACTCCAACTCTGTCCTCATTTCTTTTTAACTGTTGTAAAATGTGCAGTGGTGCAAAGGCGTCAAAAGATATATAGCAATATTCGCAGTTGTTTTTGGCCTGCACGTTTTAAGCAGCTAAGAAAGCCTGGTGCTAGAGTTGTCAGGTGCTGGGGTGACCGGAGAGAACAATGGGAGAAGAGAAGCAGAAGGCTCGAGATGAATGCTTTTGGTAAATCAGTAATAGAGCTAAAGGGCATAGCCTGTGGGGAATTTGCTGGCTTATAAAAGAGCTTTAAGAGGCCTTCATTCATATGGACCCAAAGAGATTTGAATTGCCCCCTTCACAATCACTTGAAAGGCAGAGCTCAGGGTGTTCCGAAACAAAGTGGAAATCACGCTGCCTTTCAATGGCTCTAATAAGCTTTTAACTATTTTACATTATGGCGTTACCCTCTTCATCTCCTCTCCACGAGGCATTGTTTTGCCATGTAGCAGGCCAACTTAAATGTGTGATTTATACTTTTCTTCACGGTGTATTTAAACAAAAAAAATTGCAGAAGCCAGACGCACTGCTCAAATGAATGGGCTTGATTCAGCTTTATTTTATAAGGTAGAAAATGGGCTTCATTATTTAACCGACTGCTGGGCCATTGGTGGAAAAAAAGAAAATAATACAAGAGACTCCAGTTTTCTAGAAATCATGAATTGTTTTCGTGACATTTTACTTCACGAGCTACGAGAGCTGTGATATCTGCAGGCCTTTCCGATCAAAAACAAGTCTTGCACAACTAGCGCTTAATATTTGTATGTAGCCTTAAAATGCTCATTTGGTCACCAAAAAGCCTCTCTGGCGATATCAAGCGGTTTTCTAAAGGCCATGAGTCACAGACAGCATCTCGGTTGCCATGGTTGTTTTTATTGCCCTGGAAATTGCTCCTCTCCACAGTCTGCAGGGGTCATGGGTTCAGCTGTAGCCTGGCTGCACCTTCAACTTCTGCGCACCAAGGCAGGGGATGATGGGAGGAGATGCGAGGGAGCCGGAGAGACGCACAGCCAGAGCCCTCGCCCTCTGGATGACACTCTGAATTTTGGGGATCCCTCGGCTGTGTGGACATTAAGAATTTCATGGTAATTGTTGAAGACAAGGAGGAGGGCTTGACCTCCACTGGCCTGATTGAGTTCTCATAAAAAGCCCATAGCCTGGCCCCATTGATGCCCTCAGACAGTAAAGAAACCATTGGTCTTCTGAGAGTCGTGAAGTTTAGATTAGAGAGTACCAAAAACCCTTTTACAGTTTTATATCAACTCCTGCCTTTATTTCAAGATTTTTCTGTATATTTGTGAATGTTTATGAACATCTATATTTGTCTCATGTAAAGCACTTTTGCCGTGGGCAATAAATAGTTTTACTTACCAAAATAATGTGATGATTGTAGATTTGCACATTATCATTAGACACCACTGATATTTGATTAGATATCAAGTCTTCTGATTTTATTAATCTGCTGCTTTGAAAAGGCCCTTGTTGGATCGTATCATACGGTCATCAATATTCAACATCTCTTGGGACCGCTTGTATTATCTCTATTAAGATCTCCCCACACTAATTTGAACATTTCAGACATGGTTTACATGTATTTTGCCAGTTAATTTCAAAACCATGATTAAAATGCTCAACTTCATGAGTATTGGGCTAAATTTAGCTATAGAAATTAATATTTCATGCAACTTCTTACATCTTTTGTTTTCGTTGTACAAACGTTTTTTTTTCACTCAAGTCATATTATTTGTATAGTGCTTGTATAGTGCTTATATATAAACTTATTCTATAACAGTATATGAATGTATATTTGCACATGTTGCATGATTTAATGTTTGTTGTATGCTACTAAATTTGCACACACACACACAGACAGATATTGCATATATGTTACATGATTTCATGTTTGTACTATGCTAGTAAATGAATATTTAGTAAGGATAAAGGATAAATAATATCATAAGCACAAGTCAAGTGTTTATAAAAGGCTATACCCTTGAATTTGAATACTTTCCAACTGGCATTTTAATTACCAATGTTAAATACGTGCTTGCTAAATGGCATTAGTCACAACTGACAAGTGATATGATCAAAAAAGCCTGTTGCCACCAAACTGATTCATTGGATAGTTATCTGTAATTCCAGGTCACCAAAGAGCAGAGTGAGACATCAGTCTTCCAGTGGCATAGCGTTGGTGCAGGTGCAGGGTCACGGAGAGATGGAAGACAGGGGAAGAGGTTATCTTGTGTAGCACTGAGAGGGGAAAAATCGCATCTGTTTATCCAAAGCTGTGGCTTGGATTGAATTTCCCTGATTTTTATCTGGAGTCTCAGAGGAGCTGCATGCCTCACCAGTGGGAGTGGGGTGAAAAAGCCATCTATTTAGCAGAAAATCATAGTTTGCGTTCGAGCAGCTGCATGGCTTCCCTTTTGATTGACACTTTCCTGTCGCCGTGGGCCTGGGGGGCATGGGTCGTTTCTCCTTGCCCTTGAGGAAGATAGAGGGGGCAGGTGAGGCGCAGGTGACAGTGCGTGGCGATACTGGCGAGAGCTGCTCCTCCTCTACCGGTGGTTCTGCTCTCATAGGCACTCCAGTCTAATCAGACAGCACTTAACTCAGTCTACAGCACTCGTAACCTACTGCCCTCCACTTTAAAGCCACTTTGAGATGCATCCGTTTCAAGCACAGTGCTAGTGTATTGGCAAGAGGACATATTATGATAAGATCATGTGACTGATGGCTAAATGAGACCAGACACTATTGTTGCGAAGTAAGTCGTTTCAAATTAATGGAAATGCATAATTGAGCAAAGTCATGGGATTATACAATGCCTTTCCAGATCTTACCAAAAGAAATATTAAAAAAAAAAAAAATTGTATACTTTTATTCAGCAAGGATACATTAAATTGATCAAAGGTGACAGTAAAGACATTTATAATGTTACAAAATGCTGTTCTTTTGAACTTTATATTCATTGGTTTCCTCAAAAATATTAAGCAGCACAACTGGTTTTTTTAACATTGATAATAGTAAGAACTGTTTCTTTAAAGGCAAATCAGTGTATTAGAAAGATTTCTGGAGGATCATGTGACACTGAGGACTGGAGTAATGATGCTGAAAATTCAGCTTTACCATTACAGGAATAAATGTAATTTTTTAAGTAGGCCTATATTAAAAAAGAAAACTGTTATTTAAATTGTAATATTATTTAAGAATATTTCTGTTTTCACTGTATTTTAATCAAATAATTGCAGCCTTGGTGAGCATAAGATGTTAAACATTTATAAAGGTTAAAGTTGGGTGCAACAGTTAATTTTTTTAATTATCCCCTTTAATCCTGCACTGTAAAAAAAGTTGCTGTCTTAAATTTAAGTACAATCAACTCGGACGTTTAAGTCATTTCAACTTAAATGAACTGAATTTTACTGAATTCTTATTTTGAAATTAGTTAAAGCAATATAAAAACATATTATGTTGTCATAACTAATTCCATAACATTTTTTTTTTACAGTGTGGAAATTATCAGAATGTTTTAGTATTTCGATAATTTTTTTTAAAGAAATGTTATATTGTTAAATGAAGAAATATTTTAGATTCTACACTTTTTCACCTACAGTATCAAACATACATTTGTAACCATGTGAACTCTTTTGGACAGATGATCAGATTTTCTTGCTTCCATTGAAGCTCAAGCGCTCTTTGGATCGTCTCAACTTTTGGACCCGAACACATATTATCACATGAAATTGAGAATTGTCGAATGGTCACACACGAAAAAACCTTCAAAAAGGTACAAACGAGGATGTATGCATGCATGTGTGTTTAGAGGCGGAGGCTGAGTGTAGGTGTGTGTTGGTGGCTTTCCATTACAAATGAAGACAAGATATCTTTACATACTGCAGCCAGCCACTTGGAACAGGCAGCCCTCGGGCAAGGGCCCTCTGTGTCTTTGTCTGCCTCTCCTTCCAAAGTGGACTCCTCAAGCCTTAAACCAGAGGGATGGCCTCTTCCTCAGGTTATGGGTGACATATGCCTAATCTACCATAGAGGAACATCTGCACTCGCTGCCTCAGTACAGGTGTAGGTGCTTCTCAAATGACTGAACCAATGAGGCGACAACTCTGTGGCAATGCATTATGGTGTCGCTAAAGCACTGGATACACAAAATAGAATCACTTTGCATTAGTGAGTGGCCACTTAAGACACAAGAGCCCTGCTGTTTTTAAAGTTCAGGTGTATTTTTTTAAATTTTTCATTGAAGTGTTTGTAACCTATACTGAACAATGAAGTAGTTTGGATTAGTGTTTGTTTGTGATAGTTAAAATAAAATGAAATGTATTCATGTGATGTCAAAGCTGAGTTTTAGCATCATTACTCGTCCTTCAGAAATTATTAATATTCTTATTTGATGCTCAAGGAAAAATTTCTTATTCAATTTTGAAACCAGTTGTGCTGCTTAATATTTTTGTGTAAACCACGATACATTTTTTCTGGATTCTTTTAATGAATAGAAAGTTCAAAAGAACAGCACTTATTTAAAAACTTGTTTGAAATACTATTATGTTAACCCTTAAACGCATACCTCAGGTCTTTAGTGACCCGGGACGTCATTCACGATTTCCATTACACGAGAGTAGATGTTAAAACTTCATGCTGATTTTTACTCGGCTTTCGCCAAGATAAGCAACACTAAGACGTAGCTTTACAGTAAACTATGCTTCATCCATTTAAGCTTCTTTCCATATGGTGGTGTGACTCCCCTTTTGTCCGGCGTTAACGGCTGCAGTGTACTTGGCGCGTCAGCACACACGACGGCTGCAACTACAGTGTGGTCTCCCTAGTGGACCAGCACGACAACCGTCTGGATTGAGCCGAGTAGGGGACATCTCTAGGGTCTTCAAGTGGGCACCTTCCTTCCTCAGTGTTTCGTCGACTAGCCCACGACACCTCAAGAGGGCTCGACAGTGACTCTGGCGTCCCAGAGTCACCCCCCTCCGTCCCCCACTCAACTCAGCCCAGCTTACTGACCTCTACATCCCTCCTGCTGCTGAGACCTAACCACAATCTCACAATCTCTGCAACCCGACCATACGCGCCAACCCGTTTGACTAAGGCTGTCGAGCCCCACTGGTGCGTTAATGCAGTTTCAGTGGCAACGGTTCCGTATGGCATACCACCTACCGCAAAACACAATATCTGCCCAACCACCCGTCATTCACGCAATATACACAGGAACGTAATGACTGTAAATACTATACAACCTATACACATAAACCAACAGACTCTTCAAGTTTACAAGAATTCTACGAAACCGTAGTGTGGCGGCCTGTACACAGCCAGCTAGAATCTTTCCGTCTCAACCACAGCCAGTTGCTGCTCCTTTCTGCTGCTTCAGATCAATTCTTTACTGTGCGACGCAACTCTTGGCCACTGAATCCGACGTCTCTGAGGAACCGGGTTGTAGAGTGATCCACAAAACCTCGACAACCCACTTCCACTGGATAAACCTGGACTCTCCATCCTCGCTGTTCTGCTTCAGTGGCCAGATGAACATACCGCAGTTTCTTCCTCTCATATGCCTCATCTACCGCATCCTCCCATGGCACTGTTAACTCTATCAGTTGAACAATGCGTGCTGATCCAGACCACAAAACAATATCTGGTCGTAGGTTAGTGGTGGCAATCTCAGGTGGAAAAATAAGCCGTTGATCAAGATCAGCCAGCATCGTCCAGTCCCCAGCAGCTTCCAGTTGTCCTGGGCGAGAATTGGTGTTAACACCTTTTCTTGGTGGTTGCTCGCCTGGGCGGAGGAATATTATCTTTTGCGTGTACTGTTTTGCTAGAACAGGCGGCAACTTATTGGTCATACTACGCTTGCCTTCCAATGCTAAAGCCAAACATCGCAATACTTGGTCATGGCGCCAAGTAAACTGACCTTGGCCAAGAGCCACCTTAAATCCTATCAAAATGTGCCTTAATGTGGCAGGTGATGAACACAAAGGACAAGAGGGATCCTCTCCTACCCAGAGGTTTAGGCTCTGCGGTGATGGTAGAACATCATATGTTGACCTAATAAGGAAACTGATCCTACTCTCTTCCATTGACCAAAGGTCTTGCCAGCCCATCTTGCGTTGTTCCACACTCTCCCATCTCATCCACTCTCCCTGCCTGGCCTGGGAAATGGCCTTTATACACCTCATCCTCTCCTCCTGCTTTCGCACCTCGTTGACTACCAGCTTCCTCCTTTGAGCTGGGCCTGCCTTGTGCCATTTAGGAGGAGCTAAACTGAGCCCAAAACCCCCTCTTCCATGCTGTACCTGGCCCACGATATCCCCAATTTGAGGGTCAGCCTTTGCCTCTTCTACAGATTTCTTTGCTGAGCACTTTCTACTAGTTTTTAACACAGGTGCTGCCTCCCTTACACATTTGTCGCGTGACTCTACTAAGGTCATTTCCAGTCTGACCTTGGCACACTTAAACTCCTCCGTTAAAGCAGAGACTGGCAACTGCAATATTCCTTTACTATAAAGTCCCACTCTGCTGAGGCAGCGTGGAACTCCCAACCATTTCCTGATGTATGAACTTATTAACGCTTCCAGCTTATCCACTGTTGTCAAAGTAACCTCGTACACAGTCAGTGGTCACAGCAACCTTGGCTGTAGAACAAACTGAAAGCACCAGAGTTTTAGTTTGCCTGGTAGAGCACAGCTGTTTATGCTCTTCAACCCTTCCACTGCTTGTCGTCTAACTTCTCCCACTCGAACTGTGTCCTTTAGATCCCCATCGTACCATCTCCCAAGACTCTTCACTGGCTTCTCAGAAACTGTTGGTATTGCCTCACCATTAATGAAGAATGTTTTATCTACTACCTTTCCTTTAACTATCGAGATGCTCCTTGATTTAGTGGGCTTAAATTGCATTCGTGTCCATTCAATATTATCTGTTAACTTTCCCAATAACCGATTAGTGCAGGCTACTGTTGGTAATCGCATCCCAGAAGCCAAGCGCTCTCCTCCTACTACCCATCTTAATGCCCTAATGATTACTTCCATTGCCATGGTAAAAGCCAGTGGAGAAATGGTGCATCCTGCCATTATTCCAACCTCTAAGCGTTGCCATGCAGTGCTGAATTTTGGAGTTGAGAAACTAAATTGCAAATCTCCAAAATAGGCTTTCACTAAATTTGTTATTGACATTGGTACTCTGAAAAAATCAAATGCTGCCCAAAGAAGCTCATGTGGCACTGAACCATATGCATTAGCCAAATCCAGGAATGTCACATGGAGCTCCTTTCTCTCCTTTTTAGCTGACTGAATTCGTTGCCAGATAACATTGATGTGTTCTAAGCATCCTGAGAACCCTGGAATGCCCGCTTTTTGAACTGAAGTGTCAATGAAGCCATTCTTTAATAGGTAGGTGGACAATCTCTGGGCAATAATGCTGAAGAAAATCTTACCTTCAATGTTTAATAGTGAAATAGGACGAAACTGACTGATGCTTGTAGCATCTTTTTCTTTAGGTATAAAGACTCCACCTGCTCTGTGCCATGCTCTAGGTACAACCTGTTTTTCCCATGCCACTTTTATCAATTTCCACAGAATTCGCACAACTCCTGAAGCACTCTTGTACACTCTGTACGGAACTCCATTAGGCCCTGCAGATGATGAAGCCCTTGCCTTTCTCACAGCCTGCTCTACCTCTTTCCACTTAGGTGCACAGACCTCCATTTGGTATTCTAGTGGGTTGATAGGTGGTATGTATGATGGAATTGACATAGGCTCATACCTTTTTGCATCTGTATGTGTATTCTCCTTTCTCTACCAAACCCTTCAATTTTCTGCTGCCGTCTAGACATTCCAGGAGTAGTTTGTACTTTTTCCTTCCTTTTTTCCACACCAAACCTCTCACTTCCATATGCGTAAATGATGTCCCCAAATTTATCCAGCTTCTTTTCAACTTTACCAGTTAATCTTTCCGATGCAAAGCATAGATCTGTGTTTACCGTGTCCCATGCAGTTTTCTCACAAGCTCTTGGCTATCTAACTCCAGGCCTATGCCCGTTGAGGTTCTTTTCTCTCTTATGCTGGTTAGTCTGACCGGGTTCACAAGTAAGAATACGTTCATCACTAACTGTGCAAGCCCTCCTCTCCTCTATGACAGGGGTGCTGATATCCTGCGAGCTGTGGTTTGCTTCCTGTCGCTGGATTTCATTCGACTGACTTCGTAAGAAGTACTGATCAATGCAAGGCCCTTGTCCCTTCTCCCTCAAGCATTTCATTTTCCCTTGATGAACCTTCAAACCCCTGACCGTTGTCGCCTTGCTCCAGCCACAGACACAAACTTGGAGTTCAATGACTTTACTAACTGCAGATCTTGAACTAGTCTTACTCTCCATACTCATATCCGTTTCCATTCCTAAGTCGTTAACCATGTTGTCTAACATTGAGTCATCTTCCGCCCCCGCTCTCGCAGACTCTAGGGGTATTTTTCTCTTTAATTTCTCAGAAGCCTTGGGCGGGTGTCTCCAGCATCCTGTAAACACAGAGCTGGATACTGCCGACAAGGGTAGCTAACCCTTACCAGCCCCATTGGGGTCTCTTTCCTCCTGTCAGCTGTCTCTCCAGGCTGTCACAAGGTCTTTCCCTTGTTGCCAGCAGCACTATTCACCGCAGTCACTGGACGTATCCAGATCTTCATGATTTCCATTACACGAGAGTAGATGTTAAAACTTCATGCTGATTTGTACTCGGCTTTCGTCAAGATAAGCAACACTAAAACGTAGCTTTACAGTAAACTATGCTTCATCCATTTACGCTTCTTTCCATATGGTGGTGTGACTCCCCTTTTGTCCGGCGTTAACGGCTGCAGTGTACTTGGTGCGTCAGCACACACGACGGCTGCAACTACAGTGTGGTCTCCCTAGTCGACCAGCACGACAACCGTCTGGATTGAGCCGAGTAGGGGACATCTCTAGGGTCTTCAAGTGGGCACCTTCCGTCCTCAGTGTTTCGTCGACTAGCCCACGACACCTCAAGAGGGCTCGACAGTGACTCTGGCGTCCCAGAGTCACCCCCCTCCGTCCCCCACTCAACTCAGCCCAGCTTACTGACCTCTACATCCCTCCTGCTGCTGAGACCTAACCACAATCTCACAATCTCTGCAACCCAACCATACGCGCCAACCCGTTTGACTAAGGCTGTCGAGCCCCACTGGTGCGTTAATGCAGTTTCAGTGGCAACGCTTCCGTATGGCATACCACCTACCGCAGAACACAATATCTGCCCAACCACCCGTCATTCACGCAATATACACAGGAACGTAATGACTGTAAATACTATACAACCTATACACATAAACCGACAGACTCTTCAAGTTTTCAAGAATTCTATGAAACCGTAGCGTGGCGGCCTGTACACAGCCAGCTAGAATCTTTCCGTCTCAACCGCAGCCAGTTGCTGCTCCTTTCTGCTGCTTCAGATAAATTCTTTACCGTGCGACGCAACTCTTGGCCCCTGAATCCGACATCTCTGAGGAACCGGGTTGTAGAGTGTGCCACAAAACCTCGACAACCCACTTCCACTGGATGAACCTGGACTCTCCATCCTCGCTGTTCTGCTTCAGTGGCCAGATGAGCATACCGCAGTTTCTTCCTCTCATATGCCTCATCTACCGCATCCTCCCATGGCACTGTTAACTCTATCAATTGAACAATGCGTGCTGATCCAGACCACAAACTATTAAAGGTAGACATCAACCTTCCTATTATTCCTCAATCGGTTAATACATTTTTTCTTAGTCGCTTTGGTGCATTTCTCACATCACTATTTACATTTGTACAACAGTTAGTTCAACCTCCACAACATTTAGTCATTTGTGCGCATCATAGTAGCAGTTCCCTTTCGAGGGAACTTGCGATGCGTCATCGACGCTTTGGGAACGCCCCCAGCGTGAATGCGTCTGAGCATCAATGTCAACTAGTCCAATGGAAAGAATGAGCGTCACGGGCGGGTGACGTCATGACCAGGAAGGCATAAGAGCACATCCGGTGAAACGCGGCATTAGCTTCTGTGTCTCAGCAAGCGATCTGTGTTACTCTGTCTCTGTCTATTTATTGTTGTCTGTTCGATATTATTGGGAAGAGTTATGGCGAAACAACTTTACAAACTCTGTGCTTCTCCCTGCCCGCGTTATTTATCGGGTGGGGACACACACGAGCTTTGTGTAGTTTGTTTGGGAGTGGAGCATGCGGTATCAGCCTCCGAGGGGGCTGATTGCAACATTGTGAGAAGCTTTCGCTTCGCATGCTCCACTCCCGCCTGTCACTTTTCGAGGAAAGTGGCCAGGCTCGCGATCCTCAGGGTGCAGGACCCGCGTCTGCCGAGGCAGCGCGGAGAATGCATTCCTGTGGATCGCGAATAGGATCTCTTTACGGGGTTGGAGACGGGACCGCGGATCTTATCTCCTCCCTTTCCACGAGGGATCCAGTGCTCTCTCTCCGGTCTCGGAAGCCTGCGCTGCGGATTCTTCCGCCCGGGGAGAGAAATCAATGCTTCAGTGCTCTACCTCCGAGGAGGTAGATGTGCTGGGCATTGAAAGTGTACACAATCATGGGGGAAGTGGATTTGCCATCTCTTTCCCCAGCGTATGAGAAATATATAAGCCTATATATATATATATGATAGTTTATATATTATATATAAAAAAATATATATATAAAAATAAGCTGGTGGAGGTGTTTAGTAAGGCTGTAGATAAATTAAATATTTAATGGCCAGCAGAAATAAGGGGGCACTCGTTCTAAAAAATAAAACGAGTTTCCTTCCCTCTATTTGTTCACCTCCATCACGGGGCCTTCCATTTTTCCCGATCTGTACAGCGAGCTGTCTAGATCATGGAAAAAGCCTTACTCTTCTTGTTTTTTAGCCCCCACATTCATGTATATTCAGATATTAGGGGGTTAAGAGAGTATGGCTATGGGGCAATACCCCGGTTAGAACAGACGCTTGCGAGCTATCTGTCTCCCAGTTCAGTATCGACCCTGAAGGCGTCGGCTTCTCTCACTAAACCATTAAAGAAAACTATTTTTAATCTAGTGGGAAAAGCATTTACGGCAGTGGGTCTAGCAGGAGCCTGCTTGCACACTATAGCAGTGCTACAAGCATATAAGGCTGACCTGCTGTGGTATTTGGACAGAAGTGAGGGAGTTTGGCCCGATGGGGTTTGAGAACTTCGTCGGGCCACAGATTTATCTCTCAGGGATGGCAGCCCTTGTGGTCACTGAGAGACACCTCTGGCTCAATTTGATGGGAATCATGGAGAAAGATACAATATAATCTCTCCCTCGCTATGTCCAACCCCCTGGGGCTGCTGGGCATGAGCAGCTCCAGCCGTCTAGTTTCTCATACACAACACAGCAGCCAAAGCCTTCAAAGTAGAAGCCGGATCCGAGGACCGTTCTTCATGCTGAGAAAGCTTCGGCTCGAAGTAAAAGGTCTGGCGCCACCGGCGTCAGACCGGTGAGGGCAGCCCCAATCGGGGTGGAATGGTGTACACCTCATTATACGGTGCCCTTTCCATCTCGGTGCCCTCAGGGGATCGTTCTGCCAACCCGCCACCCTTGGTGCTCGGGGCGCAGCGGTCTCCAAGCGAGCTTCTGGCGCAGCGTCAACTCGACGTTGCGTCGGACTCGCGCCCTCTGAGGGGGGTTCGAAAACAGTCAGTTCGGGTGGTTCCTGCCAGTATGCTTCAGGTCCCCGAGCTGGCTGTCTTTATTACATCAGAGGCCAGCCTCGAGGGGCTGGTTCCCTTTGTAGATTTTCTGGCAGCGCATTAGCTACTGCCAAATATATCTCTATGGGTCCTGCAGTTAGTAGTAAGAGGCAGATTTGGTTCTCGTCCTCCAGGCTACAACGGGGTGTTGCTCACGTTAGTGCATTCCGAGCAGGCTCTGGTAATAGAGCAAGAGGTAAAGGCCCTGTTAGCAAAAAAAGCTATAGAGCAGGTGTACTCACCCGACATTGCGTCGGGTCTTTACAGTCGTTATCTCATTTCTCCAAAAAAGGATGGAGAGCTGCGTCAATTACTAGATCTTCGTCTGTTGGAGTGTTTGGTGCTGGAACTCAAGTCCAAGATGCTGACACTCAAACAGATCGTGACTCAAATCAGATCCGAGGACTGGTTTGTCACGATAGATCTAAAAGACGTATACTTCCATATCTCCATCCTCCCTCAGCACAGGAGGTTCCTGAGGTTTTCTTTGGGGCAAAGAACACCAGTATCAGGCACTTCCTTTCGGTCTAGCTCTATCACCCCGCACATTCACGAAGTGTGTAGACGCAGCTCTGGCCCTGCCAGGCTGCAGTGTATACGCATTCTGAATTGCATAGATGACTGGCTGATTCTAGCGGAATCAGAACAGTTAGCGGTTCGGCACCGAGGTGTCGTTCTCGCTCGTATGCAGATGTTGGGGTTGAGGCTCAATGCCAAGAAGAGTGTGCTTTCTCCAGTACAGAGAACCACTTTCCTTGGTGTGGTATGGGATTCAGTGACGATGCGGGCCACTCTGTCGCCCGTTCGTGTAGCTGCTATCCTAACAGCCACAAAAGAGCTGAGGCTAGGCCAGTCACGCACTGTAAAACAGTTCGAGAGACTGTTGGGTCTTGTGGCAGTAGCGTCCAACGGGATACCTTTTGGCCTGCTGTACATGAGACCTTTGCAGTGGTGGCTCAGGACCAGAGGGTTCTCCCCGAGGAGAAACCCTCTTCGTATGATCAAGATCACGCGGCGGTGCCTTCGTGCCTTGGTTATATGGAGGAAACACTGGTTCTTAACCCAGGGTCCGGTGTTGGGAGCTCTTTGCAATCGAGTTGCTATCTCGACAGATGCTTCCCTCACCGGCTGGGGAGCGGTATTGGAAGGCCGCTCAGCTCAGGGCTTGGGAGGAGTCATCATCTCGCTTGGCACATGAATTGCCTAGAGATGATGGTCGTCTTCAATGCGTTGAGACATCTCCTCCCAGACCTGAGGGGCCATCATGTGTTGTTCTGAAACAGTGACTGTTAGGCCTCAGGGCAGCAGCGTTCAATGTGATACCCTTTGACCTGCTGTACGTGAGACCTTTACAGTGGTGGCTCAGGACCAGAGGGTTCTCCCTGAGGGGAAACCCACTCCGTACGATCAAGATCACGCGGCAGTATCCCCGCACCTTGGTTATATGGAGGAAACTCTGGTTCTTGACCCACAGACAACACGTTGGTGGCCTATTATTTTGGTCCCTCAGGAAATTACGCTGTCTGAGGGCAGTGTATATTCCAGGGGGGCCAGAATATTGGAGCAGACACCCTGTCGAGGCAGGGGCTGAGGCCAGGGGACTCCACCCCGAGGCGGTGGAGCAAATATGGGAGTTTTATGGCCAGGCAGAAGTGAATTTGTTCTCGTCTCAGCATACGACGCACTGTCCACTCTGGTTATCCCTCACTCAACCAGTCCCCTCGGGGCTGGTTGCTATGGTGCAGACGTGGCTGAGGCTACGTCTGTACGCATTTCCCCCTGTTGCTCTGCTCCCAGGAGTTCTGGAGTGATTCCGCCAGGATGGAATAAGCCTATTTAGTAGCACCACCCTGGCCGAGCTGAATTTAGTTTGCGGACCTAATTTTTCTCCTTGACGGACCTCCCTTGGAGGTCCCGATCAGGAGAGACCTTCTGTCTCAGGCAGGGGATGCAATATTGCACCCCCGGCAGGGGATTTGGAAACTGTGGGTTTGGCCTCTGAGGGGGCCCAACTCATAGAGAGTGGTCTCTCAACCGAGGTTGTTGAGACCATTCTAATCTCCAGAACTATATTCACTATTTCGAGAGTTTTTCACTTCTTGGTGTTACCAGTGTCAGTGGGATCCGGTTAACTGTTCAGTAAACACAGTATTCGAGTTTCTGCAAGAACGCTTTGTATCAGGTCTATGTCCTTCCACGCTTAAGGTATACGTGGCGGCCATTGCGGCTTTCCACGCCCTGGTGGGTAGTACATTTTTGGGTCGAGACCCCCTGATCACTCGTTTCCTTCGTGGCATTTTGAGGCTGAGGCCTGCAACTTGCACTAGGGTGCTGGCTTGGGACCTTGCAATAGTTCTAGAAGGCCTATCTGGGGCTCCCTTCGAGCCCTTAGATTTGGTCTCAGAGAAGTTCCTTTCTTTTAAGACTATTTTCTGCTAGCTATTTCGTCCCTATTAGAGTCAGACCTTCAGGCCCTTTCGGTCCCCACCTGCCTTGAGTGCACCGGGGATGGCCAAGGCAATCTTACCCGAAACATGGACATGTTCCAAAGGTGCCTACCATTATTCTGAGGCCTATTGTGCTGCAGGTTTCTGTCCTCCTTTTACATCTGCGGACCAGGAAAGGCTGAACCTCTTGTGTCCAGTGCGAGCACTGGATACTTATGTTCATCGGACATCTTCAATGAGGAAGTCCGACCAGTTATTTATTTGCTTTGGATCACCTAAGAAGGGTCTTCCTGCTTTTAAACAGACGGTTAGTAAGTGGATAGTTGAGGCTATTTCACTTGCATACGAGTACTCTGACCAGCCGTGTCCTTTGGCGGTCAGAGCTCACTCTACGAGGGGCATGGCGGCCTCTAAAGCCTTACTATTTGGAGTTTCTCTTCAAGACGTTTGTGATGCGGCAGGCTGGTCCTCACCGCTCACATTCGTCAGGTTTTACAGTTTGGACCTGGATGCTGCCCCAGGTTCTCAGGTGCTTAGTGCTTAGTTCCAACAGACTGACACTCAGGTACTTGGAATTCTGGCGTTTTGGGTATTTTCGTTCCCAAAGCGTCGATGACGCATCGCGAGTTCCCTCGAAAGGGAACGTCTCAGGTAACTACTGTAACCATAGTTCCCTGAGAAAGGGAACGAGACGATGCGTCACCCTGCCATACTTCCTGCATCCCTGTGATCGGCCTGCTTCGACTTTTTGAAGCTAATGCCGCGTTTCACCGGATGTGCTCTTATGCCTTCCTGGTCATGACGTCACCCGCCCGTGACGCTCATTCTTTCCATTGGACTAGTTGACATTGATGCTCAGACGCATTCACGCTGGGGGCGTTCCCAAAGCGTCGATGACGCATCGTCTCGTTCCCTTTCTCAGGGAACTATGGTTACAGTAGTAACCTGAGACGTTTCTCATTCCTTCCAACAAATTGCAAATGCTTTTGGACATGCATCAATTGCTTTCATACAACTCTCTGCTGTTTTATAACATTATCATTTGCTTATGTCATGTCAGTCAAAATTAACTATACTTGTGAATGCTGAATAGTCATTCCATATAAAACTAATAGTCCTTATTTCATTGTTTGAGTCATCACATACAAAAATGTTGAACTAGTTGTCAAAATCTGTCAAGCAAATTTTTAATTTTTTAAATCTTTTTTTAATGTTTTAAAAAAATAATTTTCCTAAATTGAACAATTTCTCTCAGGTGAACCTCAGCTTTCACTGATGAGAAGGGATGTGCATGAATGATTTACAGTACTATGTATGCTGTATGTTCAGTTCCAATATGTACTGCAATATTGTTTACAGTTGTGCACAGCTCTACCCAAAGGGAGTATATGTTTGTTGTAAATAAGGGTGTATTTTTTTCTTTTGCACAATGCTGTGAACAAATTAGAATTGCAAAGAGCATATGCAGTAAAAATGTGAAACACATATTCAGTGTCTTGTACTCAGTCACCTCACAATACAGTAATGTGCAACTTTACTGTAATTTTCAAATGGCTGTGCAAATAGTATATAGTGCTCTCTTGAGCATTTTCAGGTAGTGTCACCAAGATCTGACTTTTTTGCATTGGAAAACATTTACAGAGTAAACTGTCATAATGAAAACACGACAAAGCCATTTGACTATCTTGTTCATAAACAATGGTGTCAGGACTTTTCATCTTGATGACACTGACACTTGAGCTATCCATTTTGAGCAAGTGACACGCTTTTGCAGGTTATCAATAGGTTTTGCACTTTGTACTAATTGTTTTGAGAATTGCATTAACTGTTGTGCAAATGCAAAAAGTTATGTGAGAAATGCACCAAAGCGACTGAGAAAAACTGTAATAAACAATATAACAAGGAAAAATAATAAAATAATAAAAGAATGCCTGTTTTCCCTTTTTAATCTTTAAATTTAAAAATGTAATCTTTGATAACTGAATAAGTGCAATTCACCTTTATTCCACAATGTGGCAATGTCTGATACACAATGATGAAGTGACGTTTCACTCATAGTTACCGCAGGCAGAAAACAAAAGAATAGGAAGTATCATCAGCACAACTTGAAATGGCTCAGTGATTTACTGCAGAGCAAGAACTGAACGCAATCAAATATTAGTGTCACTGTCACTTGATGGTGGATCTGATAATAGCGATCAAAATATTGATTTAGAAGATGTTGAAAATGATAGTTTTGAGAATGTGTTTGAGATGGCGAATATGAACCAGATGCTGAATGTACTGGGAAATGAGTTCTGATGAGGACAGTGATGATGATATAAAACATCTGCTCAAACTGAACCCTTACAAGCTCCAAAAGGTAACGAAATATGCTTTATTTTATTGTTACTCTAATATCAGGAGAGTTTTGGATTATCGCGACAAGTGGAGATCCATTTTTGTTAGATATAAATCCAGATCGCTAAAGACCAGAATATGTAATAATTATTGGCAAAACATTCATGCATGTAAGGGTTAAAATACTATTTGAAATACTGTCACTTTTGATTCATTTAATGCTAAATAAATGTATTCATTTCCACAAAAAAATACATTTTTTTCTGACCCCAAACTTTTGAACACTAGTGTGTCTTAAAATATTTGATATTTTAAAGATATTCAAAAGTATTATGTCAGAATTTTATTTTACTATATCTACTATATGTAATCTAATATTTTAATCTAATATTATAAACAACATAAATCCATCTTGATAGATAGACAGACAGACAGACAGACAGACAGACAGACAGCAGATAGATAGATAGATAGATAGATAGATAGATAGATAGATAGATAGATAGATAGATAGATAGATAGATAGATAGATAGATAGATAGATAGATAGATAGATAGATAGATAGATAGATAGATAGATAGATAGATAGATAGATGACTGTAGTTTAGAGGGGGAGACAATAATGCCTCAAATTTTCTTGCAACATGAATTTGCACTTCTTTTCAGTGTTTGTCAGTGTGTGTTTCTTCTGCATTTGCAAATCAAAGCTGCTGGCATTAGCATCCAAAATAAAAGCTATAGTGTTGATTTGAGGAAAGGTTTGTATGCTTTAGGCTAAATTCCCCATTATGATACATCAATGAGAAAACACCTCTTGCTCCTAGCAAGAAATAAAACACTAATGGACTCATTTCCACCTTCATAAAGTCCAGGGGAAAGCACAAAGAGAGGACGCTCAAGGTGTATGGGAGGAAAACAGGATGAGTCCAGCAGCCTGTGGCAGAATACAGTTAGTTGGATTGAATCCTCTGTCAGCACGCTGAAGAAGGGCCAAGAGGTCCTTTGACTTTTGACATTCCTGGCACTCGCTGGTTCCTCTCCACGGACAAGTGAATACAAAACAAAGGTTGAACTGTCGTAAAACCGACTGTAGGAGGATTCAGAGGGAGGGTCTTGAGAAGTGGGGCTTTAGTTCTAACAGACAAAGAATATAAAGTGGGTTTACAAATTGAGAACAATGTTCAGGAATTTACAGTGTGATCAATACTAGCCCATTGTGGCCACTGAAAGAAGCGACCGAAAGTGTGTAGCCAAAGTGCTTTAACTGGAATTTGGTCACATTAAATCTGTTGATAAGAGATCGACTCAAAATCACTTAGAAATCTAAAACATTACGCACTGTGAAATCAGATCAATTTCAAGGAGAATTCCAGATTCTTAAATGCTTTTAGGAATAGATGGCTAGTAAAGGACAGTTTGTGACACCTGTCTCCCCAATCAGACTTAAAATAATCCTCTATTTTCCCAACAAACCATTAGCTTCCCTAATGATCCTGTGCTGCTGTTGTCATTGACTCTTTTAGGTCCATCAGAGCTCAAGGTGTGAAGGTTTCTGTTTAGGTGCTAAAGGGAAGGATTGCACTGATCTAAAGGTGAGTTTTGCAGAGGGCAGGACCATCCAATTTTCAGCACTCATCTGTTAATCTCTGTTTAGGATAAGGCCCCAAACAGAATTAGTCACAGATCTCCAGGGTTCAGGAGAGCAGCCTTACACAACCCAAAACAAGCAATGAGGGCTGGCTGAGGTTTCTGCTACCCCTAAAGCTCAGGCTTATCGGACACGGCTCATAAGGCTAGTGTGAATCAAAATCATTCAAAGTAATTAAATGTAACAAAGAAAAAATCTTTTATGAAATTAAACATTTTATCAAACTTCGATAATTGTCTTAATATTTTAAACAACTGAGAAGATAGTATTCAAACTACATTTTATAAAATTCACCTGTTAAGTGTAGATATTACAGAAGAGTCAAACTGGACAACTGCAGGGACTCATCTCAAGATCACAGTTCATCTTATTCCAAAAATCATGAAAAAGATATAGAATAGAAAAGAATAGAAAATTATTGGAAAATAATATTCACATCGGGAATATCAGAATGCATAGTTTATGCATAAAAAATCAGCACTTTTTTCAATTGGATTGGTGTATTTCACTCAGTTCCCTGATCATACCGATTCGAGCTAATTTATACTCACGTGCATGCGTTATGTATATGTTATTGACAGACAGCATGCTTCTAGCAAACAATAGCCATAATTTCTCTGTCTAGGTTAAATATCGGTATAGTCTGACTATGAGTAACCCAATTCTAGCCAAAATAACCTTGAATTTGGTTACATGTCGGTTTTGCCTAAATAACTTGCAAGATGTAAGCAAAGTCAACAGTGATTGCAAGGTGTTTGGTTTTATTTTTTTGATGTTCTCTAATTAATGACTAGTCTATTCTTGGGCTATGGTTAGACGTCTATTAATTTTTTACTGACAGCCCAAATTTTGTCTGGATGTCAGTGATGACAATTAGACGTCTTTTAAACGCAAAATCGCTTGTTGGGTGGAAGCTGCTCAGGCCGCCATTTTCTATACCCTAGCACTAACCTATAGGTTTTAATGAAAGCAAAGATGTCTGAAATATATAATTCATGGAAATACTGAATAATAACCCCATTAATTACAATAATTATTACATTAAAAAAATAACAACACAACAACATACCACAATTCTGTCCCAATTGGGTCTAATTTTATCTTTTTTTTTTTTTTACTATAACTTATATGCTCCTCAAATCTAAAAAATAATGTGTCCACAAATCCCTCATTAACAAATAGACACAAAAACGTTGATATTCAACATAATGCAATGTCTTAGATCATTATTTAGACACAAAATTAGATCAATTACCCTCAAAACTGTGTCGGCTGACTAAATCTCACAAATCTTGATATTCAGATGAAATGACAAAATTTTAAAATAGCGTAGCCATTCAACAAAAGTACTGAGGTGAGATTTTGTGTCATCTATGGTCAGGAGAAAGAAAGAAATACCTACCATATAACCCATATATATTTCTACTATTTCTTTTCATATATTTCTAAAATGTATTTTATAATCAAAGCATGTTCCAATGCTCGGTTCACTTTGTAGTTCACTACATCTTCATGAGTCCATATTTGTTTATGTATGAATTATGCATCTAGTCCACATATGCATTGGTCATACTTTTCCTGATTTAAATATCTCCTCCCATCTTGACCTGATTTAAATATCTCCTCCCATCCTATATAACATATACATATCTCCTCCCATCCTATATAACATATATTTGTTATATATATATATCATGGCCACGAATTAAGAATTCGTTCACTCGTTTTAGCTAAATTTTGACCATGAATTAAGAATTCGTTCCCACTATTTATTAATTCATTCCCTCGTGTTAATAAATTTGGGCCACGTTGAACTTATTCCTTCCCTCAAACTAAAACAAGGGAACAAATTATTACAACATGACCACGATTTAGTCAACCGAGTGCATAAATTATTATATCGTGCACACGATTTACTTTAAATGAGGGAATGAATTAGTAAATTGTGCTTACATATTGGTAAGTTCTTTTTTGTCCTAATTTGTGGCCACAATGTACATATTTTTTCTCGCATGTCATTTGCAGGGCTCCATATATTTATACATCATTCCTCAATCATTTTCTTTTTTACTGAAACGTTTTATTTGGATGGTTGTCTAATATTTTTTAAATGTTTCAGGTTAAAACTATAACGTTCTAATAATGTTTGCAAATGATTAAATTGAATGTTCCATTAACTTTCACATAATTATGTAAAAAAAATAAAAATAAAAATAATTTAAAAATAATTTAAAATAAATAAAATAATAAAATAAAATAAAATAAAATAAAATAAAATAAAATAAAATAAAATAAAATTAAATTAAATTAAATTAAATTAAATTAAATTAAATTAAATTAAATTAAATTAAATTAAATTAAATTAAATCAATAAATCAATCAATAAAACAAACACTGGGCGTTTTGAACATTCAGAGAATGTTCAGAAATAACGTTTTTATAACTTAATGGCAACGTTTTCAAAATGTTATAATTTGTTCAAAAACCATATATTTGTTAGCTGGGAATGCATTATTATCAGTAGAATTTCACAGCTTCTGTTATTAACCAGACATGAAAACTACTCAA
The DNA here is from genome assembly GCF_029890125.1 of Rhinichthys klamathensis goyatoka. Lineage (NCBI taxonomy): Eukaryota > Metazoa > Chordata > Actinopteri > Cypriniformes > Leuciscidae > Rhinichthys > Rhinichthys klamathensis. The sequence continues at coordinate 6,385,537 of NW_026606611.1, forward strand.
AAACATGTTTAGATCCAATAGAACAACAGATTTGTTTTACTGTCTTACACTCCATATGTGATGGAATCTGTTGAGACTATGTGTATGCGGGACAGTTTTGATTTTTTTTCATTACGTTCCCAAATACCTACATTCTTTCCATCACTTTTCACTGAAATGATGCAAGTGATATTTTTGACAGAAGTGAGGTCAAGTATATGTACCTCCCAAGGCATAATGTCTATACCTCTGAAGGGGTGCGATATGTAGCTGTGTGCAAATGGCTGTACAAACATGAAGGCTGTTTTGATGTTTTTGTGCTCGTTGACATGGGAGGCCATCTCCTTGGGAGGTGAGGGGTCTCCTGCCCTTGAGTGACCTGTGACCCGAGTGAGCCCTTCTGCACTGATACAGGCTTTCAGCCCTAAGGGAAGGGGGAGAGCTCTCATCTGTAAGGCTCAGTTGCAGGCTTTTCTTTTATCCTTGATATTATATTCTTTTAGTTTAGATAATGGGAAATATTCATACAAAGAATAAATATAAACCATCAATCAGTTTAACCAACAAGGAAATGTAAATCCATGATAACCCATCTTTTATGGTTTCTGCATTGCATGTTGAAATTCTGAATTCCAGAAGATTGGCACTTGCTAATAATATGCACATGTGTAGTTGGACTACATTTAATATGTTGAATAGCCACTGTAAAAAAAAACAAAAAAAAAGTTGCTGTCTTAAATTTTGAAGTATATCAACTTGGATGTTTAAGTCATTTCAACTGAAATTAGGCTACATTAAACTGACTTAAAAATTGAGTTGAATCGTGTATAACATAAAAAAGTTATTCTGATTTAAAGCAATGTAAAAACATGTTGTCATATAATTGATCATATAATTTCTTACAGTGCATGTTAAACAATATAATAAATAGCAGATTGCAGGTGCATTTCAGTTTGAAGCTTATTGCTTATGGCTGATTGAGAACAAAGAGATAGTCATAATGTCAATGAAGACATTTTTGTGTGTGTGTGGGGGGTGTGTGGGGTTGGGGGGGAATGGGGGGTGCTGTACTTTGAAGTCCATTGCAGATTTTTACTTTGTGAATGTGCCACACGACTCATCAGTGTTTGATGTGCAGTGAAGGTCTGTAAAATGAACTTCTTGAGAGGGTGATAAACATCATGCATGTGCCCCCTTTTCTCGTTTCAGCTGGCATGCGCCCTTCCCTAAGGCTTTCAGCACGCGCTATTATACTTTTCTATCCCCGACACGTGCAGATACAAGAGCCTTGGCTGGACCTCATGCGGAACTCCCAAATAGAGGATTTAACCTGAACCCCTTCAGAAATCAACTGATCCACATGCACAACGTGCACAGAATAAAAACGTTCATGAAGCCATGTGCATTCGCCAAAAAAGTTAGTGTAGACTACATAAGGTCCAAACAATATTCGATTGTTTATATTTAATTTATTTGTATAATTCAATCTTTTTTTCTTTTTCTTTTTTCATTTGTGGCAAATTGTGTAGGCCTAATGGATTATAGAATGTTCAGGCTATAGAATGTTCTTGAGTAGGCTATCTGAACGTGCAGATTAGCCTGTAAATGAATTTGCGTTTTATTAATTTATGCATTGTAAAAAGGTTTGAAAAATAATGTAAAAAGGCTAGAAACAAGCCTGTTAATTTGTTTTTATTTTGTATCTTATATAGTACTGTAAAAACGATACTGTAAAGACAATAAACTGTATGCAAACTTATTTTAGAAGAATAGTAATTTAGGGAGAAAATGTAGGAAACATTTAATAGTTTTACGGTAAAAAGTTGAGACATGTTTTTTATTACCTTATAATAGCGGCATTTATTTCGATTTTAATATAAAAGTATAAAAGTTTATTATAAAAGTTCCTATTTTATTATGGGCTATTACTATTGCATGCACCTGTCTTATTAATTAATTTATAGTAACAAACAAAACTCAGATAAGTTGGTATATTGATATGATTTCACGGAATATAGGCTGCAGATATTGTAAAATACACAGTGACCAAATGCCACCTCGTGCATTTTTTACAATAAAGATTTGCATTTTTTTTTTATTCAAGATTTTATCTTTGAGATCCTAATGACTAAAACTCACGTGGACGTTTCGACACAATCGAGTGCAATCGTGTATAAAATGTGCATTGGTTGACAGATTAGATGACGCGTACGATCTCGATCTATATCCATGCACCTGCTGCATAACCGTTATTTTATGCGCTGTGACCCAGTGTGACGCTTCAATGGCTGCACTCATTACAATGATGCCCATTATGTTGCCAGACATTGCTATGAGTTGTTTATGGTCTATATTAGCGTCACATTATGAAGCAAACAAGCAAGCACAGATATTTTTGTAGAAAACGTTATATTTATTCGTACAAAAGCATGTTTGCACCAGATTTAAATTTTGAGGTAAATACATAATAGAATAAATCTCTTTATATACAATAAAAATACAATAGTATACGAAAGCAACAGGTTGAATAAATAAAACAAAAAGAAAAGCAGTCAAGAGAGCTATAGTTAACTGTAGGCTACGGATCAGTCAGACAGAGGAGGTTTCTTCAGGTCAAAATACATAATGCATAAGGCCAGATCTTTGTCTTGTCCTTTCAGCCTATTGTCACAGCGTTGAAACTGAATTTTCACGCTCGTTTTTCTGCTTTATCGCTCTACAAATTGTAATATTGACTTTTCACCTTGGACTGCAAAGGCCAATCTGTCTTGGTTTAAATTATAATTTTCTCTAACAGGGGTTAAGGTCATGCTCCTCCAAGGAATGCAAAAAAGTGCAAAGATATCGGGAAAAGCATCAATATCAATAACAAAACGTACAGAAAATACAAAAATAAAAACATTCTCATTTGTGAACTGTCATTAAGGCAAACAGTGAATACCTAATGTTGTCTCTGTGCTCTTGGTTCTAATAGAAAAGTAACAGCAACATCCTTTGATATTACACTACATACTTCTGCAGACTCTATACAGACATGAGAATGCTTTAGGTCACATTAATAGATGCTTGGTACGAATTTGGTGTAGCTGTAAACTACATCGGTTTGCAAATATCCATAATCGTCCATGGCTGCGGGGCTGCTCGGGTCTGAATTGCAATAAGATGGGGATGAAGACGAAGAGGATGCGCTGGATGGCCAGGAGCAAGAGTCCCGGCCGGGGCTGGGCGCATCTCCCATGCAGCTTAGTCCGGGGAGCAGCAACGGAGGGTCTCTTGACTTGCTCTGCCGCTGGTCAGCGATTCGGATGGTCTCCGAAAGTGCCCAGATGTAGTTGTGAGCGAAGCGCAGAGTCTCGATTTTGGTCAGCTTCGTGTCGTCGGGAAAGGCAGGCAGCACGCTTCTCAACGAATCCAAGGCGTCGTTGAGGTTGTGCATTCTGTTCCTCTCGCGGTCGTTGGCCTTCATCCGGCGGTTCTTCTTCACCACGTGCACGGTGCCGTCGTTCCTCGCGCGCCCCCTGCGCCGCTTTTTCTGCTGCAGCTCGGTTGGAGACGCAGGTGGCTTGCCGCAGGAGGACGCGGGGGACGCGGGGTGGAGGCTGCTGCCCGAGTCTTCATCGTCGGTGTGCGTAAAGGAGTAGTCACAGCTTGAGGTGTCCATGTCGGAGTAGACAGTTTCCATTGTTGATAACCTGGAGATATAGAGTAAAAAAGAGTTAGGGATGCACCAAAAAATAAATAAATAAACAGTCGTGGAAAGTCATTCCAAAAACTCTGCGTGCAGCATCGGGGGTGTTTTGGGCTGCAAATACGCACCTTATGTGGGCTGAGAGATGAAACTGGGTGTTTGAGGTGTTGCAGAGTCCTGCAGATAGTTTGTGTTGAAGTTAAAGGCACGCGTCTGTCTTGCTCTTACCCCTCAATCAGCTCGTGTGAGCTTGTGAGCTTGGCACACGACTGGCCTCACCTACCTTATATATCCTGGTGAGACAATGGACGTACCCCCCTCGCTTTGGCATTTTTGTGAAGGATGAATGAATGGTTTGCATCAGGTCTGCCCCGTGCCGCACGACCATCTCATTAACATAATTTATGCCCGTTGTTTGTTCGCCCTCTGAAGCGTGCCTGTAATCACCACTGGCCAATCAGAGAGCCGGAGAGCCGCCAAGCCACGCGAGCAGAGCTGTTGCTATCTGTCCAGCATGAACCAAGCCCACTTTAACTTAAATCTCTGAAGGAAATTGAAAAGAAGAGACAAAACGAAGTGGTCCGAGGCTAGAAGACACTTTTTTGTATTTTGTAGGCATAGCTCTTTAAAATTTTATTTGACAAACTTATACACAATTGTTTTGATTTGATGCCAAATGAATGTGATTTTTTTTAACGTTTCAGCTCTTTTCATTCTACACATTACCTATAATACAAGGTAAAACGTGCTAGTATTAGTTATTTTAATACTTCTATACAAACAATTTTGTATATTGCAAAAAAAGAATTATTTTTATGTAGCCTATTGCTTATTATTTTACTGAATGTTACGACGTGATGACTAAAGTTAATCAGAATTTGCCTCTCGCAAGCTGTGATAGACAAACAAAGCATAAGTGCAACACACGTGGCAATACAAAAATGGTAACTAAACAATAACATGCAACATAAAATAGGGCTGCAATGTGCATAACTGCACTGTAAAAAAAATATGATCAAAAGGTTTCGACCACATATTTTACATTGCTTTAAAATAAGCATTTTTTTTTTTATCTTTTTTTTTATAAGTTATAGCTACAACAAGATTCAACCAATTTTAAAAGCCAGTTTAATGTAATTTAAGTTGAAAATAAACATCCAAGTTGACTGTAGGCTACGTAAACATTTTAGGCAGCAACTTTTTTTACAGTGTGAAAAAAAACTAAAATTCAAATGTGTTGGCAAGAGGAAAGAATTATGGAAATGAATGATATTCCATATTCGTTCGTTTAACTGAAAACAATATTTTAACATTTTAGGCTGTAATGTTTTGTATTGCTTTAATGCATACATTTAAATAAATAAAATAGGTTTTTTTTAAAATAATATATATATATATATTTACCAATAGGCTATTGGTAAAAATAAATAAATAAATAAATAAATAGGCATATGATGTTGGTAAATTACAATCTTTTACTGTATTTTACATTCAAATAACGTGTTAGTGTATAAGGATTTAGTGTAGCCTATATTTGACTTTCATCCCCCCTGCCTGCTGCACGCATCTTGAGTTATAACTCTCGAGGTGAAAGATGCAGTTCAATCAAACTCCTCCGCTGTGCCCAGAGCCTTAAGTTTTATTTAAAGACATCTTTATGAGACAGCCGTACAATTGTTCATTAATTATTCAATTTATTCAATTGCAAGCAACTCGCCCTTCTTTGGAAAAAAAATGAACGGGCACTATTTAGAAATAGTTTGGGGAGAGACCTGCGGCGCCTTTCTCCGTGCGGTATTATGGCGATAGGGGCACAGTCATTTATAAATAATTACACAATGTTTAGAGTCTTCAGGCATGTATGATATATCAAAGCGATTATAAGGTGAATTGTTCCATTGTGCGCCTCTCCTCTCTCTTCTTTTCAGCTCTATACGGCTTGTCCCCCGTCCAAATTCTGCGCCTCTGAGCTTTTGTCACTCATTTTTCTCGGCCTGCGACACTCCAATAGCATTATTCTTATTCAAATAGTCCCAGCGTGAACAAAAACACCCCGCTTCTGAGGCACGTTTGTGCTTTCGCTGGCATGAAGTGAAGCACAGTGGAGATGCATCATTTTAGATACATAAACTAATATGGACTCATGAAGATGTAGTGAACTTCTGAATGACCCGAGACTGTTTTTTCATTGGAAAATGCAAATAGTAGTAGGCTATTACAGACTAGTATAATATAGGCTATATATATTATTCTGTCAAATCGATTAATCGCGATTAATCGCATATAACATAAAAGTTTGTGTTTAAATGTGCGTGTGTGTGTGTGTCTAAGGCCTGTATGCATGCACAATAAAAATAAACATAAAATAGGGTCTAAATGCAATGTAGCCTATATAAAATGTGTATATCAAATGTGTTGGTAAGTGGAAGGAATTCTGGAAATAAATGATTGATAGCTATTTGTTCGTTTTACTAAAAAAAAAAAACCTTAACATTTTACAATAATGTTTAAAGTAGGCCTACTGCTTTAATGCAACTTAAACATATACAATTCGCTTTTTATAATATGTTATTTAAAAAAAGGTGGGTAGGTCAATTACAATCTTCCACTGTATTTTACATTAAAATAACATTTTAAAGTTATGTAAAACACACACTTAGCCTACATTATTTAAACACAAATTTTATGTTAGATGCGATTAATCGTGATTCATCATTGCACTATAGCCTATAGGCCTATATATAAATAAAATAAACATATATATCCTATATATATATACACACACATAAACATATATAGCATATTTATAAACAAACATGTTCTTTCTTTTCTTTTACGCTTTTGCGAATGCATGCGTTTTAAAACCCCTCTGGTCACTCTGTGGAGGTCCAGACTGGGGTGATGGGGGAGATCGATTTTACTATTACAACACCAACCTGTCAGTAATAACTTCAAAGAGAGAAAACAGCTTGAATGACTATTTTGCTTCCAGTCAGAGCATTAGTGATCTGGTCTGGACCTTGTACTTATTGCTCTTATAAAGTCATAAAAAAGTTATTGTTTTACAATGTTACTTAACATTACTTATTTCCACCAAAGTGATGGATGTGTCAGCCCCCCCGAAAGGGGCGGTGGGGAGGAAGAAGGGTTTTGCCCACAGCTGAGAGATGTTGCCAAGGAGATTTTGACAGGATTAGGCACAAGTGCACGAGACCTGATTGCATTTCAATAGCAGAAGCACGTGAGAAAATGAAACAACTGAATTACTTAAAGAGGGTCTGATCCGAACCCCAAAACAATCATGCACACTGCACATTTTAAAAAGAAAGCGATGCAACGCGCGTGGTTGAGGGTCTGCTGCGAGTAAACTTAAATATGCGGCCTGAATGGAACTGATATTTCAATGCACAATGGCTTAATGCAACATTAAAAAGGGAAAAAGAAAGAGAGCAGTATTAAAACGCGAAAGATTTGCATGACAGGTGTGAAGCACATCAAGAAGTGAAAGGTGCATTGGTCTTGTTCGACCAGTCTTGGATTGGCATGTGACGTGTGAGGCACAGAAACTCGCTTTAGTCTCCGCTAGAATAGTCTTTTAATTTATTTGATATCTATTTATGCAATTCGAATTAAAATTCAATTTTGCATTTGGCCCAGCATTAATCCCCGGGTATTAACGCGATTACTGTTCGCAAAAGATCTTTGAGTCAGAAAGTCTGATAGAAGTTTTCACATGGTAATCCCCGGAATAATCCTTTCCCCTGGCGCTGCGGCAGGATCGGGGCCAGAGGACCTTTTCTTCCTTCTTCAGGATTCAAGCAGGGCAGAATAGGGCCATTACTTTTGAATGATAATTAATTCCTTACTCCAGTGCTTCAATTGTACGGGGATACCACACCCCGAATAAGAAAATCAGCTCCTCATGCCTCGTGCAAGAAGAGACTGCAAATAAATTCTATGGTTGCACAATGGTTAAAGACATGCAGCATGCTTTGTCACTCCCTGTAATATTCTTGAAGTTTTAATAAAGCCTAAAAATCTATACTTAATCCAACTCAATATTTTAATTAACTGCTAAAGGCCTACTTAAAAAAAAAACATATAATATTAAATAAAATATAATTTATTTTGCTAATGTTGGAAAATATTGCACATCTAATTTCTTTCTTTCTTTCTTTCTTTCTTTCTTTCTTTCTTTCTTTCTTTCTTTCTTTCTTTCTTTCTTTCTTTCTTTCTTTCTTTCTTTCTTTCTTTCTTTCTTTCTTTCTATACTGAATTTTGTTTTTATACTGAAATGTATTTGTTTAAACAATAAATGCGTGGTGTTTTGTTATATTTACATTATTGATATTTTTTTTTTAAATGCATAAAACATGTATCTTTTGTAAAAGCATAATAATAATAATAATAATAATTATTATTATTATTATTTAGACATTTTACAGATATTGTATCATGTGTGCTGCATGTGTCTGAAATGCATAACTGAAAGCTGCATTTCATAAACATTACATTCCTACATTTAAATGGATCCAAATTTGTTTGCCAGATATACCTGGAATATTGTTTTTGTGCATATTTACAAGATTTCAGAACAGGTGCTATAATCAAAATGCAATGGAATCTCATTACAAGCTATGTGAATGTAAATTTTCGGCTCTCTTTGTGAGTCAGACACATAATGTACCAGTTCGTGAACCTAGTACTATCAATCAGACGTCCAATTCTAAATACAAACCCTACGGTGGGGCATTCACTTGTCTTCGTGTGTTTGTGCAAGTGCATAATTTACCTCTAGTTTACCCAGCATCAGTGCTAACAATGAGAGCTGTGTCTCTAAAGACTTTATATTTGAAAGTAACCAGGGCAACTCTTTGGTAAAATGAGAAGAAGCTTTGCACAAGCCACATCACCGTAAAAGGGAGGAAGTACACAGCGATTCCCTGACTAATGATAAGTCCATACACCTGACCTCGCCGCCAGACTGTTCCATGCATTCGACTTTTCACTTAGTAGTCCTGCTGGACTGCAAGTCAACACATCCATTTGTTAAAGAAAAACGTGCCATGGCTGTCTATTTCTATTTCTAGATGTGCACCCGTAGGTTTGGGTGATGGCATCACTTGTAGGTGTTCAAATCGGCCATATGGTTTTGAGTGCAATAACTTGAATCTCCAGCCAACAATGGAGTAATTGAGAAGGGAAAGAAGTCTGAGCTTGACTCGACAAAGCTGCAAAAACTCCTTCTTTCACTCTAATGAAGCTGTTGTCTGCAGATTCTGTGTGGGGTTGGGAGGGTGGTGGTGGACGTGATTTGTCATACAATCTGAATCTTTAGGAGGGCTGGAGAAAGACCTCCTCTCCATATGTCTGCTTATTTTGCATCTGAAAGCTACCTTTGGCGAGAACAGGGGGAGAGGGGGAAGGAAGGAAAGGAGTGAGCTGAAGCTCAGGAACAGGGGTTTTCTTTCCATCAGCTCCGAGAGCACTCGGATCAACACTGGAGAAGGGCTTTGCTTTCAAAAAAACAAAAGCGACACGAGAAATATATTTAAACACAGCGTGTTGGTCGAAACACATGTGTGCACACAATGAAAGGGGAATAAACGACAATTGTAGATTTGCTTACATGTTCAAATTGTTTAAAACACTTCCTATGGATAAATCAATCACAGAAATGAGAATTAAGAAATAAATTCAAATAAATTAAACAAATGTATTTTTGAAATTATGCATTTGTTTTATTTTCAAACTGAGTTTACTGTTGCAGAAAGTGATTAAGTGAGTATGTTATTATGTTATTATTCAGCAATACATTGAAATAAATGCAGAAATATACTTTTCTATGTAGACCTGTCTATGATTAGTTCCACAGAGCTTGGCCAAAATGCCTTTATATCTGTAAAATATCGTCTTAATATATCTATCTTAAATATCTGTCTGCCTTAAAGGGATAGTTCACTCAAAAATTCTCATTACCACCCTTCTAAACCTGCATGAAGTTCTTTCTTCTGCTGAACATAAAAGAAGATAAGAATGTTGGTAACCAGACTGTTGCTGGTCCCCATTAACTTCTGTATAGCACCCCCCAAAAAAACTATGGAAGTCAATGGGGACCAAAAACCGTTTGGTTACCAACATTCTTCAAAATATCTTCTTTAATGTTGAGCAGAAGAAAGAACTTCATGCAGGTTGAGAACAACTCGAGGTTGAGCAAGTGGCATAATTTTTGGGTGAACTATCCTTTTAAGGCATTTTGAATTGGATTTGCACTCAGTGTTCTCCTTAAGTCAAAGACAGCACCAATTTGAAACGAGAAATTGCTGTATAATTTGATATAAAGCAATATTCCACCGAAGGGTTTGATTTAAATGAAGGCACTTCATCCACAACATGAAGGCCATGAACTTGTGACTGTGAGGACATCTGCAAGCATTCTCTCTCTCTCTCTCTCTCTCTCTCTCTCTCTCTCTCTCTCTCTCTCTCTCTCTCTCTCTCTTAATATCAAGGTTAATGCGATGAGTGCCAGCTCTCTGCGAGAATGTGGTGCGGACAACAGGAAGAAGTCCCCAAGGACCGTCTTCGATTTGGACTATGCATGATCCAAACCCCATCCACCATGCTCAGATATGTGTGGACATCTGCCCATGCTCATCAGCATGCATGGCTTTAGTCCTCGGGTATCTGACCTGCCTCAGCAACAATAGTGAGACAGTCTGATCTATAGCACTCCACTGCATTTGCTTTTATTTGCTTGTGAAAGAGAAGCTTTTAAAACTTGCTATTAAAGCTACAGAATAGCAACAAACTGGAAGTATACTTTCAGGATTTCCCAATATAAGCTTTATTTGTCACATTACATTTAGTGCAAGGGACCTCTTACCTCTTAAACTCATCCCGTATCTATCTATCTATCTATCTATCTATCTATCTATCTATCTATCTATCTATCTATCTATCTATCTATCTATCTATCTATCTATCTATCTATCTATCTATCTATCTATCTATCTATCTATCTATCTATCTATCTATCTATCTATTTTAGTTTTGTTCCTTGGCAAACCTATAGGCAAACTGCACTCGGTCTGCTTGCTCTGATAGAAAGTTACAGTTTTTCTCAATCACTTTGGCACATCTTTCAAAACAGTCTTAACATTCCCTAAAGTGTAAGTGCAAATGTCACAACTGTTTGCTGGAACATCAGAACTCTATGGCATGTCTGCAAAATGTATAACTCACCCAAAACATTGAATTCATGCTTCAAAACCTAGTTATTGTGTAAGTAAATTGGCCAATGCCCCCAACCAGCCCGTTCTCATCCCAAGGCGTCATATACTGACGCTTTTGCCAAAGCGTCTACATCCAACGCACATGGCACCCTTTAGCGTCAATATGAGACGCAGATATATATGGGCCAGAAGGCGCCTCCTAGTGGTCTAACACAAGCGTGTTTTGACGCTAAAGGGTGCCATGTGCGTTGGATGTAGACTTTGGCAAAAGCGTCAGTATATGACGCCTTGGGATGAGAATGCGTTGCCCCAACAGTAAAAGTGTTTCTGTCATCATGTGTACTGGTGTACTGGTCAAAATGTATCAGCTGTACTGGTCAAAATGTTTATGTTTTTTCCACCATGGAAATATTTGTTATATACAAATTTCATATGTTTTCTACTTTTCAGTTGACACTGTCTGTTTTATACAAAAATGTCAGTTTTGCCTAGCTGAATGCTAAATGCTTTTTCGATACAGATTTCAGTCATTTTCAGTAAAGTTAATAATGACGTACACAAAAAGACCCTGGACATTTGGTCACACTTTATTTTAGGTTTCCTTAACTATAAATAAGTACAATGTATAGGGTACTTATTGTGTTCATGTGGTATTGTAAAAACACTTTTGCTGCTATTGAGGAGGGATATGGGTAAGGTTAGGGACAGGTGTATACACTATCTATAGATTTAAGGGTGTTTTAAGGGGTAAAAGAATGGTCAACAGTGTAATTATAGATTTAATTACAATTACATGATATATATATATATATATATATATATTATATATATATATATATATATATATATATATATATATATATACATACATATAGCCAGAGACTATTTATTTTAACTAAAATGACTTTGATATAGCCTATATTTTAAATACAAGTAGGCCTGTAAAAACGTATGTACATAATAAGTGCATTGTATCAAATTATTAATTTGAATTTTAGTAAATGGTAGTTAAAGACAACCAATATAAAGAGGGACTGAATTTTTTTTATTTATACAGCATATTTATTTTTGTACAAATGTGTTATACGTAAACTGAAAATGCACAGTTGCTTGTTCATTTTTACACACTCTTATGTCTTCCCCTATTCTTACATATCCACATATTCTTCCATGACAAGCAACTGTGAATTTTCAGCTTGTATAACACATTTGTACAAAAATAAACTGATGTTGCTGTTTAGGGTTGTGACATTCCTCCATTTGCAAAAATGGTAGTGATCCTGCTGGAGAAAGTCCATATAACCTCCTGCATGCTTCCAACCCTGATTGGTTGATTGTGATTTCATCACAATGACAGGCCAGTTGCCAATTTAGCAGACATTACAAACATTCCATGTCATACATGCACGTCTGAAATATTTTGATAATTGAATGTATCATTTTTCATGTGAAGGCTCATATGATGAAAGAATGTTTAGAATTTGTGAAGAGTTTGAGAATCAACTCATCAGTTTTGATGTGCCAAAACACATGCAATTTGCTTAAATCAAATCAATAAGAAATTAAAATCTGATGTGATCAAGAATCTAACCGTTCAAACGTATTGTTTTGAGAAAGAAATTCGACATTTGACTGAGCCAAAGCGATTGAGAAAAACTGTACATGTCCTATCAATGGCCACACGTTGAATATGTTTGGAATTATGGGGACCTCTTGTGTCCATGTTTTGTCTTGCATTCTGTATGTCAGAGAACGAGATTCTCGAGACAAAGTAGCCCTTTTAAAATTGATTGAGTAAAAATCTTGATTTTGTGGAAACAACAAAATGACTGATTGCTGATGAAATTCTACCTTTAGGCTACATTATGTTAAAATACTTTTAGAATGAATATATCACTTTGTTCTATGCTATCTGTATAGCAAACATTGCCATGCCGTTTGAAAAATATGTTTTGCAATACAAAGGAGTACTGATGCATTTGTTTTTTGAGGTAAAATATTGAAAAATATTTTTGCTGTGAGATCAATTAAATATGTTATAAAAACAAAACAAAAAAGCATAAAATTAACTTAGCATTAAAATAATCTAGTTCAAACACATCAAACGTGTAACTCGCCTAAAAATGTGTAGGCCTATCCTACTATTAAAAGTAGTTACTTGGCTATACAAAAGTTCGCATAATTTGTTGAAGTGATTTTAAAATATATGTAAACATTATTTTAGTTATTAGCTAGTTTTAATTACATAAAATGTAGCATTCGTGGAATGTAATGTTAATTAAAATGTATGGAATTGTGGACTGAAATATTAATGAAAGCAGAACCCAGGGGTAACATCATTTGGACCCTTTATACAGCATGACAGAAATGCATTTGAATAAACGTAGGCTATTTTAATGATGTTTATTTCTAGTAAAGTATAAAATCACAATCAGAGTTTTTATAATGCATTTTTATGATGCATCGAATTTTTTTTAATAAATAGTAAATAAATAGTTGTTTAATAAAAGAAAATAGCTCACAAAATATTTATTTAACCAAAGGGGTTAAACAATTTATGAAGCAAAACCTTCTCTTTTTTTTTTTTATATAAAAGCCTTCATGTGACTCTTAATTTGAAGTCATGGTCCCCCGGAAACGCGTTTGTAGCTCGATTCTTTTGAGGGTCGGCGCCTTGACACGCAGAAATCAATCCTCGCGGCTTTTTAAATTTAAAACCAAGACATTTGTGAGCTAAAACCCGTTTAGAGATGTTTTATCATGTAAGTCCGTAATTATTTTATGTTTGCGTGTACAATAAACCCCATCATCATCATCATCATCATCAAGAATGTCATATTTTCAGCTTGTGTTTTGTCTCGGCTAACTTAACTTACTTGCACACTCGCTGGGTTTTAAAAGTGTTGGTGGCTGAAATGCAGCTAGACAGATCTCGTCATTTTGAAATGAATATTGTGTTGATATATTTACTTGCCGTATTTGATTAAAAGTCGAAATCAGTCAAATGTGTTATTGTTAATACAGTGTGTTTATATAAACCGATTCTAGATGTAACGTTATATTCATTACCATAATGTAGCTTGTTGTTTTGTCAATAACCATCACAATAGATCTCTTTGGAGCATGAGATTCTCCTCCATCCAAGATACTTTGGACCTAACCTTTTGAACACAGTCAAGCAGAAACTGTTTACTGAGGTGGAGGGAACATGTACAGGAAAGTAAGTCCAACAGAAGGGTTTGAGATCTTGTTGAGAACTTGATTCTTCAAGTAATGAATATTATGAAACATGAGTCTCTAATGTCTCTCTTTTGTTTCACAGGTATGGCTTTGTTATTGCAGTAACCACAATCGATAATATTGGAGCAGGTGTAATACAGCCTGGCAGAGGTTTTGTGCTGTATCCCGTCAAATACAAAGCCATTGTATTCCGTCCCTTCAAGGGAGAAGTTGTGGATGCTGTTGTCACTCAAGTTAACAAAGTACGAGTCCATTTTTATTGTCTTCTAGTGCTAGACACTCATTCAGGATGTTCATTAGTTCATGTACCCTACTCCAGTGTGACTCAATGTGGAGACATTTAACTTGCATGCACAGTGATCATTTATACAGTATTAATAAAACTCATTGTCCCTGCTTCTGATTTTTTATAGTCTTCAGTACAGTATTTTTTCTTTCTTTCTCCAGGTCGGACTCTTTACAGAAATTGGCCCCATGTCTTGCTTCATTTCTCGTCATGTAGGTTTTCCATGGAGAAAAAATTGTGTTAATATTCAGTGTCACTTGTAGTTGTCTTATATCTGTGATATTTCTATGTCCAGTCTATTCCCTCTGAGATGGAGTTTGACCCAAACTCAAATCCTCCATGCTATAAGACAGTCGATGAGGTAAGACTATAAATCACCAATAAGAAATGTTTATTGAAAGGATTCTTTTTAAATCCTCATATGTACAAATATCGAACATTTCAGTTTGTTTTCTTTAACAGGACATTGTCATCCAACAAGATGATGAAATTCGACTGAAGATTGTGGGAACTCGAGTGGATAAGAATGATATTGTAAATCCCTGGCACTTTCTCTTGAATATGCTGAATAATATTCTCTTTGGATACAAATATTTTCTTCTGTTTTTTGATCACTCCATTTCTTTTGTTCCTTTTTTATTAGTTTGCCATTGGATCTCTTATGGATGACTACCTGGGTATGTATTTCCTATGATAAACGTATTCTGTCACAGCTCTTTGTTTAATGTCAGAGGCTTGCAGTTAGCTGTGCTATAACTTTTATGTTGATTTGATACTATTCTTGTATTTATTAAAATGTGATATCAAAACTGATTCTCTCAATTTATTATTATTCATTTCTAAGTTACGTTGTGCTATCCAACCATTGTCTAAAAGTTTCACTCTTATACTTCTAGGTCTTGTGAGCTGATTCTTTTGTCAAGAATATGGGAAATATTAAACTTGATGGTGTGAGGATGCTACGTAGTTTGTATATACTGTAATTATTTCCCCATTCATTTGATTTTTTTTTTTATTATGGTCTTCTTTTTATCCCCATGTTGGTATATCTATAGTTTTCCTATAGCAACAGTTTGTTTTGTGAAACATCAAGTCGAATGGGACCAAAATGTTGCAGTGGTTCTACATGATGGAAAGATTTTGTACTGTTTCATTTATAGTGAGGCAGCAGAGAAAAGAGTATATATAGAGTTCTTCGGCTGTTGAAAGATCCTGTAAGCAGTTCACAATCAAGTTTTGGAAGGAATCATTCATCACATTGCTTTTAGAAGTTATTCAATCTCATTATTATATAAGGTCATTTTTAGAATTATTTTTGTAAATGCCTGTCAGCCTTTTGTTGAATACATTTCTCTTTTGTAATACAGCACTCATTCAATTTTGAACATGTCTCCATCTTGTCTTTTTTTGTTGTGGTCTATTTTGATTTTCTTTTATATTAAGCAAAGATATTTACTTTACTTAATACATATTGCACAGTGTGTCTTGCTGATTTTTGCTAATATTTTGATTCCACACCACTTTAATAACATATCATAGCAACAAATTTTGACAGGAAAATATTTGCAATTGAAACCTATTATGCCAGTCACACAAAAAGCTCACAGTTTTCTGACACTATAACTTTAAGTATTTTACCTTTTAATGTATTTTTTCCATAAATTCTCAACATGTTTAGTTATAAACAAAATTGCACCATCCCCCCAAAATGATAACATTGATCATATTTAATGTTGCACAAAATTAAAATTAAATTTCAAAACGGGGTCCATTCACAGAAATGTATTTTCAACATAAATATCAGTGCAAGTTGATTTAAGTCCTTTAAATATGATTTTACAGAGATCAATAAGTTGAGCATTCAGGGCTAGTCAGAATCTGTAGACTTTTTTTATTTACATTTTGATTTGAAAGGAAATCTGTAGATGGGTTTAAACATGGTCATATGTGTTCAAGTGAGAGTACTATGCTGTTATTGATATGAAATGATATTGAATTCCAAAAAAGTAAAAAAAAAAAAAAAAATCCGTCACCTTGCTGTTCCAAGCCTGTATTTTTCCACTGGATCACAAAAGCAGATGTTGGGACTGATCTGTCATTAGATGATTTTATTTCAATTCTTTCTCAGAAGAATAAATACAGGATTAAACACTTTTATTTTAAAACAACAACAACAACAAAACATTGAAATAATATAATTTCCCCTTTTATTGCAAAGAAGAAACCACTGCATTTGAAATGCAAAGAACAAAAGGAAAGAGGTAAACAAACGAAAACCTCAAACTGTAAGAAAGATAATATCATAGTTCTTAAGAAATGTGTTATTCTTACTATTATTTATGAGTTTAAGAGATTTTACAGTGTGAGAAACACATCAAATCTAGGCAAAGTGTTGAGAACAAATTCTTGTTCTTTTGAATGAATAATTTGCAATGCAAAACAAAGAATATAAGTTAAAAATATGGCTGCTGTCAAAAATAAATAAGTAAATCGTCCAGCGATAAGTTTAATCACATTTTATAAAGAGAAAACACGTCGTCCAGCTCTCACTTTCACGCCTTTATGACGTATTATTTCTGCGCCAGGACAGGCCTATACGTCAGCACCGCGCAACTCGTTCCTCCTTTCTCTCGTCCTGAAGATGGCGGCAGGGGTGAGTAAGATGGGAGAAAACCCTTACATGCCTTATTACAGCACATCTCTCTCCACAATCATACCCCAATCACTCTAATCCTTATATCTTTATACGTTGTTTTCATACCGTGTTATTTTGTAGTCTCTTATGAAGCTGTTACGATGATTATTTTAGTTGTAAATACCCCCCACACCCCTTTATAAGGTGGTTAATGTGATGACGGGCAGAAGTACAGCACTGCGTTCTTTGTGCCACGTTTCCCCTGTCTTTCCTTCCATTGCCCCTCATTCTCCGCTTAAATCTTTTTGTAAAAAGCAGAATGTCATGTTTGTAGTTTAACTTACATTTCGTAAAGGTTAAGAGCATAAATTACCAGTGTGAGATGGTAGAAAGCGTAACGTTAGTCAGTTATGCATTCATTGTGTAGTTAAGACAAAGTAAAACGTTTTCCGTTTTAACTATTTACACGTCCGTTTCAGACAATCAGTGGTAGTGTCAAACACTTTCAGACTCTTTAAAATCTCTATCAGAGGTTTTAAAGATTAACAATAACAGATGGTTTACAAATAAATGGCACTGCAACACCATCCGGTTCGTAGGTTCTGCCACTAGCAACCCCCTATTTGATTATTCAAACATTGTTTACAATCAGTGAAGTAATTTATTGCAGGGTATTCACTGTCAGCTGCGTCAGCTTGTGGAAAGTGCTGTGTAATGCTCTATGAATGGTCTAAATGAAGGGGGCAGCTTGTGTTTTCATTTTCTGTTATAGATAATGGAGGCCGAACAAGCTGCATTAGTTTCAGCAATCTGATTTCAAACCTTGTTTCTGCAGACTCTCTACACATACCCAGAGAACTGGAGGGCCTTTAAGGCTCAGATTGCTGCCCAGTACAGTGGGGCTCGTCTGAAGATTTCAAATGCCCCCCCTGCCTTCACCTTTGGGCAGACGAACCGATCCCCTGCTTTCCTTAGCAATTTTCCCTTGGGCAAGGTCAGTGTTCTTTTCTTTTCTTTTTTTTTTGCATATGTTCTTTGATGTTGAATGAATTCATTGTTGTGGTTTCGATCCAATTTAGGTTCCTGCTTACCAGGGTGATGATGGCTTCTGTCTGTTTGAGAGCAATGCCATTGCTCACTACTGTAAGTAAGCTTTATAGTGCATATTTACACTTGGCCTCTTCATGCGTTCTCTTTTATTGGATAAGTTATCCGGTTTGATACAAAATTTCCGTTTGCACTCGCCCAAATGCATTTTATTTATCTAATTTCAAGAGCAACGGCTGCAATGGGAGAGAGCAGCATCAGCTCTGGTGAGAGAAATTCGTGTTCACCTCATTTTATTGAAGATTCAGGATGCTGAATATTGAGTTTCATTCGCGGCCATTTTGCGGCTTGCTGAAGAGAGATGCTGATTTGTGGCGGGCCGTATCTGTGGAGATGTGTGCTGCAGTAGCACTGTGGTATCTGGTAGCCAGGAGCTGATATAACATACTCTCACACCTTTATTTTTTACCATTTTGGGAGAAGTGTATTTTACATAACGTAAAACTTAAAATAATAGCCGAGTCCCAAATAGACGCCTGTCTCTTTTACACGCCTGATGTGGCTACAGGTTTGGATAAATAAAGGCCGGTCTCAAATAGAGGCCTGGTCTGTTTTTTAGTTTCGGGTTGTATTTAATCTTCTAAAACCCGTCAGATCATCTGTTTAAGCTAGTTATAGCAGTTAAAGGTGCAGATTGCGCACGCAAGAGAGCCCTGCACATCTGGGCGGGAGCTGTTAGCACAAGAAAGGCAGGCAGAGTTAGCGGAGCCCGAGAGGGAGAAGTGGAGGAGAGCGGTGATGATAGTGGTCATTTTGTATCGCATGGTTGCAGTTGTTTTACAGGGTAGCCTTCATTGTTTCTTGTTGATGTGTTTCGGGCAACAAGTTCATAGGCTCGATGGATATTACCAGTAACTTGTATTGTTCAGCCCATGGCTGTCACATCGTTTCGTTTTTTTATCCTGCCAATAATCTAAAGGGTTTGCACCGGACGAGAAGCGCAGCGTCGCGTCTGACAACTTGAGGTATAGCACACTGGATGCGCACTTTGTCAGTTTATGGCCAGCAACATTGTTATGTTTAAGGATATTATGGAATTAAGATCATGTCTGTACTATGTTATGATTGTACTGTACAATTAATTACGTTGCTTAGTCTGCAGTCTGAATTCACTTTATCTCAGGGTGTACGTTAACTGAATGAATTGAGAATATCACCTGAAAATCTGATAACATCAGCAATTTTCATTCAACTAGCTGATTTCTGTAAATGAATGTAAAACTAAATGTGTATTGAAGCACAGGGTGAAGTCAGTATATACATAACGACGATTTGAGACAAATGTAAATTTAATATAAAACTATGTAAATGGCGCTCTGTGGCGCGGCAGGATTTTGAACAAGGTCCTGAGCCGTTGCCGTCGCTGCGTTTCTCGTCCGGTGTGAGACCCCCTTTAGACATATGGTAATATAGTAGGCTAATTCTTACTGATTTGTTAAACACATTCAAATTATAAATAAAACGTAATATAATGTGGTAACCTCCGACTGTCATGCTTTCCGTCTATCAGCCTATGTTATTTGGATCGTTATCATAGGCCTACACTCAATGAACAACATCTCAACACTAAATTAAAGGCCTGTCTCATATAGATGCCTGTCTCAAATACAATCTGGTGCAGTTCGGCGATTTGGGAAAATAAAAGCCTGGGCTATTATTTGAAGTTTTACGGTATGTGACTTCAACCAAATTCTCCTACACTTGTCCAGGTGTGTCTGAATGCATCTCAAACCACATCCTAAAGGGGATTGAGCGATCCGATTGCATTCCAATTTAAAAGCATTTCAGGGGGGTTTTAAACCCGAGGCATCATTTGTTTTTAATGTAAGTTCTGTGGATTTATAATACAGGCAGAAACCAATGTAAAAAATGTTTTACGCGCACGCCAACTGAAGAGCATGCATACAAACCTTTTGCCGCTGTAATTCAATTAATTCTTAATTTATGAAAATATAAATAGACAATCACTATATGCTTTAATATAATTGTATCTGCAAATTAGCGTAATTTTTACTGCTTTGTGCTAATTACATCACTGAAATGAATGATTTCCTGAAAAAAATTATATACAGATATAATATACTAATAATATTCTTGTACAGAAACCAGCCCGTGCCTATCCCATATCAATTTTTTGGAGAGTGTGCTTGGATTTCCTTGCTGAGGGCCTGAACTCAATCTATTTTTTTGTGCGCGTACAGACTTTTCAAAAGCGGTCAGTTTGGAAATTTGTTGTATTTTTAAATTTAGGATTATCATATGCATGTCTTTATAAATGAGACCCCAGTTCTTCATGCATGAAGTGGCCAATTGTAAGTAAGCCCATTATGGTGTTTTATTGCACACCATCAATGCTGATGTGTGTCCCGACAGTGAGCAGTGATGCCCTTCGTGGCAGCACTCCCCAAGCCAGTGCCCAGGTGCTGCAGTGGGTCAGTTTTGCTGATTCTGAGATCATCCCTCCAGCTAGTGCCTGGGTGTTCCCCACCTTGGGTATCATGCAGTTCAACAAACAGGTGAGCTTTGTATATCTGTTGATGTAATTAGGGCTGCAACTAACTATTATTTTGATATCCGATTAATCGGACGATTATTTTTACGATTAATCGGATAAATTCTATTTGATTTGTTTATTATAACTAAATAAAACCCTAAATCAGGGTATTTATGTGTAAAAGTGTACTTTAAAAAGTGCAAAAGCCACACATTGAGTTTTACTAATCAATATTTACATTATTTTAATGATAATTGCTGATGGCAAGTTGACAACCATGATTAAAGGTGCAGTGTGTGATTTTTAGCGACATCTAGCGGTTCGGTTGCGAGTTGCACTAAGGGCTCAGCCCACTGCTCACCCCTCCCTTTCGAAGAAGCTACGGTGGCTAAAAACGGGACAAACATATCGTCGTCTGAGACAGCAGAGAATAGCCAGAGTAAGCCAAGAGTGTGTAACATTGTCACTGTTTCTGTACCACAGTCCATTATAAACCACATCATGGATAAAGTTTACAAAGCCATAGTCAGTTGAGGATCAAGGGTCTTAATATATAATATAATAATAGTAATCAGCTGATTGTCTCACAAACGTAACCAGCACATTTCTCCCCACATAGCAAACCCATAATACAGCGAGGGAGAAGAACCACATGGAACTATGCAACTATATAGTTTTTCTAACAGGGTAGTAAAAGTTTAGCTGGCTAAATATGAGCGGTTACTGTGGCTGAGCTGGTTAAAGCGTAAAGCCTTGTTTAAACTCGACGCGTCCGCATGATATGAGCCCAAAGGTGCGTGCGGCAAAAATGACATGATTGTAACAGCGCGCGCGCCTCCGCATCCCCTAGACAATAGGCTTTTTTTTTCTCTGATTTTGAAAACTCTTCGCGATCGACTTAAAATGCTTCCAAGATCGACTTGTCGACCGCGATCGACGCGTTGGTTATTCCTGTAACGTTACTGTTTTACGGTCAATGACAAGAGTACTAATCAGCTGTCTCACGAACGTAACCAGCACATTTATCCCCACATAGCAAAGCCATAACACAGCGAGGGAGAAGAACTAAGTTACATGAAACAATCCAACTACATATTTTACACCACTGACAAAGGAAAAATCACTACTCGCTAGGGGTGTGACGAGACGCTTATCTCACGAGACGAGACTAGACACGAGATTGGGTTCACGAGAACGAGACGAGACGAGATTTTTGCACAATTTTTCAGAAATCCTCAATGACAAAATTCATGGCTGGAAAAATAGTATGCAGGTGCATTTTTCAATGTTTTAACTAATAATCTTCTAATGCATGTCATTTCAGGTCTACTTTATGAGTATGAATTATCAAATGCATTGAAAGAAAACAATATTCAAGCACTGTAAAAGGTTTTTATTGACTGGCTTTTCTCCTGTATAATTTCACATTAGTCTCTTCAGACCTTACTGTACATTTAAGAGCTTTCAGAACTTTTGATTGAGGCTGTGTGTGACCTCCTAACTGAACTCCTTTTAACCTGTTAACCTGCAACCCCATTTTTGAAAAATCCCCAGATATGGCATTCCCAAACCGAAACAGATACAGTTCATGAACCCTTTGTACTAAAAGCACAAGTAAGATCTCATTTGAAAGCTGACACCTGGAAGTTTATTGTAAATGTAGAATTAATTATTGTCATAATGAAAAAAAATAGTTATAAATAGCTTCAAAGTTTTGTAAAATTATTATACATTTATTTTTATGAAACATCTTCATGAAAATAAAATTGAAGTTGGCATTGTAGCAATCTAGAAATGCACTGCAGCTAAAGCCACATGTCTGGCCATGTTATATTTAAAATCTGAAGATGATAAGTCTAAAACTCTGTATTTAGTTCAATGTTTTTCAAGATCATGTCATATGACTTTATTTTGATTAGACTGGTGTTTATTGTCATCTTATAAGCATCTATTCAGTCTATTGCCTCTATTGTTTTGTGATGCAAAAACGAGCCCCATTCAGTGTCAGTCTCCCCTGCACATATTCACACCTCTCCAGCCTGTTTATTGCTCTAAATATGCTTTTCTTTTGTCTGCATTATAATCACTAATGACTAGCAATTCACACTGTTTCAATCCCTCATTTCTTTTATAAAAGTTCTCACTTCACAGTGAAACTGTATCAAATGCCCTTTTTGAAAAACGAAACATTTTAGTAAGCATTCTTATTTAGAAAAAAAATCATAAAAATTACACCGAAGTTAGGTAGCAGGTGCTCAGTACTAGCTAGCATGTTAGCTTAGCACACCATCAATACACGACAATTTATGAGAATAAAACTATGTTTGTGCTCCAAACTTACTTTACAGCGCAAGTCGAGTGTTTTTAATAACTTTCTGTAATCTGATTTGGCTTCAGATAAAAAAATCAGATAGAAAATATATTATTTTATTGTATTCTGCACAATTTGAAAGTCTATCTCGATTAGCATTACATTATACATATAATCTATTATTATGAAAATACCTGACATGACTCGAAGAACACAGGTAAATCAAATATCATTGCAATCATGTTTATTGTCTTCAAAACATCTTTATCTGCACTTTACAGCGATCTCTGATAGCTTTGTTGTGTCAGGACTTCCTGAATGTCACATGATTATGGCTCTTCTTCATGTGATCCATATATGGACTTTACTGTGCAACAGCGCCCCAGACTTCAGTATGAATTGATAATACAGTAGATCAGAGTATCCAGCGCTCAAAATGATTACATCGACGCATTTGGGTATAAATTCAATAAATATTATTCCTGTCTATAGAAATCTGATGTAAACTTATGAGAATCTATCAATATTTCTCCAAATCTGCACATGTTTGAGCTAAAAGCCCTGAGGGACGTTGTTTTGTCAAGCGCTGTCATGACGATCGCACGGGAGTTTTTTTCTGAATGAGAGCAGCTGACGTTCATAATTCATATTAAAGGTAACGACTCGTTTTGTAATTTCATAACTCCTGACACAAATTAAGACATAACTGTCACTATAAGTTTCTCAGAATACAATAGTGGTCAAATACTGAAACTTGAGTCTTATATCGTTTTAATGATGTATAGTTTGTCAAGTTAATAACATTAAATATGATAGTAACTTTGAACTATTTAAAAAAAAAACGCTTCAGAGCGCCCACGCACTGGTGACGGTTAACACACATTTAACAGAGAAATAAAAACCGTATAAATAACAAAAATAAATAACTGTTTTCTCTTAGTCTTATTAAGTGCAAACAATAAGTGCGAGTGCAACCATAATCAAAGTTAGCACACAGACTCTTTATAATTGTTGTGAAATTGCGGTTTTATTTTGCACCGGCAGTTATAGGGTTAATGCGGTGAGTTCGGAAAAGGCCGAGAGAAACGAGGCTGTTTGTCTCTACAGTTGTTCTTGCGTTCCGATTATAAGTTCAGAAACGGAGCCTCCCTTGTCTGTTGTCCTTTGTACGTTACAGTGCTCTCTCAATATTCGCAGTGCCAACAGAGACCAGAGCCGCAAATAAACAGTCCAGAGATGGGTATTGGGAGACGGATTATTTTATGTATGCAGCCTAATTTGTGCGCAATGCACATCAGGGAGCTTGTGTTTTACTTTCACTTACAAATTCGTGACCGCGCGTATAGGGAGCAGCGGTGCTGAGCGCATTCTAAATGATAAGACATTTACCAGACGTTTAGTCTGTTGCGCAACGAATCCTCCGCCATCGTCACGCGATCAGTGAACTGTGATTCGTGCTGCACTGATTGCAACGGCAACTCGCGCTGGATGAGCAGAGCAGACTTTTGCATTAGTTTATAATGGTTTTTATTTTTTTATAAAAACAACAAAACGATAGTTTAGGCGAATGTGAGTGTAGCGGTGGAATATTAATGGGGATATCGCGAGACAGCTTTTTCACTCGACGAAAAATCTCGTCATATTTAGTCTCGCGAGATCTCGTGGCACGAGATCTCGTCACACCCCTACTACTCGCAGTGTTTATGGCTAGCTTCTAGCTTTCTGCTGCTTCTCTTTCAAGGTAGTGACGAAACGCGGTCTGTAGCGCTGTTTGTTCGCTGTCGGCTACTGTAGAAACATGACGTCACAATATGTCGACCTTCATAGAAGGGGGTGCCCGTGGTTATGGAGATATAAATGTCTTATTCTAAGGTAATAAAAACATTACGGTTTATTACTTTATACACCACTGAAAACATAGTTATGGATGTCATATTGCATTTCTGTTAATAGATACTCAAAATCATTACACATTGCACCTTTAATGTAAAAAAAAATAATTTATTTAAAGCATTTAATTTATTTAAATTTAATTTTTATTTAAAATTAATTGAATTATAAGGATAAAATAAATATAGAAAGACTGACAACAAGCGTGTGAACATAGAGCCACAGTAGATCGCGTTTGAAAAACAATTAAAACTTAATAGTAGACAAATGCTATAAAAAGAGAACGGAATGGAGGTACGCAGCAAGCTAACAGGCTTGATTAAAAGGCCAGGAAAAATAATGCATTAGTGCACAAGCATTCGCTGAAAACCACTGAGTACAGTGACTAAAAATCAATCTTTTACTGCTGATGTTATTAACTGCCTTTATTTAGTGCTTCACTTTGTAAACACTGTTTTAATTTAACCTATTTCTGCGGTAGCGCTATTTTAATCCATCACTTATGTTGCGAGCGAACTGATTGCGCAACCTGATGCTCGAGACAAAATACAGACATCCCAAGTCTCCCGGAAGTTCCGGGAGTCACCCACGTATTGATAGCGGCTCCCTGATGCCCGCAAATTAGGGGGCTTTTACACTGGGCTCGTTTGCTGCGGTCTGAGCCCGAGCGCGTTTGTTCCCGGCGCCCCCTGCAGCGTAGGTCTGGTTTCACACTCAACTTGATTCTATCGAACTCTGGTGCGTTTGCGTGCATATTACGTCATCGCAAACGTGCACGGTGCATGATAGAAAACAACGCGGGTCAATATTGTGTTTTTTATTAATTCGCTGCTATTATGCGCAGTTGAGTGAACAATACAGGTTTACTGTGCGTGTGTCACACAAGGTGGCCTTCTGCCGCTTGCAAACGGACTCTTTTGAGGAGACAGAGGATTTCCAAATTTGGTGCCCTTATTTCACGCGCAATGCACGAATACACTGCAGGCTCACTCTCGCTCGTATCCAAGGTAAATCATCAACACTATCATCCCTTACAAGTGTTTTATTTAACTGAATACATCACAATAAGCTAAAACGCATGTGCACCCGAGTCCGTGCTGCTTTCACATTCACGCGAACTGCGGCACGGTTCGGGAGCAACCGAACTCAGAACACCTCCTCCAGGTAGTCTCGGGTTCGGTACCCCAGTGCGCACCCGGGTCCCATGACAGCGTTCACATTAGGGATTTTTCATGCGAACCGTGCCCTGTTCCGAACTAAACTGCCAGTGTGAAAGCCTCCTTAGTTCAAACTCCCGAATCTAGAGCACGCATGCAAGAGCGCGTATGCGAGACAGAAGAGACTGTGCTCCAAACCGTGTAGTGCGGGCGCACGGCAGAGTGGCGGAGGGAGAGAGACCTTGCGTGTGTGTGCCTCATGAAGCGCATGTAAGACTTAGAGCATCATGATTGGCCTGTTTCAACCAATCACCAGTAAACGCTCCCCGTGATGTAAGCAGACTAATCGGTAATGACATTCGGTGACAAAGATTTACATAATCGATTATTGATTAGTTGTTGCAGCCCTAGATGTATTGCATTTATCTTTCAGGAAGTGCATTGAATGTTTTGTAAAACTGTCCTTTGTCTTTTATGTAGGCCACAGAACAGGCTAAGGAAGAGGTGAAACGAGTCCTTGCCGTCCTGAATCAGCACTTAAAAACTCGCACTTTCCTGGTTGGGGAGAGAGTCAGTCTGGCTGACATCACTGTTGTCTGCTCTCTGCTCTGGCTCTACAAACAGGTGAGTCTACAGGGTGTCATGAAAATCTCAGCTGTATCAGATCTTTTATATTAGGGATGCACAACAAATTGGGTCCATATTGGTTCATCTGTTATCAGTGATTAAGTGTCTATTGGAAATGTATGATTTGTTGATTTAAGATTTAATTCTAAAAGATGATATATTTATTATTTCTATTATTGTATACATAGTTCCCACAGGCTAATTAATGTCACGTGACCTCCCCGGAGATGCCATCTTTGAGGGCATAAGCTGCTCTGTTTACAAAGTTTTACAAGCAAATTTCGAATATTTCTTTCGATTTATAATGTTACGAAAATCATGAAGAGACAAAGTGGCAGAGATTATAAAGAGACTCTATTAACACAAGACGGAGAGAGGTACAATGCGAAAATTTCAGTCATAAATGGTGTGGAGGAAGCACCGAGCACTGATTATGCAGCTTTGCCTCATACAGTATTATAATGTGTAACGTTACCATTATCTGGTATTTTATACACGTGAGCAATTCCGAGCCTGGAAATCACTGGAGGCGTACAATCAGTTTGTCGAGGGTTGGGTTGGTGACTTTTGCTCAAGTGCAATTAATGGAAAAGTTGTCATCATAGCGAATGTATGTAGCGTGATGCTAGACTATCTGTCTATTAAAAAGCCATAGCCTTCATAACAGCCCTTATAACAGTCATCGGTGCTTTCTGTAATATGCATGTACTTATTTGTACACTGAATAATAGGGTTGGAACTAGTGCTGCACGATTAATCGTATCGTAATCGCGATGTCAAGCCTATGCGATTATATGACGCAAAATACTGCGATTTTATATGAAATAAACAAATTAGGGCTGTTAACGCAGCATCTGTTATTTTTTGTCATCCTTTGGCTAGTGTTACATGATCCCGCTCTTATTCACGCGAATGCTTTAAAGCATTCAGCCAGTCAAAAGAGAGCGCGCTGCCTGTGAATGTCCTGACTGAAAGACGCGCGCCAGTATAATGCGCATGCACAGACCGCGCGCCAGAATACAGTTCTTTTTCCGCTTGAAGTGAACGAACAATAACACACACAATTATGCCAAAATATCATTTGTCGAGTGTCTTCATCATAACATAAGAGCAGTCTTATGATGGTCGTCGACGTAAAGAGTTGTGAGAGAATAAGGCGCGTGTGAGATCCGCGTCTGTCAGCAACTCTTAAAGGGCCAGCATCCAATAATGCTTTCTGTCAGTAAAGTTAATCAAAGAACAAAGGAAACAGAGAAAAACACTCACTGCTCTTGACCAAAGAACTTGTGTAGCTTTAAATAGGATTTTAGTCCATAAATTTATAATTTATGCAGCGCAGACTGTTTAATAACTTTATTCAATTTCTGTATGTCCTACCTGTTAGACAGGAAGAGCACAGGTAAATATGACATTTATTATGGGTTTATGTGAGGATTGTTTGAAGTTCACTTAAATTAAAATTAAATTCATTTTTATCCAGACATCAATGGCTTATTGATCATTATAGGTGTTATCAATCATTTAGTTGTTGTTGATAGTTTGAGTTGAGAAATACACATTTCAGAATTATCACTAATCTGTGTGTGCATTTTGCTTTAGAACCAAGCAAGTTGACTCATGAAACCATTTGTTTATAATATCGCAATCGCATATCGCAATATTGACCTCAATAATCGCAATATTACATTTTCCCCAAATCGTGCAGCCCTAGTTGGAACGGTACTCGTATTTGTATTGAACCGAAACTACGGGCGTCACGGTTCAGTGCATGTATATACACGGTATAAAAATAAATAAAACTTGCGTGCAAATTAATGTAATGCGGAACTACTTTATACGCGGGTTCTTTAGGGACATAATCCGAGATTGCAATGCTGGAGAGTGTGTGTTTGAGAGTTGCGCGCGCGGTCGAACAGTGGAAACTGTTGTTTTTAATACCTCGTCATTATGTTAATAGGACATCATTCAAACTGCAAAGTGTTAACTTGTTTATTATCCTCGCAGCCATAACCTCCGTCGTTGTTCTGACAAAAGCTTAGTCTTCTCACATTCATGAAGTCTAAAGACGGGTATATTGTAAAATCCAAATTTAACTGAACCTCCGGCACGATTTGAACATATATTGACCCAGCAGGAGATGACCATTTTCACTTTTTATCACGAAATTAACTCGTTTCAGCTTCTTCTAATATTCTGCCCGAAACATGCCCACAGAAATGGCGCCGGGTCGGCAAATGCCCGTATGTTGTGACGTCATGTGGGAACTATGTATTGTTTAGTGTTTCTTTTTAATTTTTTATGGACAATTGGTTATTGGTCTGTTTTAGTGGTCTATACACGGTACGATACTACTGTGATACTGAACATGAAATACTATTACAATACTTTTAGCCAAAAATAAAGAGGTTTATTATTATTATTATTACTTCCAAAAGTTAACAAATTTATTACGGGGTGTGCTTGAATAGGCTTGGACTTGGTCCTTGTCCACAATGCACAGTGGATAGTGTCGGGAAATATCGGCCCGCTCGGGCAGAGAATCTAAACTCTAGTTCACTCCTCCTACGCTAAGGAACCGAGAGTTGTCATCCAGTCTCTTTGGTAGAGAGAGACTAGGAAAACAAACAAGCATGCAAAAGGAAATTATCGCGGCCAGAAAAATTATCGAGCTCATTTTTTTATCGTGCGATTAATTGATTTATTGACTATCGCGACAGGCCTAGATGCCTTTATGACCTTTTTTGGCTCTTTCAAATTTTAGGGGAATAGACTTTAAATGGTAGGGGTGGGGGAAAAAATCGATTCTTAGATGCATCGCGATGCGGACGTGGACGATTCTGAATCGATTCACAAATGTAAAAAAATCGATTTTCAAAAAAAAAAAAAAAATTTTTTATATATATTTATAATAACGTAATATTGACGGAACGCAAAAGACGGAACTCTGAAGCGCGGAAGTGCAGTGGCCGGACCCGTCTGTGGCGTGCACATAACAGAGACGCGATGGCTGAGCGCGCTAAATCCAAACACCCTCCTTGTTAGGTTAGCTGACGTGGAAATATTTTGGCTTCTGAAGTTGAAGGGGGAAAGGAGCTGGACAAGAGCAACCCTAGTTGTAAGCTTTGTAGAATAAAACTAACGACGGAAACACGACAAATATGAGAAGCCATTTGACACGTTTCCAGTCAGAGGAAAGAATTTGCTACAAGTAATGTATGCTCCTAGTTCAGGCACACATTTATTTTCCTGTTGGTTCTTTGCAATGTTAATAAAATATATTGTACGTTAATTCTTTATGGGTCATTTACTTTTAAAGCAACGTATTTATAGTCACACACACACACACAAAAGATTCAGATAATCGATTTGTATGAATAAAAGTAATGATTTCTTTTTTCTTTCGCCCAAAAAATTAAATAAAAATTCTTACCGACTCCAAACTTTTGAACGGTATTGTTAAATGTTACAAAAGCTTTCTATTTCAGATAAATGCTGTTCTTTTGAATTTCTGGATGATTCTCTGAATTGGGTGCCCTAGAGTCCCCCAAATTTGCTTCAAAGATTTTCAATTGAAGGAAATCACCAAATGCCTTTTAATGCTGTCAGTTAATAGAACCAGGTGCCTTTGCATTATAATGCAACACAATTGCTTTAAAAAATGTATTTATTTATAATGGGTTGCCTAAGAAGTAGACAACAAGCATGTTTGCATGTCCTCACTAACCATCAATACATTTTCATTGAATATCAAACAAATAAAAAGTGCAATTAATACCAAAATGTTGCTGCTAATATAATCATATGTTGGTCTAGTGTATTTTAGTTTACTGTTGTGAAATGGAAAATCAATAATCGCTAATCGAGAATAGTTAATAATCGAAAATCGACTGTAATCGAATCGGGACTTCAATAATCGTAATCGAATCGAATCGGGAAATCAGACAGATTAACCACCCCTAGGGGCAGAAATCTCCCAGGTTTCATAAAAAAAAAATTGTGTTTGGAAGATAAACAGATCTTATAGGTTAGAATGAGGGTGAGTACATGAGTTTTAATTTTGAAGTGAACTTTATCTTATAAATACAGTAAACTGAATCTTGTATAAAACAACGCATATCGTTTAAATTACTGATATATCGCCACTCACATTGTTATATTCTGATATGACAATCTATTGTTACGCCCCATACTTATTTGTTCCTCACCCATCTGATGACTGAACATTCTAATGATAATGTACAGCAAATGTACTTTATAAATCTATTATTCAGAACCTGCTTGCATTAGATAATATCTTGAATTAATGATTGGGTAATCAGTTGCATAAGTCAAGTCACCTTTATTTCTATAGTGTTTTATACAATACAGATTGTTTCAAAGCAGCTTTACAGTGATTTTAATATTTCGGTTTTAAATTGGCATTTGAATGTTTTGTGCAATTTCTTTTTCACCTTTCTAGGTTCTTGAGCCTGCTTTCCGTCAGCCCTACCCCAATGTCACTCGCTGGTTTGTGACCTGTGTCAACCAACCTCAGTTTAAGACTGTTTTGGGGGAGGTTAAGCTCTGTGAGAAAATGGCTCAGTTTGATGGTAAGTTTCTCAAACCTTCTTGCGGTGTAGTTTTTGCTCTTCTGCTTGAACTTGAATTAAAGTGCAGAACATCTGATTTCATGGTTATCAGCATATTGTCCTCAAGCACAATCAAAGATGTTTCTTAAATACATGGTGTATAGTAGGGGTGGAACGGTACACAGAAGTCACGGTTCGGTTCATACCTCGGTTCAGACATCACGGTTCGGTACGATTTCGGTACAATGGAGTGAATAGCAAAACAAAAATGCAGAAGGCTTTTTTTATAAATGTCTTAAGCCTTGTATTTTTTAAATAAGTTTTATTAATAAAGGCATAGAACCAGTTTATTTGTAGTGCACTGACAGTAGTTTTATATAATTAGTTTATTAATTAAATGATTAAAAAGACGAAAAGACATTGAGATATGTTTGGTAATTGTACCTGAATGAATTTAAAATTAATTTGCTATTTCAGATCAATATATTTGTTTTCCTTCATTTTAATTAACCCTAACTTTATTCTCATCTGAATTATAAATAATTGATTTCCATATAAAATAATACTACCATTAAAAACTTTTGTTAACAGTTGTAGGTTACAGTTTGACAAGAGTTTAGAGTGTGACAAAAGCACAGTTGTGTTTTATTGCGAGTGTACACAAGTAAACAATTTGCAGTTTTAATGATGTCCTGTAGGAAAAAAAATGACGAGTGTTTATGTTTCCACTGTTCGATCGGCCGTGCCTCTGACACACACACTGTTCGATCGGCCGTGCCTCTGACACACACACTGTTCGATCGCGCGATTCGCGCCCGCACCTTTCTCTCTCTCTCTCGCACACACACACACTGTTCATCGTGCCTCTCTCTCTCTCTCTCTCTCTCTCTCTCTCTCTCTCTCTCTCTCTCTCTCTCTCTCTCTCTCTCTCTCTCTCTCTCTCTCTCTCTCTCTCTCTCTCTCTCTCTCTCTCTCTCTCTCTCTCTCTCTCTCTCTCTCTCTCTCTCTCTCTCTCTCTCTCTCTCTCTCTCTCTCTCACACACACACACTCCAGTATTGCAATCTTGATCGCAGCCTGTTCATTGCTGCATTCACAGTCACACCAAAAGCGAATAGAGCGAAATTTATCGTACCGTGTATTCTCCGTGCAAATTCGTGCACCGAACCGTGACGCCCGTACCGTTTCGGTTCAATACGAATACATGTACCGTTCCACCCCTAGTGTATAGGCAGGGATTAAAGTTCTCCGTCACTACGACGGATTTCCATTAAAGGTGCTCTATGTAACTTTTCTTCTAAAATGAATCCTTTTTTTATTGCCTGTGTGTGAAGGGGTTGTAATCACACATTACAATGATCCACTTGTCGGGTTTTGCTATTACCTCTGAAGGCCAGTATTCCTATTTCTATGTGAAGTCTCCGGGTCGGATTTTCTGCGAAATCCATCGGATGTGACGTGCATGCGCGCTCCCGAGCCGCTCTCCTTCTTATATACAGTCTATGCGACGGCACTGCAGCTGACGACATGGAGTCTGATAACACCAAACAACGACCTGGCTCCAGCACAACACACACTCCAACACTAACTCCACATAAATATAAAAAACTAAACAAAACAAAAATGTATCTGCTGAAGCTCGTCAGGCCAAACGTGAATCGGATCGACTCGGGACGAAAACACGGATCAACATCGGCAGAGCGTTTGAATTATGGAGAGACCTCCGCTATTTTTATTGTGATAAATTACAAGTTTTCAGATATGCTAAAATAATGGTAAACTGTATTGAAATAGCAAGGTAATCTACAACATACATGAGATATGAAATGAATACAAAAGACTGTTCCAGGATAACAAAAAGTAGGTGCTTTAGGATGTAACTTTTATTTTATGTACTAGATCTACTGTCTTACGTCACTCATCCCACTAGTATCATATTGTTTATAATACACATTTCCAGACACGTTCAGTACAGTAATGTTACTTCCTACGACCTTACTGTTACACTGAAATTGTTCAGTCTAGTCACTAACCGTTTTCGTTGTCATATTATACATTCATCTATGTTGACATTGCTGCCTGATTGCGAAAGATACACGAATAGTTAGTGAAATGCCTTATAGATAACACCACATGGCGGCTAAATGCAGTCAATGTAACGTTATCATGGTACGAGCATGGAGCATTAGTTTAACGTCAAGCTGATAAAAGTAGCCTATAATTGTAACATTGCAGTGGGAGTTTACATGAGTTTCCAGCATGTTGTGTGATGCTTTCTCCAGTGTGTTGAAAGTCTCAGTGTGGCCGGTACCATGAGCGCTCGCTCTTGTGTTCGAGCACGCGCAAGAGCACGAGCGCTCTTGTAAAAATTGGTTGCAATCTGAAATATCGCAGATAGAGGCCGCTAAAAAATACATATAGCACCTTTAATTGCAGCGAGTCTATAGCCGCTTTCCGACCGGAGGGACTTTTGCAGTTCATAGAACCTAACGTTCCTATAACACTTTTTTCCGCGTGTTCCGACCGGACTAAGTTGGGGATTTTTTAGTTCCTATAACTCTTTCAGTACCTAGTCTCGAGCGAGGACTTTTTTAGTTCCCTTTCCCTAGGTCTACGTTGATTGGTTCAACTTATAAGTCACGCCCACTGTCAACACATTTTCTTCACTGTCTGTTGCAATTCGCCTATGTATGCTATGCTAAACTCAATGTAAGACAAACATAACGCATTCAACCAGCTAATTGCTAATGCTTGCTAAACTTACCCGTCATTTTGTTTGCCTCCTGCCCTCTGCTCTTCTATCTTCTTCCATTATATAACTTAAGATCATATTACGCTGGAGCCTTCTTCTGTGTTTCTCTGTACAGAACTCAAGCATAGTCTTTAAACGCCGCCGTTCGTACTCGTTATTAAGGTCCCGGCAAGGCAGAACAGGAACATTCCGATAGCCTCTTCCATGCTGGTTTGTTGTTGTTGTATGTGGCGCCGCCATGCTTGCGTCACTCCCTTACCCCTCCTACCAGTTCCTATGGCCACTTGGCCAGTGCGAACGCAAACAGCAAAACCGAGTTTGGGGGAGAGTAGTTCTTAGAACTGTTTAGAAGTGGACAGTTCCTATAACTAAGTTCCTGTAACTACTTGGTCGGAAAGCGGCTTATGACGGATTTCTGTCAATTGCAGGGTTCCCGTCTGTCCTTAATGTCTTAAATTCACCTTTCATCATTTTAAGGCCGTAAATAGTCTTTCATTTCTCAAATAGTGTAATGTCTTAATTTTAGTTTGAATGGGTCTTAAATAAGGAAAGACGAGGTCTATTCACCCTGCTGATGGGGATGTGATCAAAGCCTTGAGTGGAGCGAAAGCACGTTCCTCTCTCCACTAAGCATTCTGTAAACACTTTGCTCATGATCCACTCCGCGGTTTTCAATTCCCGCTCACGGAAAAACTAACATGTAAAAAGACGGTTGCAAAATTTTTTTTAATAGTTGGTTGGGATAAGTAACTGAGTATCTAATTATAGAATATCAAATAGGTTGTGCGATTATTCAAAAAAAAATCTCCATGTTTTCGGTGCTGACGCGTTCATGTAACATAAGGGTGATGCTGCCAATAACCTTAAAGCTGTCAAAAAGAACCGGCAAAAATGATTATGAATGTCAAATATAGCAAGGAGACATTTATTAATAATTGTTTATTAATAAACAAGTGTTTTCTGTCAGTGTTGTCTCACTCGGCTGGAAAGATGAAGTTGACGATGCTGACTCGCGATCTTTGCAGTAATGAACGCGCCAGAGGGAAATGCACTTTTCATACGGATTACATAAGCAGAGAGCAGTCTGTTTTCTTTCGTTTTGAATTGTTCTGTTTAAAAGTAGAGATTTCAATATAGATATATTTCTCAGGTCTGTGAGGCAAGTAGGCTACCTTACGCTGAGTTTCGGTTCATTTGAGATGAGCTCCAGTTCACGCGCCGGCGCCTCTGTGTCGTGATTATCTAATGTCTGCTATATTTACTTATTTATTAAATCCAGGTAATTGATTGATGAACCATTGATTAAAGTTAAGATACAATAAATACAAAACGAAATTCACTTTAAAGAAAGTCTTTGTGCTTTCTGTTTGAGGTCTCTGTGAAAGTTTTAGTGCCGCTTCCAGAACTGTCACGTCCGTAACATTTGTTTTTTCCTCATAAATGCGAACACAAAAAATAAAATAAAATGTATATTTTATGTTTTGGGGAGAACCAACCATTCATTCGGTAGTATTACCTTTGGTTTGCGCAGTGTAATTCACAGAATTGGGTACTAAAACAATATTTTGCCACCTAAAAGTTAAAGATGTTTTGTCATGTCCGTAACGCATCTATATTTCTCTCATATTAAATATAAAATGCATGTGTAGACTTATATTTTTCTAATGTCTTTATTAAGGGAGTATGGATATATAAACAGAAGTTTCAATATATTGGTATTAAATGCATTTTCTGAGAATTTATATTTCAAGTTTTGACTGCAAATTAGGGGTGGGTGATATGAGCAAAAATTCATATCACGATATTTTTCACTGTCTGGACGATATCGATATTATATCGCGATATGAGAAAAAAAATTGGAATCACATTTTAGTACACCTTAGTTAAATTACAGGCAAAATATGTAATTTAACATTAGATAACTAGAAAAAGGGGAGGCATTTCATTGGACATAGACCAGAAATGTTTTTTTATTTTTTATTGTGCCATTTTTTTTCTCAAAAAGTGCAAACGTGCAACATGAGGTAGGCCTGAATGCACTTGTTATGTCTTTCCACTTTTTGCTCGTTTTGTCATAATGAGAACCGGCAGCGAATGAAGACTTTATTGATTTCTGAGTGAGAGCCGTCTTCGGGTGTGCTCTGTCTCCGCCGGGAATATCTGTTGTTATAGTTTTGCTTTTTTAAATTAGTTTTTATATTAATATCGTTTTCAATTTTTGCTTTAAATTTCTGTTTAGTTTTAGCTAGTTTCATTAATGGTTTTGTAAATTTTTATTTTGCAAACACATTTCTAGTATAGAAACACATATAGTTTTTATTTTATTTAGTTTCAGTTTTAATAATTATAGTTTAGCTTTAGCAGAGCGAGCAGAACACTTCCAGTGTAGACCAAAGCAAGACGTTTAATTTAAGTTTAATGTTTGCACAGATTACAGTTAACTAGAACTTAAAGGAGAACTCCGGCACAAAATGAACCTTTGGTCTAATTACACATTGTTACCTAGTCAACCGTTATCTGAGATTTGTTTTCATGATTATCGAATGTAAATAGTTTTATCTCTACAAACAGTTTGGCCTATAAAGCTAGTATAACGCTAGTATATTGGGCATAGTGTAATGACAAATAAAAATCGCTTGTTAATACCACTAACAAGGCTCAAAATAGCCCCACACTAACACGGTAGCATAATGAGGGTCCCTACCTTCAAACCGAAGCATTGAGAACTTTGTAAGTGTACAGACAGTTTAATAAGAAGATGTTTAAAACATACAGTCAACTTCGCGTATACAGGCAGAAGCCATCTTTGAAATACAGCCTTTACCAGTCGATCTACGAACGCCGATCCAAGTGCGCTGGTGAGAATGTGAACGAGCTATAAGTTGTGATAAGGTGAGCGCGAACAGCAGGCTTGGATCGGCGTTCGTAGATCGACTGGTAGAGACTGTATTTCAAAGATGGCTTCTGCCTGTATACGCGAAGTTGACTATGTTTAAAATATCTTCTTCTTAAACTGTCTGTACACTTACAAAGTTCTCAATGCTTCGGTTTGAAGGTAGGGACCCTCATTATGCTACCGTGTTAGTGTGGGGCTATTTTGAGCCTTGTTAGTGGTATTAACAAGCGATTTTTATTTGTCATTACACTATGCCCAATATACTAGCGTTATACTAGCTTTATAGGCTAAACTGTTTGTAGAGATAAAACTATTTACATTCGATAATCATGAAAACAAATCTCAGATAACGGTTGACTAGGTAACAATGTGTAATTAGACCAAAGGTTCATTTTGCGCTGGAGTTCTCCTTTAAAAGTATACAAGAAAAAACACAATGAAAATTTTCATACAAACTAATTCATTAGTGTAAGGAGACAGAATAAAGGCCTACAGTTTAGTATAAAACCCATTACGTCTATGGGGAGCCCCCACAAAGATAGTGGACCAGTGTGTGTGTATGCGCGCGCTTATGTGTGTGTCGTGTCCTGTTATTCATAGCCTAACGTTACATTGCGGGGAAATGTCTCCACGTGGATAATATTATTAGCAGTAAATGTTTTGTAAAAACAAAGATAATAATAGCAGCTTTCAGCCTTCATGAAAACATGACATCTCAAACATACAGTAGCCTAGAACTTTAACGTTTTTTTGTGCTTGACGAACTTGTTTTGGTGTTGCACCCGCGTCTCGCAAATGAAACGGCATTCTAAAAATGCTGCGCTCAAGTTAAAAGTCAAACTTGCGTCTCATTACCTTGTTATTTCCCATTCCACCGCAAAAGATGCATCCTTTATGAACAGTCGCTTAGCACTAGCGATGTGTTCTACGTTACGGTCCTTCATTGAACGCGTCACAGGACAGCGGTTAATCGCCTCAGCAACTTCACGCGTATGAAGCGCCAAATCAGCCATTTCCTTAAACAGCGTATTCGATTCTGTATCGTCATTAACAGTTGTGTTAACAGAGTAGCCTAACTTACCAAATTGAACAAAACAATATAACTGCAAAATTTGAATTTATGAATACGGTATCCTCGGTATCGCAAAATCCATATCATGGCACAACATAATACCGGTATTCACGTTCATACCGGTATAGCGCCCACCCCTACTGCAAATGTCACGTCCATAACGCTGGAATTTCCCAATTTTATTTTATCCTCAACTAGTTTTGTGGTATAGGTCTATGTATTTTATAATGTTAACTTCAAATAATACTAATAGTAATTTAAAGATGTGGTAGCATTGGATCTGGACGGGAAGGATACCTCTGGGAGTTGGAAGGGGTGTCGCGATTCTGCCTTCTCACACCGCGACACAGGTTCGTGAATCTGAGTATGGCGACTTCGGTTTTATATTGCGTATTGCTACAGCCCTATTAAAATAGCTTTTAAAATACGCAAACTGGCAATATTAAAGCGGTTTAAAACATCTCCACTTAAAACACTATTGGTCTCGGCCTCTAAAGTTAAAGGAATATGACTTAGCCTGAATTTTTTTTTTTTTTTTTCACTTTAATCCCTGTGTATAGGCCATACTACCATTACGGTGCCAGATGCTGTAAGTCTTTGTAGAGCAGGCTTGAGCAAAATGGTGACAAACCATATAATTTTATATTTAAATGTTCATGCTAAAAGCAACTTGAAATACATAAAAAATATTTGTATATATATACAGTATATATTAGTGGTGGTGAGATGAAGCTTTGAAGCTTTCCAGCCAGATGTGTTAGTGTTTCATTTCTCAAGGCTTCGAATGCACGCAGGGACACCTGCTGGTCAATGGAAATATGGTGCAGGAAAAATCAGCTTGTGACAGCTCCAAAATGTGTTACATGGTTCATGATGCATTACGATGTACACACATAAGCACATGATGTATGTATATAGTTCTTTGAAGTATTTGTGCTCAGTGTTTCATAATTTTGTAACTGGGCAGTGCTTCTATTGAACATACGCAAATGGAGTTCTTTAGACTGGATAAAAGGAGGAAATAACCATGGAAATCCACTTTTTTTTTTTTTTTTAGGGTTTCTCACATTTTGACAAAAACGAGGCTGTGATTTTGAAGCCAGTACAACCCTGGGCGAAATTTATCTGAAGCACTACAATTTATAATGCATTCTGAACTGACAGATTATCACACATGTGTGTTTGTGGATGTTTTTTATCGTTATTATTTATTTTATTTTAATTCATCTTCAGAGTCCTCTCCTGTGTAAACTTGATGTGCTGCAGTTGTTGGCTTTTCAATATTTTTCCCGATATTGAGTGCTAGTATATGTGCTTTTATTTCTTGTAATTTTTCTAGCCAAGAAGTTTGCTGAGATGCAGCCGAAGAAGGAGGCTCCTATCAAGAAGGAGAAAGGTGGAAAGGAAGGAGGCAAGCAGCCGCTGCAACAACCGCAGCAGGAGAAAAAAGAGAAGAAAAAGGAGGAAAAGAAAGCCGCCCCTGCTGAGGAGGAGATGGACGAATGTGAGGCTGCACTGGCTTCTGAGCCGAAAACAAAGGACCCATTTGCTCACCTTCCAAAAACGTACTTGATACACCTTCACTTTAGAGATAGATACTGCTTGAAAGTCTGTTCGCTCTCACCAGTCTGCCTTTGTCCTCTTGCACTAGTTCTTTTGTCATGGATGAGTTCAAGAGGAAATACTCCAACGAGGACACCCTGACTGTGGCATTGCCTTACTTCTGGGATCACTTTGATCGTGAGGGCTTCTCAATCTGGTACGCTGAGTACCGCTTCCCTGAAGAGCTGACCATGGCCTTTATGAGCTGTAATCTTATCACAGGTACAGTCAGGTCACTTTGCCTTGTCTCGTTAAACAGTGCCTGGAATGCTATAACCTTGTTTTTGGTTTGTTCCTTCCAATTCAGCATGTTCTACTTGCGCAAGAGTTTAGCATTGCATAGTTTAAAAAAATATGTACAAGTACTCTCTTGCTCCTCTCCTTAGGAATGTTCCAACGACTTGACAAACTACGTAAGAATGCATTTGCCAGTGTCATCCTCTTCGGTGCAAACAACGACGGTTGTATCTCTGGTATCTGGGTCTTCAGAGGCCAGGACCTTGCATTTACTGTGAGTGATTTACATGTACTCAGAACCCTGTTTAGTATCTATGTATGTTTATAGTTTGATTCCAGGATAAACACCGTATCGAAAATGTAGGGCTGCCTCCTAATAGTCAACTAAACGTTAGTTTAGAGAAGAGGCTTAGTCAACCAAAATTTTAGTAGCCGGTTAGTCGAGGAAAAAAAAAAAAAGTCCACAGGAAGTGGCAAAGTCACGCAGTCCATAAGGGGCAGATCTTTAACGGCGGGTCCTTGTGGTAATTGCAATATGTCAGGCAGGAAATCGAAATTAGGGCTCGACATTAAGTCTTTTCATGTGCTTGTCCATTGGACAAGGAAATCTGTCATTCACTTATCCCAGTAAAAAAGTTGCTTGTCTGAGAAAAAAAAAATTGTGGTGTTAAATTTATTCTGAAGGAATATTCTCATCAGTGTTCAATCAGCTTTGGTATATTTGGCATATTGTCATATCTGCACCTTTAAAGGGCATCCCCCCCCCCCCCCCCCCCAATCTTGTTAAATGTATGCTTCATTTTTCATTTTAAATTCCTAAATTTGATCAATAAATTTAAGTAGAATAGGACACTGATCAAATGAAATCATTTACACAAAAAAAAATGACAACTGCATTAATGTTATGAGATTGTTTTAAATATTTTTTAATATACAAATAAGAAACTTTGGAAAGTACGATACTTTTAAACATAACACTAAACCGCCAGTAGGTGGTGGCAGGCGACCGTCTTAATGATTGAGTCATTCATTCAAATGACTGATTCATTCAAGAATGAGGCAGTTGTTTATGAATGGGTCATTAAATCTTTGACTCAACCGATTCGTTCAAAATGCAGAATCATTCAGTAATGAAACACGGTTGCTGTGAGCAGGGGTGCGGCCAGGGATTTTGGGCCCCATGAAAAAATAGGTACTGCTGCACCCGTTCAATTAATAAAATCGATTTATGGGGCCCCTAAAAGTGTGTGGGCCCTTAGAATCGTCCTAACTTTCCCCCCTTAGCGGCGCCCCTGGCTGTGAGATTCGCGATGGTTCTGCTGTGATCTTTCTTTGGAACTATTTTTGCTGCTGAAACGGAACAAAAACAGTAAATATTGCATCAAATGCAAGTGACTTAATTTTACCTGTTTATTGAACTGTTGTATGACATTTTCAATCGTGATGGTATTCAGATAAACCACACTAGTCGTGGGAGGTTGCTTAACTGTATCATGATAAAAATATAAAAACTCCACATTTTGAATTACCGGCAGTATGTTATCTGTTTCTTTGTGTGCTGCGCTCATTTGTTTCAGTTTCTCCTTGAGAGGCTGCACGACCCTCAACCGCACAACCTTGTTACCTTCAGTAATACATTTATCCACTATCGATCGCAACTTACAATAAATTAAATAAAATCTG
The DNA here is from genome assembly GCF_029890125.1 of Rhinichthys klamathensis goyatoka. Lineage (NCBI taxonomy): Eukaryota > Metazoa > Chordata > Actinopteri > Cypriniformes > Leuciscidae > Rhinichthys > Rhinichthys klamathensis. The sequence continues at coordinate 6,426,991 of NW_026606611.1, forward strand.
TATCATTCTCTTGTTTTAGTGATTCTCTAGTTATTTTTTGTTATTCATGTTTTAATTAGGCTACTTGTCTGGTCGGGCAAGTCAAATTCTTTCACTTGTCCCTTCAAAAAATCCACTTGTCCTGGACAAGCGTTAATGTCGAGCCCGATCATTTATTGACCTCAAATGTTACTTTTTACTAGATATCATTTTACAGTAGTGACTTATTGCGATATCAGGTTTCGTATTGGGAAGAGAGAAGTGTAAAAGACATGTCCATGTTTTGTAATTTAAGCTAACTCTCAGGAACTGAATGTTTAAAGGCTGGGTAGGCAATTTTCAGAGAGGCTAGCCAATAGCTAGCTTTGAAAGCATAAGATCCCAGCCTCCCCACAGAGCGTCTCCAAAGCCACGCCTTCAAAACACATGTATGCTTACAGCAGGGAGCAAACAAAAGGGTCTCGAGATACTGTTAAATTAACTCGTGTCTCAAAGCACATACCATTACAATAATAATGAGCATAAATAACTTGAAGAGCACTGACCTGTACCACCTGACTGGTAAATTCAAGTCACAAACTGCTCCAAGTATATACGGATTTCCATCTATTCCAAATTACAGTATTTATGGCGTGAATGCAGCATAAGCTTGTTGTTTTGGTTCAAGATTAACTGTAAAAGGCGCCTGCTGTTTCGGTTGCGGTGCTCGGTGACTGACGTCTGTCTAACTCATAGCATGAAACGCGCTGATGACATGTGATGTGACCAGGGTGCGTGGAGGTATGGAAATGCATACATTAAGGCAGGTTGGACCAAATGCAATGATTGGGTAAACATTTTATGGTCTTACACCTTCCACAGACGATATATACATATAAATACATTTAGCCCACTTAACTTAGTGATTGCTACAGACCTGCCAACATGTACGCATTTTGCGTACCGGGTACGCATTTTGACCTCAAAGTACGCTGGTACAATTTGTCACTCTAAACTACACAAAAACCTGGTAACGCCTCTGCACGCGCAGTCCTCAAATCAAGCAACAGCAAAAAAGCAGAGTTCGACCAATCATAACGCTGGGTTCATTCCCCAAATAGCAAGCGGGGATGATTGACAGATGCGTAATCTATCATTAAAAAGAGACTGAAAACCAACAGCAATAAAGAATCCCCCTCGATCCCCGTTCCACTCCCGCGGCGCGCCGTCTGACTGATTTCATAAGCGAGGACAGTAGTCACAGTACTTCTGACTCCTGAAGGTAAACGGGCTGGGGTGGATGTGGAAAGTTGAAATATTGTAGAGTTAACTTAATCTGGATTCGATGATCACACGGGAGTGATCGCATGGATTATTTTACCATACTCCCTCTTATCTGAGTGACCATGAATGACGAAGACCTCATTCAGCCATGCAAATTATAAAATGCTTAAGTATTGATGAACAATAAGTCTAAATAAAATTTAAAATTGCTATGGCTTAGTGATTATGAAAGTTCTGTGATTTGTGGATGACTGATAAGCGCGAGTCTGGAGAAACAGGTGTTTATTTATTCATTCTCAGTGTTGAGAAACGTCGCCTGCATGTGTTGTTATTGTGTTAATCACTAAAGTACCTAATTATGTTACATAATTATTTTTTATGAAAACTAGCGAATTAGTTACTTGCGGATTAAAAAGTACCGTTGTATCAGTGCTGCGCAAGCTCTCGCTCACAAACAGACCGCGCGCTCAGAGAGAAGATAATTGTAAAATTGAAAATTGACGGGCTAAGTTTAAATTGTTCTTGGTGTTTTTTTTTTGTTTTTTTTTTGGTCAAAATGTCAGAAAGCATTTTGTATTATCCATCTGTGTTTTTAAAATTCGTTAAATGACGGACGTTTTACTATTAAAGGGATACTCAACTTTTTTTGGAAATAGGCTTATTTTACAACTCCCCCAGAGTTAAACTGTTGAGTTTTACCGTTTTTGAATCCATTCAGCCGATCTCCGGTTCTGGCGGTACCACTTTTAGCCTAGCTTAGCGTACATCATTGAAGTGGACAAGACCATTAGCATTTCTAAAAAAAAAATGACCAAAGAGTTTAGATATTTTTCCTATTTAAAACTTGACTCTTCTGTAGTTACATCGTGCACTAAGACCGACGGAAAATGTAAAGTTGCGATTTTCTAGGCTGATATGGCTAGGAACTCAACAGTTTACCTCTGGGGGAGTTGTAAAATGAGCCTATTTCCAAAAAAAGGAGTATCCCTTTAACACAGCCCTATATGTCGGATTCATTTAACTTATAACTTACTTGATATTCTTTTTAGAATAAGTGATTCAGTTTGCTATTATTGGTCCTGTGACAGGACTCCTGTCTATTCATTGTCAACTCTTTTCTATAAATATGTTTGCATTGGCTAACGTTTATTCAGCTAATGCGTGTCCTGTTTAAAATGTGCAATGTTCAAATGCAAAGACAGCACGGCACAAATAAAAGCCCTTTTTTTCTGTGGGATTTAGTATCATATTTGGAATGGATATTGGAATAATAAATTAAGTAGCACTATAAATGTTCACATCTATATATATATATATTTTTTTTTTTACTGTTTTCTAGGGGTTTCTTGATTTTTAGACTAGTTGACTTGCACACATTATATGCAATGCAATATTAATCATGAATAAAGTTTTGAGCAGTATTGAAACTTTGAACTTTCACTGTATATTGCAGTGCTAGATAAATTTTAAAACTTTAGAAGTCAAAACTAGAATTATGAAGATAGGCATGTGTTTGTGTTTCTTGGATTCTCAAAAAATAATGACAGATATGCGCCCCCAAATAAACATTTCTGGAGCAAATCAACTTTAATCCTTTAAGTTCAGAGAAATTTGTGAATCATAATTTTAAGCCATCTTTTTGTTTTCTAGGCTAAACAACACCAATCTAGTCTTTCCCCATGTCATGTGCAGTACATTTAATGTGGTGCATTAGTTTTATGAACATTGCAAACCACACTGACTAGATCAAGTTTTTAAAAAGTGCCAGCCAGATTAGGCACAATTGAAGGCACATTGTGAAAGTTTAACTCAGCGCCTTGTGTCATATTTGCAGAAAGCTTTGAATAAAAGGAACATTAGCTTCTTTTGAGTTTTGGCCAATTGTGACCAATATCCAAAAAAATCTTTCCATCCCAGTAAACAACCTGAATGTCTGAAGTCTTGAACCTTTGACATGTATGCATGTTGGTAAATAAAAACCAGCACATCAAAGAAGCATATCTTCTCTGATGTGGAAAACACTTCCTGTATGTTTTGTTGATGCTGATTCCAATCAAATTGTATGGTTGGCATAAATTCATCTGTAACATGATAGAATCTAAAAAATTTTTTTAGCTGTTTTAACTGAAAGCAACTTGCACTGACATATCCTAATATAAGCCAGTGCCATTTTGTCTCAAGATGCACACCAGTAATGTTTTTTTTTTTCTAAGGCACGTTTATAAAAGTTACTTAAAGGTGAACTAAGTAACTTTTTTTTACCTTAACCGAACAGCTTTGGAGTCATTGTAATGTTTATATTACTGATTTTGTGTTGAATAATGGTGGTCGTCTCGTACCCCCCTTGTGCCTGTGAGTCGCAAAACCACCCTTGCAACTTTGGGACGGCGGGCCGCCGGCCTCGGTGTTAGGAAGTATCGTGTGATATCAGGTCTCGCGAGGTAAAAAATTGCTTTACGGCAAAAAACAGATCTGATAAAATGAGCATCAAACAGAAATAACCCGGCGCCGTATACATGTGGTGTTCGAGGCGCGCATACAATACAGACTGCCGACAGTTAAACAGGGCGCTCAGCTCTTTAATGGCGCTTTTCCACTGCATAGTACGGTACGGTTCGGTACGGCACGCTTTGGCGCTGTTCCACTGCATAGTACGGTACGGTTCGGTACGGCTCACTTGTGGTGCTTTTCCACTGCATGGTACAGTACGGTACGGCTCGCTTCGGCTCGCTTTAAATGGTACCTGGTCTGTTGAGGTTCCTACCGTACCGGTACTAAAATGTGACGTAAAAACACTGCAGATCACTGATTGGTCAGACAGAATCGTCACTACCAGCGTCATTGGACACTAAACCCGCTAGATTTAAATAACCAGTAGACAACAGCCAACGCGGTAGCATCTGTTTTTTAAACTTTAAAAAGAAATGGCTGAATCGTGGTCAGTGGACGAGGTGCAGACGTTCCTCTCGTTGGTTGCCGAGGAGCGGATCCAGCGAGAGCTGGATGGGGCAAAACGGAATGAAAAAGTGTTCCAAGAAGTAGCTCAGCTCTTAGCCGCACACGGCTATCACCGGACCTACAAACAGTGTAGGGACAAAATAACGATCAGTCCCACCCACTTTGAAGGGGTACTAACTGCGGTGGAAAAGCAACCGAGCTAAAGCGAACCGAACCATGCCGTACCGAGTCGAGTCGTACCACGCAGTGGAAAAGCGAAGCGAACAGAACCGTTCCGCGCCGAGTCGAACCGTACCGAGCCGAACCGAGCCGTACCAGCAGTGGAAAAGCGCCAAAAGGGGCCATACCTTATTTCCACTCGTTACAGCGTCCATCCTACTGAACAGGTGCCGGTGTACAGGGGGAGGGGATCCGGCCGTGAGTGCGAGCCATCTCTGCGTGAGTGCTATTCACAACAGTACAAGTACTCCACAGCGACTCTAGGGGTCGCTGTTTGACAACGGAATTCCTACTTAGTGCTGCTTTAAATGCCCTAATTGAACTAAGGCCTAATTCTGGCTTTATCTAAGTCCTATCTGAAACCAGGCCTCTGAGGTAATAGAATGTTGAATCTTACGCATGGCTTATTCTAATTTGTGCTTATTGGTGAAAGTGCAATAACTCTGATGAAATGTAAAAATGCATTTCTAAAATGACAATCATTGTGAGAAATTTCTTAAATGATAATCATTGCGATTTCTAGTTGAGCAAAATAATCATTAGTTTAACCATTATGCAGCATAACGAAAATGTGTTTTCATTGACTAAAACTATAATGCTAAAACCACTGGCTCTGCACCCCTATACTTAAACGCATTACTTCTTGACCTATGTGCCATCCAAAAGCTTTCATTCTGCAAGTGAACGGCGCCTTATGGTGCCATCTCAGAGGCACAAAATCACTTTCACGGACCTTCACCTGGTTTGTTCCCTGCTGGTGGAATGACCTGCCTAACTCAACCCGAGCTGCTTAGTCTTTGGCCATTTGCAAGAAATTGCTGAAGACGCATCTGTTTCGGCACACTTGACCCATTAATACTAACACTTACTATTCTATATTTATAAAAAAAATAATAATAAAGTACTGGGCCAGGCTAACTGGGACTAGTCACAGCACTTGAATGTTGTTGCCTTATCGTTGGTTTGAAGGTTTTCCACATACACAGATGACACCATTGTCAAAATGATCCTCAACACGGATCCGTGAAAATGACTAAAAACGCTGTATTCTGCTGCCAGGCCATTAGATGACGATGACACACTATAGAGTGAACATGTAATATGAGGTCGTTTTCACGGATTTGTGTTTTTGTTTACACGGAGGCCGTATTTAAAAAAACTTGCACTTTGAAAGCCGTTTTCAAAAGTTTGAGTTTTCAGGCACCCAAAACGCCATTGTGTAAATGAACGGCCAAAACGCATAAACATTTTTTGTTTCAAGTGGAAAACGGTGTTGTGTAAACAGCCCCTAAACAAAAACCGGACAAGGTTGACACAATATAACTAGAAAGTACATTTGACAGAGGATTAAGACTAAAAATGGCTCGCCAAATTAACATCAGTGGTTTACATGCGAGGCAGGATAGCCAGGCTTAATTGACTAGCTGTTTTTGTCATTATTAGATGCGCTTCATTCAGTATTTGTGCAGTTAAATAGATCGATGGAAATGTTAGTATTATAAAAAGCAGAAATGTTTTCAAAACCAGTGAGCTGTATGTATCAATACTTCGTGAGCTTAGAATTATAAGGTTCTATCTCCACTTTTGGTTGAAATTGAGTTTTTGACAATCTTATCCATCAGGTGTTTATTAATGCCTGTGTGGTGTTATTTTTGTAAAAAAAATATTTTGTTAGTTCACTGATTCTTGAGAGTCGGGACAAAACACGTTTTAAAAAACTTTAGAGTTGTATGTTTCTGCAGAGAAAGGTCTTAGCTATTTAACCATGTAAAGGAACAAGTTCTAAATAAAAACACATTTTTAACAAACACGTTTCCCTTCAGAACTGAATTTGTGTCAACTCCGTCAGACACACTAAAAAGTATACAATTTTAATTCTTCCAATCCAACAAGAATCTAAAGTTCTGAAGTATATTGTAATAGTGTTTAGTTACTCTGATATGTAAAAAAAAATATATATATATAAACTTAAGTTGTGATTTCACACTATTCTGAAAACTCAGATTTCTAAATATTTGCATTTTCAAACTTTGATTTTAATTTCAATATTGTAAAAACAAATTCCTTAAATAAATAAAACATAAGAAGATTAGGGCTGTCAAAATTGCTCAAAAATGATGTTTGAATATTCCCTCTAAAAAACCCCATATATTCGAACTATTCGAATATCTGGTTGCACATTTTGTCAATGACGCGCATTACGTCAATAACAGGACAAATTAATACAAAGAGACGCAACTACTTGTATAGGTAGTTTATTTAAGTTTAAACATATTTGACAACGTATTAACTTACACAAAACCAAGTAAATCAACATTCGGTGATTGAAACAAATATTAACATTAATTGAAGTTTTACAGTATATAGAACCGACATTGAACGCTCCGAGCGAGCTGTGCTGTGGTAAACTGCTGCTAGCCTGCTAGTACTATGGCTATTTCGAGGGCGTCTGGCCACGCCCCCATTGGCGGGCTCTGACGTGTCTGATGTAATGCTAGCTCATTGGCGCACACGTTGGAGGCGCCCGTGCCATTGGATGTGCAGTTGACGCAGCACAGCCAATGAGTGAGCCAGACACTCACTGTGCTATCTGTCTGTGCAGCTGGAAAATGCGTTTTACATTTTAAGCTTCAGAATTTTGCCACTCGCAAAGCAGACAGACAGCCGCGCCTCTGCTACCGCGGGCGTGTTTTTCCACATGATTCGAATATTAATTTTCACCTTCGAATGTCTGTTTTTTAAAACTATTCGAATATATATTCGAATTTAGAATATTCGTTGACAGCCCTAAAGAAGATGTTGATCAGATGGTCCTTTATTACAAAAACAACATAAACTGAAGGAAGAACATTTTTTTCCCCAAAAAATTAACAAAAACAAAAACATACATCCAACACTGTTGATGAAGATATGACGGTGTTAATGAAAACCTGACGGTGTTGATGAAAAACTGACGGTGTTGATGAAGATCTGACGGTGTTGACAAAAAATGTGTGCATTGTGATGTGCTCAGATGTGCTCTTTAAACTACTACTAAAACTACTCCTTGTTATTAGAGTATTGAACTTACTATAATAAACATATTGCACATACACCGTTTCCAACTATTATAAATTACACCGTTTCCAACTATAAAAAAAAAAACAATAAGAGAAACCAGGGGCCCTCCTCTGTTTTCATCTACCTCCCCTATACCACTTTCTGCTCTCCTTTTTCTCATCCACCTCTTCTCCTCTTCCTATCCTCCTTTGTAAGTAGCCATTTACTTTAAAGTGGCGTGTGTGTGTGTGTGTGTGTTTGGGTGTGTTGGATGTGTGATTGCCCTGCACTGCCTACTTTATACTGGGTGTGATCTTAAATTGACATTCCTTGACAACAGTACTGCAACACATAATCTGTAGCTTAGAATCAGGTTCAATTAGCTTACTTAAGATTTCATTTTTGTCTAACCTGCGCTTATGCCTTGAGCAGCAGGCGTCGGACATGCGTATGGTTAAATAATGTAATGCATGCTATGTATGTGCTTTTGTGTAAATAAAACCCTGAAATAACAGTTTAACCCTTCACTATATTCACAAATAATATTATATTCGCACATTAAGAGGTTATTGGTGGATTTGTCAACTCCGTCAGCTTACAGGTCAACTCCGTCAAACCTGACGGAGTTGACGTCTGATGGCGTTGACGTAAGGGCATGTATTTTCCCGCCAAAACATGTATTGTACACTGCAGCTAGGTAGTTTTTCCTCAGTTGCTAGCTGTCCCAATAACCTCACTAAAATGCTTAAATTCAATCCACTATGGTTTAAAAAAAGTATCTTAACAGAAAGATGGTATTGACATGGTCCAGCTGTGACCATAGGAATATTGACATTGTCTAAAATATAAAAAAATGTAAAACGTTCCAGAGCATGTGTGGTAGTGCTGCATTCACCACAGACAGGGAGATGAAAAGGGGTCCTCAAGGATATAGCTGACCATGCTATTTCCTGATTTAAAGAGCTTTATGAAAAAATCTGACGGGGTTGACAGAAACTGAGGACACAACTTTAATAGGCAGATATTTATGGAAAATATTGTTTGTTCACTTCATGCATTGTTTTTTATATTTATACCCCTTATTTTTTATTTGATATATATGTTTTCACAATTGTAGAGCTTTTTAAAAGTTTTTTGGGATGGTTAATATTGTAACCTCTTGCTGAGGACAAGTGCAATAACATGGACCATCTAACCACAGACCATACATTTAAACAACTTTTACCCAAAAAGATAAAGTTTATTTTAAAAATTAGATAGGTATATACAATTCCTTTAGATTTAACTTTTTAAGTATGTCATACATGATGAATTTCTTAATTTTTGCTATAAATTAGACTTTTCTATGTGGGACATGTTTTGTCCCGACTCTCAAGAATCAGTGACTTATTAATAAAATAAAAAGGTTCCATCTCACAAAACAGCAGGGATGTAAAAACTTTGATGCTCAATATCTCAGAACTAGCCTAAACGGAGATAGAACCTTATAATTCTAAGCTCACGACTTGTCAACTAACCATATATCAATATAAGTTGACTACAAATCTGTTTTGTTTGTAGTTCTCACCATTTATTTTTGCCATATGCTGAGAAGTTCACAATCTGCCCTATTATTTGTGACCGTTTCAGTTGACTCTATAATCACTGTGGAGTTTAATCACTTCAATGACATTCATTATTATTGAAATGTAATGTTGAGCATTTATTATTTTTATTTTTTTACTTTAAAAATTTGATTCAATGTTTTTTTCTTATCTCCCCTCAGCTGAGTGATGATTGGCAGATTGACTACGAGTCATACACTTGGCGCAAGTTGGATGTGGACAGTGAAGAATGCAAGACCATGGTGAAGGAATACTTTGCATGGGAGGGTGAATTCAAACATGTAGGCAAAGCTTTCAACCAGGGCAAGATTTTCAAGTGAGAACATCTTGCGCCCAGTATTTATCAACATCAGTATCAATGGACATGACATTTGTTTGAGAACCCCATGTACAAGGCTTTGAGCTGTGGTGGAAGGAAGACTTAAGTTGAGAAATAAAACGTTTTTTTTCCACAATCCCACTTTGTTTTCTTTTGTGTTTTCTGTTTTGACTGTTACTCCTGAGTTTGTCTCTTTAAAAAAAAAAAAAAAGCATGTCTTAGTTCTATAGCAGATACATGTTTTATAAATAGCTGATGGTAATATTTTGGGGGGTGGGGGTCAATCTTTGAACAAGGTTGAACGTATAAAACTTGCTTTTAATTAGTGCTGGTTTTACTGTTCCCAGAAAGTCTTTTTTTCACAGTGCCTGATGCTCTCTTGGGATCTGAAATTGAGAAAACATATATAAATTGTGATGCTCTTTGAATCTGGAAATCATTGAAACTCTGGAAACAAAATGGCGTCTCAGCCATTTAATTAAGAAAATGTTTGCCTATTTTAACTTTGGCATTTGGAAAAATTGATCAGACTAAAATCCACCAGAGGGAGCCTCAGGTCTCGGATCCCATTAATGCCCCGGAATGGACCCAACTAGTCCTGTGGAAGTTTGAGGATTTTTTTTTTTTTATTATTAACCCTGTAAAATTGTTTTTTTTTTTCTTTAGGTTGTCCTGTGGCAAAGTTTTAACTCCTCACATTCTGCACCCTTCATGTAAACTACTTTGCACTTTTAATTCCGTTTCAAAGTCATGTGAGCAATTTATTTAAATTTAGTTTTAGTCAGCCTAATGAGGATTTTTTTTTTTTTGGAGCATTCATGGGAGAATGGTAAAAATTGAGCCCTTTTTTAATTTTAGTTCCATAAAATGCATCCTGATCTTTTGCAATATTGTCACAGTCATGGTTCTGATTCCCAGGGCTAAGCAAGGATTACACCTTAGTTTAAGTAACTTTTATAAATGTGCCTTAGAAAAAAAAAAACCTTACTGTCGTCTTTTTTGAGACAAAACAATGGTACAGTTAAAACCTAAACATGCATTTATTCTGGGACTAGGTTTAGGCCTCGTCTGTGAAGCGAGGGGATAAAGTCTGGATCTTTACCACAGGTATTTATTTACATGCATTTATTGCCATAGGCCAGGCTTCAAGTTATGGAATTACCCTAATGAAGGCAAATTATTGCAAGTCTGTTCTTACACAGTGATATTGTCTGTCTTGTTCCTGGATGAGAAATTACCCATTTGCTGATTTCCAAGCACACACTTTTGTTGGCATAGGAGTATGCTAGGTTGTCATATTTGTTGACACACCTGAGGTAAGACTCTGTAAACTTCAGAAGAAAAAAAGCCACACCTTACCCATGGGCGTAACTGGTAACTTATCCTTTTATTTTGTTTTCAACGCTTCAATAATTTAATGTGCTTCAATCTAGGTACTAATCCTCTGTATTTCATATTTGGAAAAAGAAAGGTATACAACCTTGATCCGTGTGGGAGAGGTAAATAACATTGCTTGAATTTTAAGTATATTAAACACACATGGAGTAGCATCTTAATCAAAACTGTGAATAATTGATTGCTGTTAAGTAAATAATTCAGCAAGTCTACTTACAAAAGATGTGATGGATTTAGTGCTAAATAGTTACACTGATAAAATGTCCTCATGATCAGTAGTGTTGCTCAATGGTGAGCACAGGGTGTGGCCTCGGCTCAAGCATGTCAATGCTTCTCTACAGCTGAATGCGCCGTCCTCACTTAACCTTATAACTGTGTGAGCGTGTCAGGAGGACATTGTCACACAGTGATAGCCGATTCACTTGAAGGCCTTTGAAGAGTACAGACATTGATGTTCTCAGATAAAAGCTGTCTTTTGGGCTTTTACATAAAGGCTGCCTGATTACAAGGCCCTGCACATAATGATACGTTGAGCAAAAAGAATAAAAACAGTAATATTATGAAAAAATTTAATTACACCAATATACTTTACAATGTTAAGTTGAACTAACAAGGAAAAAGTGTTTAATAAACGTAATGTTCATTTCAACATTTACTAATACACTAAAAACTCGTTTCTCAACTTTTGTGAAGTAAAAAAAAAAAAAGAAAGTGGCTTTTTTGAAAGTGTTTTTTTTATTAAATTGAATTTTTTTATCTGTAATTATTATATGGACCTGAGCTAGCATAAACTAACAATGAACAATTGCATTTTCATCAGCGTTAACAAAGATTAATGAATATACAAATGTATTGTTTATTGCTAATTTTAGTTGACTTGTTAACTAGTAGGACTTAATTGTTCAGTGTTACCCTGTTTTCTATTTTAATATATTTAATATGTAATTTATTCCTGACAAAGCTGAGTTTTCAGCATTTGTGTCACATGATCCTTCAGAAATCATTCTAATATGCTGATTTGATGCTCAAGAAACATTTCTCAATATCAACGTTGAAAGCCAGAATTATATATAAAATTCTGGCTTTTCCTTTAAGAGTCAAGCGAGTGAAAATACGATCCGTGTTAGGAAACACAGTGTGGAACTGGAATGTTTGCCAGAAAACCTCCTCTTCCTTTGTATTGGTTCAGAGGCTTGGGAGTTAAAAGGGTCAAACTAAACCAGATTCATGAACAATACGTACTGTAATGCCAACAGCAACACTATACTAGTGCTGCCAGCTCCCCCTGAAGTTCCCCAGAGCTTCCTCGCTCTCTTGCTGTTATTCCCACCCCGGCTCTTCCCTTAGTTCCCATCACTCGACTCCTTCCGCATTGATTTTATGAGGCTACAACAAGTACTTGTGACAGAATGTTATAGTGAGGTCTGTATTGTACATTGAGTTGAGAAGAAAAAAGCCTGGTATGCCTTTGTCAGGAATCTGTTCGACACATCTGGAAAGAGTGAGGGGTAGCAGCGGTTAGGAAAGCAGTCCGCTTCGAAAAACATTCAGCCAGTATCTGGAGAAGTTTAGATAAATATATCCTCTAGAACGCAATGGTAACTCTAGAATACTGACACAAAGCAGCGTCACGTAAGTGTTACCTTGTATGCAAGTAGTGCCATGGCAACAATGAGTCAGTAATGAAACCTCAATTTAAAATGAGGAACAGAAGAACAGAAACCAGGCTGTGAAAGCATATCATTGAACGTGGTTTGTGCTATATTGTGCTGATAGGTGAATTTTCCCCTCGAGTCAGTCGCCATGCTCCCGTGCCAGGAAAAAATAACCATGCAACTTTACAATCAGGCTCACCAGAACTCACAAAAGTCTTCACCAACTGTACTCTTGCACTTTCATTTTATGCTAAATTACTTCAGAATCAAATAAAATGTCTACGTGGTGATGAAGTTATGCTTTTTAACCCTGCATGTAGTTTCTCAGGGAAACTGTGTGGACAGGTATGTATCTAAGTTTTAATGATGGCCTGTATATTTTTTCCCCTTTCCAGAGTGCAAGAGAGAATTTTTGGCATTCCAGTGAAGGGGTTGAAGGTCAGAGTGCCAAAGGGAAGAATGTAGATGGTGCTGTCAATCACTGGGAACCACCACAATGGTTCTGATGATTTGAACTTATAACATCCATTTCTTTGCTTTCAGAAGTTTTAGAAGTCAACCAACGCCTCTCAATGTGTTTGGACGAGAAAGTAACTGGGTGATTTTCGATTTCGTGCAAAGCATTGCAAAAATCAGAAGGGAGAGCGAAAACAGGCAGCCCCTGCATTTTTGGACATGAGACCCCATACATAACTCTGCTGGCTCAGATTACCATTGGGGGAGGTGGAGCATAGATGTTGGTTTCATCCAGAGCTCTACTACAATGCTCAGAAATGTCACGCAGAACAACTATTCTTGTATCGTTTATGTATGATGCGGAAAGCTACAGCTGCAACTATGTTATTTTCCTAGTGGACAAATGTGTATGCATTATATTCAAGTGCTCAGTTACTGTACTGACAATTTAGTACATTTATTTAATATATTACAATATAAGGATTATACTATAAATATAAACATATTTAATCCACTTTGTAGGCCATATCATAATCCATTGTAGTTGAGTGAAGTAACAAAATAAAATAACAATATTTCATTTTTATTTTCTCTTTACTTTTATATAGATTAGACAACTTCACAACTAGATTCCAAAGAGATATAGAGTCCAAAAGTATGAGCCCACTAATGGATTTTTTTTTCTATTACAAAAAAGCATCTTCATTGTAAAAAATTGTATGATCAATAAGTTATGACAACATATGTTTTACATTGCTTTAACTATTTTTTATTTTTTATTTTAAGTCAGTTAAATGTAATTTAAGTTGAAATGACTCAAACATCCATGTTGATTGTACTTACACATTTAAGGCAGCAACTTTTTTTACAGTGTTGTTATTCAATGGAAGTAAGAACATCTGACAGTCTGTACAAATGAACTCACAATCAACGTCACAAATTCGATTTTTCGATTGGTGACTTAGAAATAGTGCAGAATCTTTTTTTTTTAAAATTAACATCATGACATTCATTCATTCATTAAAACCCTAAAACTATGGTTGAATTGGATCAAAGGTCAGCAGCATAGGCATTGATATTAAATCACATAATAACATTAAATAACTGCAGGTTTACGTACATTTCTGAGTTTGCATTTAACTGCTTTTTTTATAATACTGAATCTGAATCAAGTGAGATGAGTAAATGCATGCTCACATTTAGTCTAGAGCTACAGTAAGCATGAGTAAAATGGTTTATCCAGAATAAGTTAATAAAATCATAAATTATTAAAATCATATTCCTGCCTAAAAGTGTTAATTTATTACATTGCTGCCTAAACAGATGTTAAATGATTGTATTGTTGCAGTAGAGTCTAACCCCTCATTACTGCCGGTGCCGATGTCTGCAACACAGTCTCATTTGCAGTCAGTCATCATTTCAGGCATTTATAGGTGAAATAACACTGACCTCAGAGGAGTCTGTGGTTCTGAAACTGACACCTCTGATGTGTGTATCATTTGTGCACAATATGTTGTGTACATTTTATGATTGACTTGGTTAAACATGTTTGTGTTTCGCTGGTTTAAAGCAGCAATGACCATAAAACCACATCAATTCTTGTGTGCCATCAAGAAGGAACATTATGGTGTGTTGTAAGGTAAGGTAATAAGGTTAAACCCTTATGAAAATAAATCAATTGATAATGCAGCATGTTTGTAGTTTATTTACAAATTTTAAAAAATAAATTCTTCAGAATAATAGTATACATGTTGCAATTTTGTACTGTGTAGTCAAACAAATTTTAGATAATGCTTGATCAAATTGAATTCAGTGATGGTTTATTATCAATTAATTCATGTTGAATGTATTTGCCTATTTCTGTTATTATTATTTTTCTAATGAAGTTTTACAACCTATAATTAACTGAGTAAAAAAGGAAGGTGTCACGTTTGATCTGTGTTTGTGTTTTGCTTGAGTAAGAAAGACTCCCCCCCCCCCCCCCCCCCCCCCTCCCCCCGGTTTCACAGAAAGGCTTAAAATAGTACCAGACTAAAATGCATGTTAACTGAAAGCGACTTGCTAACTTATCTTAAAAAAGTCAGTGCTATTGTTTTGTCTCAAGATGCACACCAGTAATGTTTTTTTCCAAGACACATTTATAAAAGCTACTTAAATGTCCTAATTAACCTAAGGCCTAATCCAGGCTTAATCTAAACCCTGTTTCTGAATCCAGGCTATTGTTTAGTTTTGTACTTTTCCCAGTTAGGTTTCCTGTGTTAATTGACTGTGTCCGAAATCACCCCCTATACCCTTAAATAGGGTACTATTTGAAGGGACAGCCATTTGTAGTGGTGACCGAAACCATAGTGGACATTATCCAGTGCACTCATTCAATCCAACAATACACCACAATAATGAGTGTAGAGTGTAGATCCAGCCTTTTATTTTTGTTTTGTTGCATCCACTGTCTGAAACAAGATCTGACTGTCAAAACGTATAGCAGAAGTTCGGATCTACCTCCTTTCCCAAGGGGATCTCTCCCTCGAGGTGCACATGCAGAGGTTTTTAGGTCTCTTTCGTGCATTATGACAACATCAACCTCTGCGTGTTTTTCCAGGCAGGTATGAATCAAAGGACCAAGGTGCACCTTCCCGGTGAAGGCCCTCGAGGTACGTTCCTAGAATTTTTCGAGTGGGTGTTACACCAGTGCGGATCCCCCTACACCATTGGAGAGAGTAAGGAGGATCAAGACCCGCTAGCGCCCTTAGCGCAAGCCGCACCATCAACCACGCCCCCAACGGACCATAAGACTGAGCCCACCGCAGACTCAGGCCGTCTCTGAACTTTCTGCCCGGTTATGCCGAGTTCAGACTGCACGATTTTAGCCCCGATTTTGGCTCGCCGACAGGTTTTGAGAAATCGCCGACAAATGCCCGAAATCACAGGCAAATCGGTGCTCGTTCACGCGAGTGACAATCACGCAGTGTGAATGAGCAAAGACGCGATCTGAGAGAATCGCCGACGAGTCTGCCGACGCCCGTGAGATATTCAGAAACAAAGCACAAACATTTGCATGACCAGCAGCAACAGCAGGACATTTGCAAAATTATTTATTTACCCCCAACTCTCTTTGCAAAACACAGTCCTTGCTCCCCTCGTCTTCCCAACCATTTCCTGCATAAACTGTTTATTATTTTCAGTTTATTATTCATTTTTGCTACAAATCAGTGCATAGACAATTTGTAGGCTATCATTTTTAATAACAAATTCAGTGTCGCGCGAGAACTCCGGTCTCACGCACGCGTGATCTTCCGTTATTTCCTATCACTTCTCGCGTTTGTTTGGTTGTGAAACGTAGTTTGCGGACCAGGCAGAAGTTGTCGGCGTCTCTTTCTTTTGTAAAGTCATGCAGTGTGAAACCTCCTGTCGCCGATCCATTGCGCAGTGTGAACACAGCAGCAACTGAATGTTACCCCAGATAGTCATGCAGTGTGAAAACAACAGTGACCCGATTATTTTGAAAATCCTGCAGTCTGAACTCGGCATTACTGTCAAGGAGGCAGTTTCTAAACTCTCTGCCCGCCCAGTATTGCTCAAGGAGGCTGTTTCTGAACTTTCTCCCTGTCTTGTCATGGCCAAGGATGCCATTTCGTAACCCTCTGCCAATGCTATCCAGTTCTTTGGCCCTGTCTCCGCTAGCTCCCTACAGCCCTTCGGCTCCTCTTTCGCTGGCTCCACCTAGCAGCTTGGATCCACATTGGGCTTCCAGTTTGCAGCTCCGCCCTGGTGTGTTGACCGCCTGGCTCCACCTCAAACCACGAGTCCGTCACTCAACCTCGGCCCATCGACCAGTAGGCTCCACCTTGGCTCCTCTCTCCCTCGTCTCCACCTAGGACAACCATCCTTATGACTTCACCGGGCTCCATCATCCCTCCAGCTCTACCATTGGTCAGTCGTCACTCTGACTCCACCACAGACTTCCGGGACTCCAGCCCTTCAGCTCTGTCTGGGTCCTTCTTCCCTTCAGCTCCGTCTGGCGCTTCCTTCCCTCCAGCTCCTCCTCAGTCCTCTCTCACACCGGCTCCACCCAAGCGTGCAGCACAAGTGCTGAAAAGTGAAGCCAAATTGCCCCGATTGCCCCCTGGTGGCTGGTCCCAGGATAGGATATAAACCCCGCCTCCCCATGAAGTCTACTGGATGCGATGGAAACTAAACAATCAAATTACACTTCAAATACATTTTTTTCAAAGATGTTTTCTGTCATTTTAGTTAGTTTTTATCACGCTAATTTAAGTTTAAGTGTTCGTTTTTAAAAAAATAAGTTTGGTCTTAGTTATTTGATGCTATAAAAAACGGAAATGTGACATCATGATTCATGATTGACAGCTTCTCTAAACAAATTAGTCACCAGGGCACCAACAGACTTTTTTTTGGGGGATTTTCAGGAGGAGATAGGAGCTTCAACTTTAATTTATTCATGTCCATAACTGTTTATTTCACACAGTAAATTTAGTATTAACCGTTTCTGCGGGAGTGAGGGCGGAACCTTGATATCGCGGCTTTACTTCCTGCTCGATACTGCACAGAATCAGGTCCCACGTTACGTTACTACTGCGCAGAAGCAGGTCCCAAATGTGCGCAAGATGTCAGCGCCATATTAGGACTTTGGCGGCTTCCCTTTTCACCAATGGAAGAGAGGGAAGGGGCATCGCCCATCTTTTTTTACAGTCTATGGCTCCACCTCAGTCCTCCAGACCCATGGCTCCACCTAGGCTGCTCTTCATCGCCCGATCTCTTCGGCTCCACCCGGGTCTTCACCTCCACCAGCTCCGCCTCTGTCAGTCATCTCTCTGGCTCCACCCAGCCTCTCCACCAAGACTCTACCATGGCTCCTCCCTCCATCAGCTCCACCGTGGGCCTTCAGCCTGTTAGCATTGTTTGAAGTCACTCCCTGGCTCCTCTCGCCGTCGTCTCGTCCCTGGCTCTTCCCCGTCCATAGTGGTCACTTCTGCCAGCTCCGCGTCCTCCTCCTAAGTCCCAGTTCATCTTTTGGCATGGTTTTTGATTTGCCCTCATGTGTTACACCTGTGTCTAGTTAATTATCTTGTTTGGTCCCTAGTGTTTCTCTGTGTGTTTATAGCCCTGTGTTTGTTTCTTTTTTTTTTGTCAGATCTCGTCATTTTTATAGTGGTTGTTCTGTTTACAGTATTTTGTCTCCTGAGATACCCTGATAAGTGTTTTAGTTTGTTTTGATTAAAGATACTGCTTGCAGTATAACCTTTTATTTCTGTTTTGCTGCATCCACTACATGACAGAAGGCATTTACTGTAGTGTGTGTAAATATTAAATGTGTGTGTAATAGTAAACCATTTTTACTATATAAAACTAAATTCTCTAAACTGTAGGTTTATTTCTTAATCCAACCATCAAGGCTTTTGTTGCGAAACGTACTTTTAATGTACACATTGTTCTGTGGGTAAAAGATTGCTTGACATTCCTGTATTAACAAGGTTAGAAACTCGTCCATAGAAGACTGTGTTGTCGTAACACTTCACAACTATGAGAAGAATGTAATGATCATAGGTTGCCTATTGCGTCTAAAAACAAGACAAAATTGTACAGTGAAGTTAACATAAACAGTGCTGCCTTCCCCCAACCCCCCCCCCCCCCTTTTTTTTTACCATGAGGCCGAAATAATGTGGAACATTTGATCATGTCAATAATAGCACTGATTATTCTAAACAAATGAAAGCATATCTGACTGTATGCTGCTGCAGGATTGAATATCTCACTGTGAAAAAGAAATGCATGTTGTTAAAATGACAATGTACTAATACAGCCTTATTATAGATTTATATTGCATCTCATAATATTGTTGTTTAGTTCAAATATTAGAAAGAAATTGAACTGTAGATATGTGATGAAATTCTAATTGGAGCAGCTCTGAAGCACGTATGCATTAGGCCTACTTTAACATGTAGTATTTTGGGCTGTGTGGAATGATTAGAGGTGTGAATGTTTTTAGCAAAGTGCTAAAACTACACGTAAATCGAAACCAGTGGTAAAGCATTACAAAGTCCTTGAGGCACATTTGGCAGAAATAAAAATAGTTTAAAACTAATTTACCTGTGCTCACATCTCATTATGCCATCGCTGACTGCACAGCAACGCAACATGTTACTAATTTTTAAACATTTTGACATTCCATATTTATATACACAGAGGAGATCGCCATGGAAACATCTCTGCAATAACCTTCCTCCTGCTTATTATGTTGCCATGGCAGCCATCCCAGAATAGTCCTTTTCAGTTTGTCCCTCCCTCGTGTTTATGACTCACAACCTGCAGGGGAAACCACAATTCAGCCTGTATCTCACGATGTTCCTCCCCTACATTTTTACTAGAACATAAGAACTGGATCTCAAAGAGGGGAACTCCATTAAAACACACAGAAAAATGTGGCTATGGATACCACAGTAATCAAAACCATTTAAAGGGGGGATGGGGCAAGATTTTCTACTTAAGAGAGTTTCTAGTATTGCGTGAAAGCATATGCAAATCAGTAAATAAAACACTTAAACAAAGAAATAAACAGTAAACAGGGGAAATTATCATATTAACTATTGTGGCAAAAACCACTTATTCAAAAACTCTTCCATCCTCCATGCGCATGTGGAAAACCAACTGAAATATTATTAATATTTGCTGTCCTCAGAAGTAACCTACATACACAGGTAGCCAACGCCCTTGCTGTGCAACAAACCCTCCCACAAAGAACAGGATGAACCTATTGAAAAAAACGAAAACCTTGCTTTGTGTTGTACTGTACTCTAGATACAGTAACATAATGTCTGTTGTGTCTCCGCAGTGTTAAAAAACACCTGGCACTAATGTGTGTGGATTCAGTTTACGTTATCTAAATAAGTATGCACAGCTGTCTGTTAGGAGGGATACATTCTTTGAAGTAGCGCATACAGATTATTTTAAGAGTACAATTATATTTTCTGACATTTTTATCTTCTGATAATGTGTATTTCATGCCTATGTATGAAAAGGACATTAACAGAAGCTAAAAATATATTTATTATAAAAGTAAAGGTTAAACATAGTAGCCTATAAATAATTAAAAATATATATAGTATTTTTTATTTTAAAAATATTTTTAAAAGTATTTTTTAAAATATCTGCTATTAAAATATATTTTTTTAAATATCTGCAATCAATAAAAATATTTTTAAAGAAATTGCATTTAAAAAATATAATGATATAATCAGTGTTTGGAATAACTCCGTTTAAAAGAACGGCGTTAGGTAACGACGTTATTTTTTCAGTAACGGGGTAATCTAACTAATTACTTTTCCCGTCGTTACAACGCCGTTAACGTTACTGGACGTTAAATGCGATGCGTTACCACGGGCGTCAGTTTGGTTTGAAATGTGCTGGGGACAGACAGAGATGCATTCGGAAGTGCATTTTCAGAAATGCTGGGCAGCCTACAAACTGTGGAGCCTCTCTGCTCAACCCGTAAATAAATCTATCGATCCACAATTATTGTGTGAGTGCCAAGCGTGTCAGAGGTTACAGTTTCTAATCCACGCTCGAATAGTTTTTTTTTTTTTCTCATCAAAACTGAATATGTTCATCAGTGGTTACAGTCTATATCAAGCAGAGACACGGGACGGTTGAGTGCATTTTATTTTGTGATTTTACCGGAATGAATAGTCTCTCCACAACGGCGATAGATTGAAGAGCGCGTCCGAGTGAATACTGCGCGCGCGCCACAAGAGAACAAATGCAGCTGCGGCAACGAGCGCTCAGCTTGAGGTCAAAACCAAAACATCTCTTATTTAATAGCGAACTAAATGAATGCTCTGCTAGTTAACTGGAGATGTTTTATTTATTTGTTTCTAAAACTGGTGGGTACAAAATGACTCGTGACAAAAGAGCGAGTGCGTTTTTGTGCGTTACTATGTATTGATTGAATTAACTGTGTAATCCGAACGCACCCCTGGCTCACACAGCTATGGAGGTGGGTTAATAAGTGCAGTGAAGTGAAGTGCAGGATAAACCTCTTGCTGTCTGTCGTGTCGACGTGCAATAAATATAGAAAGTTATGTACAAACACCTGTCTGTTCAACTCATTTCAACTGACTTGTGAAAACTGCTAAAAAAAAAATCAAAATTCTTTGACAAATAGCAACTTTTTTTTTTTAAAGTAACGCAAATAGTTACTTTCCCTGGTAACGAGTTACTTTTATTATAGAGTAATTCAGTTACTAACTCAGTTACTTTTTGGAACAAGTAGTGAGTAACTATAACTAATTACTTTTTTAAAGTAACGTTCCCAACACTGGATATAATATATAGTCTAATTAAATACAAAATCTACACGATATAACATATAAACATCTTTTTTTAAATTTTGTTTTACCTATTAAAGTTCATTATAACTGCCAAAAAAATGTTTTCCAGACTAATTTGTGTTTGGGGAACAAAAACTACCCGTCACCTGATCAGTTGTGAAAAAAATGTCATATCCTTTAACAATACAACTTATATTGTTTGGCTGGATGGGACTATGATTTTTGCCCATTGTGTGGCTGTGGTCAGCATCAATGAAAGCTTTCAAGCTTTATATTCGAGACTATACTCCCTGCAGTAAAACTAGCTGTTCTCTGATTTACAAGTAAAAACACAACCAAGAGTGCACATTTGAGATCACTTTGTTCTGCTCTGTTATCTTTAAACTTCAAATAATGTGGCTCCTCTTATCCCCTAAAGTTGATCCCAGGACACACCCGAAAAAATTCATCCTCTCTGCCCCTCCTTGTTCTTTTCCCTTCCTTCGCTTCTTGGTATAGCACTGCGTGCATTGTAGTCATACGGGATGACTCACCCTGACACACCAACCCTGACTGCTGTTATTCACTCTAGTTCATACAAGCAGACACACCTATGAGCCACTCACCAGGAAACACCCGTTCCCACATATCCTAGTTTTGAACTATTACTATATTTTTTATGACTACTCCAGCATCGTTGGATAACTCACATGATCCAAATGAAAAGCAAGAGATCCTCTTGTTTAGATTACAGTGACTAATCTCACAAATATGCATTTGCCTCAAACTGAGCTTTGTTGCATTTGCTGTGGCCATTTCGTGTCTTTTTCCCCCCCTCACATGGTTTTGGAACTCTGCAGAAAAGCATGACTGTTTTGTTCCTTGACATTCTTCGCCTGTTTGTTATCCAAAAGTTTTTATTGCATTGGGGAGACAAAACTCCTACACCACGAAAGCAACAAGAGAACACTGGAACACATGCACATTGTTTCAGTTGTTTCAAACGTTTTGTCTGTTCTTCTGGTTACAGTATTTATAAGATGTCTGATAATGTCGTATAAGGTTTTCAAGTACTGGCTTCTGCAACATATTTCTTGTATTTCATGTGTTTTTACTCAAATCAACTTGCCACTCCCTTTGCTTCTTTACAGGGCAGACAGTAAAACCTCTTTCTCGTTTGGAGAATTCATCCTTTGCTTACCATTACACAGCCCTGAATATGGGTGTGACACGTGGATTTGTTCACTATGTGCCTCAGGGTTTTCTCTCTGCCTGTCTGTCTTTCCGTCTGTTTGCCTCAAAACCAACCAACCACCCTCCCTCCCATCCCAGAACCACATATGCACACCTACAATGTTTACCTGCATTGCTGATGTGATCTAAGGCAGCTGAAACAGCCCTTTAAATGAAGCAACCACAGACGTCTTACTCAATCAAATGTGAATTAGACCTTGTGAAACCTATTTTGTGAGATTAGGGCAGGTTAAAACAAAGCAAAACTATTGAGGGAGAATTTAGGGGTATAGAGGAACATGTGAGACGCTTCAAGGAAAGGCTGCTTTTTGACAAGGATGAAGGATTGATTTGGTTTGGTCGCTGCAGGGTAAATCCTGAAGCAAACGAACCCCTTGCAGTAAACATAAAACAGGAAGAACTGAAAAAGTGTCAACGGTAGGGTATAGGTGGCAAGCCCGATTAAATCAGTATTCCAGGTCTTCCAGGTATCTCATCAGCCATGCAAATCATGTGTATTCAATTGTTGCTTCAGGTATACATTTCACTTTACTTTACTCTTGGGGTTACTTTTTATCTAAAAACTTTACATATAGTTGTGTGTGTGTGTGTGTGTGTGTGTGTGTGTGTGTGTGTGTGTTAAATATTAAGTTCATCACAGAAGGGTAGTTGGATTTATATTATTTACATTATTGATTGAGACATTTTTGAGGTGGACATGCAAAGGCCATCACATATCTTCAATTTGATGTATTGCGTAATGCAAACATCTTGAGTTAGCTATAGATGCAGAGAATCCGTCTTCAAAGGTTTGTGCTCTGAATTGCATACTTGCCTCAGTGAACTATCACAAATTAGTCTAATTACATTTAATTGAATACTGGATTTAAAATGTTCACAGCCTTTATAATTTGAGTTAATTAGATTCATTATTCTATTTTTTTTTTCCAATATTTCGTTCAAAGCATTTGTCATTGCGAGCATCTGTAATTTGTCTCTTACTTTGTTTGTTCATTAATTCATTAATTCATTATATTGACTATGTTAAATTTAAAATGGGAACAGCTGATAACAAACAGCATAATTCAAACTCTTGCTGCATATCTTGATATGCAGCTCTGCATTGTTATAAAAAAATTCCTGAGATATTATTCTATTTTTCTTGAACGTTCTGACTCATGTTTATATAACGTTCTAAAAAAACATACACATTGTATTTTTCTGCGACTGTTATTTTGCCATTTAAGCCTTGTTTGTTGGCTGTCTGATCAGTTTGAATGAACTGTTGTCTTTGTAGCTTGTTTAAAATTAATAAACAAATATCTCTGTACTTTGTTATACCTCATTTTAGACATGCACAAATCATTTTGTCAACATATACCTGAAAGGTATCGATTTTAATTCATAAAATGTAGCTTTTAACCATTTAAAATATGTAAAATACTCAAAGCACCAATACCCTTAAAAAACAAGACTTTATGTTATTTTTACTTTTTATTCTTATTCAAAGAATCAATTGTTTAACTGCAGTGATGTTTCATTGTCACAAAATGAGAATGAAACTCCTCAGAGATCTCTGGATCTACACTGGATTTTCTATTATGAAAATGCTATGGAAATTATGTTGGACTATACAGACGCAGTGAACACATTATCAAAGGCAAGAAGCCCTCCTTCAGATTGCAACACATTTGATCTTTGTCATTAAAAACAAATGAAAACTAACAAAAGTAGAAAAAAAACCCTACATAAACTAATTCAAAATTAATTAATCAGAAAAGGTGCATTATGCACACACAGGACATTGTGGGACACATTGCACTCAGGCTATAGGCCTATGCACGAACAGAATATAGAAGACTAGGTTGTCACATGGGGGGTCACAAGAGTATAGTCAGTAGCATTTGATTTAATCAAACCTCACAAATGTGGGTTTTTTTTTGCTTGTATTTTTCTTTGAACATCTAGTTAAAAACTCTATTCCTCTATGCAAAGTAAAATGCCAGTATCATTTTCGCTATATAATAGCACAGTAAAATCAGACTATAGCATTAATCAACAGTCAAATAATGAAAACTAATTAAATAAATGAACAGATATATAATTTGTTGTAATGTGTTATACCTTTTTTTAGGAAGAGACATGCACAAAAAAAATCATTTTACAAATGTACAATAGTCTTTGCTTAGTTTGTGCCCTTCCTAAAAGATTGGGATCATGTGCCACCATGTGACATTTTATATTAGCCTACGCAATAGTATAGGGAAACGGGTCTATTTGTCACAGTTTCTACTCCGGTTCAGGCTAATTTTTGAAAGTTTGGATTTTTTTATTAAACATAGTAGGTAGGCCTATGTTAATTACAATGTTTAAAACACTTAACAAATTGCCTCAATAAAGATGTGCCAACTTGCACCAACCTTATAATAAAATGAGTCTGACTCTTGTCCTAAGAGTTTAAATCTGATTCCAATCCACATTCACGCGCTTTATCGCTGCGTTAAACCTGCATGTCACTCAAACAGTAGGTGGGCTGGACTAAAATTATAAGGGTCCACTCCCCTACTACACCGTTACCCCCGCCCTCTTCTCCAGTGAAGAACTCCACAGACCTAGCCCAAACTCTGCCATTCTCCATAGCCCGGAGTTACAAGCACACTGAGGAAACGAAATATCGCTAAAGTGAGAGGAAGAGAGAGAGAAGTAACTAACAAAAACAAGAAAATAATAAAGCGAGGCTTCAAGCCTCGAGAACGAGAGAGAGAGAGTACACGAATACGTCAAAGTTTAGTTTGGAAAGCGTGGTGGAAAACTTCTGGGCTGTGGCAGAAAGCTGTGGACCGCGGATGATGCCAGAGCAAAGGTGTTGAAGGTTCCAGGTATGTTTGTGTATCTCCTGAGGTTAATGAGTTATGCAGTTCTGGTGTGCGACGCTCACGTTGCATTTAAAGCAGTTTTCCACAGACTGTCTGTGAACTTATAATATTCTTAATTATGCCGAATAACGCTATAAATTTGCTTATTTGGTTCTTAGAAAGTCTATTATATGTCATAAAATCTCAATCTTATCATCTGTATTGTTGAAGATGAAGAGGGTGGGTGTGTATCTGCTCAATTGTCATCTGTTGCGCACGTTATTTTTTCTCCTAACATTACTAAAGTTTGTTTAGAATTAAGCGTTTATTTTGTTAAACTCGACCAGCTAAATCATTCAGAAAAAAAAAAGGATTTATAATTAAGGCAAATATTCTGGGTTTTTGCATGTCATGCAAAAGATACACCCAAAGAGTGCAACGTGGATAAGAAGGTTGTCTCTGACTTTGGTTGCATGACTTTGCCCACGCTGTAAAATAAAATTAAAAAAAGTTTAAAAGAAAGCTATATGCTCTATCATAATTTCCCCCCCACAGAAATGCATTTTTATACAGTACCATAAAGTCGTTTCACACATCCATAGAATTTTTATGTTTCCTCTTGAAACGAGTATTATCCTGCCATACCAAATCTGGTCATAGCTCAAGATTTTTGGTCAACGTCAGCACATATTCTGCACTGTGGATACATCGTTTTCTCATATTTTTCCACTTATTTCATTTTTTAGATGGAGTTTTAATTTGTTTGAAAGATTCTTAATAACCTTAAAAATAAAGTGTGAATCTTTAAATTTAGTTTGGGAATTCTGTCCTGTTTTGCCTTGATTTTCTTAACCTGGAGCCCTGGCCAGGGTGTGGGTAGTGAGTAAGAGGGGGTGAAGAGAGGAGGGGGTAATGGAATGTAGTGGTTTGGAAAGACTTACTAATTGAAACCAGGTTTGAAGCACAGAGGGGGAAAGTAAGGCTTGCTATGCAGGATAAAGAACAAGGTGTTTTATTCACACCCGACTGCGCCATGAGCGGTATTTCAGTAAAATCACAGAAGGTTTCTGAACAAAATAAGAGAATGGAAAAATAGATAAAAGAGAGTGAGACTGAGATAAAGGGGAGTGTTGCAAATAAGTGCTGAGATTTTTGAGATATCCATGGAGTGTTGACATCCAAAAAGCTGTCTTTCAGTTGATCTGATTTAAGATATCTTTTAAAAATGTCCACAAGCAGATTTTTCACATTTGGAGCCCATCCCCCTTCTCCTGCCACACCCAAAGCTTTCTTCTGTTTTGTCAGAACACAACTACATAGCAGACTAAAGCAGTCAACCAGTAGTACTGTACTATATTAAAGCTGTAATAAAGCAACTTTATTTAAATTGTTATAATTTTAGTCAATTATTTCATAAACTAGAAAAATTTGGCTGTGCAAGGGTATGTCTTTGGAGTCCGATGTTAAGTTTTCCATGTGTGGCTGCCTCAATTTCAGCAATTTCTTTCAACCTTGGTTGTATTTGAAGGTTACGAAGAGTTTGGTTTAAAACAGAACAGTGAGCTTCTTACTTATCTTGAATGATATAGGATTTGAATGTTGAGTAGAAACAATGTTTGGTGTCCTGTGTGTCTTTATCTGATGCGTGGTTGTCCTGGAGGTTTACAGTGGAGGCACAACTTTCTCCTGCTCTGTGTTGATAGGTCAGATTAGGGTGTGCTTCATAGGACCTTCTATTCCAGTGTGAAAACGGAAAGAGTCTGGACTTGTGCACACTTCCTTTGTCGTTTCCTTAAAGGCTTGTCGATGGAAACGCCAAGGGAGGAGTGGCAGGCTTCGTAACAGAATGTTTCATTCTCTTATTTGTTTGTTTTCTCACATCTTGAATCTTCTTTTTTTTTTTTTAAAAGGGTACAGAATGAAAGAAGTCAACTCCATGAATATGTGATTATCCATCACAGATAAGTTGTCAGCACAGAGCACACTTGATTTCGTAGATAATACCTTACAGGATGTAGGGATCATTTGAAGAGTTTTGAAGTATGAAGTCTGAGCTGAAGACTTTGTTGCATTATCTTGGTACACGTCTTCCTGTTCAGACAGACCCTGGAGTTGTCATCATTCCATGGTTGAGAAATACTGGGTTGAAGCTAAAACAAAGTTGGACAATACATTATGGCTTTGCCAATATGGTTCTGAGTCAGTCAGGCATTCATATTTCACAATTTAGTAGAGTAACACAGTCTTGAGCACATATGCCTTAATCAAGGGCAGATTCTCAAGATTTACATGAAGTTGTTTTTTTTAGCCCTTATGTAGTTTTTTAGTATCAAGAGATTTGTCTTCACACATAGGCTACTGCATACTTTTATTATTATAATAAATTTTGGCGTTTCCAATTGATGCCATTTACTGCCTTATGATTTTTTTTAAATACTTATTTTAATAGTATTATCTTCTGTGAATTGTTCCACACAATGTTAAAATTAATATTATATTTTTATATATATATTTTTATTATTGTCATTTTGATCATATGAATTTTCGTTTTGTATGAGCGTCTACAACACATGATAGACTGTACTTCCATTGTACTTCTGCAATCCAGTTGGATTACTAGATTACATTTGCTGTTGTGCTTGAAATAGAAGATACGGTCTGCATTTGATTAAGGTTTAGGATCTTGTGACAGGATGGTTAGTCTGTTTATTGTTTATAATCTTCAATTTCCAAGGCTGGCCATTTTGGTCTGACATTAATGCTTCAATTATGTGTGAGTCCTCTTGTTTTCAGAAACAGATACTTTTAGTACAAATGTTGCGCTTAAACCGTAATTTACTGGGGTAACAAGTAAATCGGTTATATTGTAGCCAAGGTAAAAAGCATGCAATGCATGCTACTTGCATGGCATGTAGCAAATATTTCCTGGTAGCCACACCTGTCATTGCTGGGTTAAATATTGATTTTGGTTTTTGCATTTTAATTGAACAAGTACAAATGTGTGCAATTAGTGAAAGTGTTTACTGCTAACTAACTACTAGTACCTGTATACCGGTAGTTAAAGGCCACTGTTACAATATGCTTCAAGCATGTTTCAAGTAAATGTAAAATGACCAAATAATATTCCATATCAATGAATAACAGCAAAGATACTCTGCAGTGACACTACATACATGGCATGTAAGAGTTGCTTGTGACGATACTGTTTCAAAGTTGCACGCTTATTTGGAAAGTGTTTTATATGGCAAATTAAACACTGAGGCCATATTTTAATAGTTCTAATGCATTCAAAAGTATTCTTTAAGGTAATTTGATGATCAGCATTTATTGACGTAGACTTAACGTTTGACTACAGCTCCAACTACATCACACCATTTCAGTAATGTAGGAATGCACATCTATACTTGTTTACAACAGCACAAGGAGACGCAGCAGAGGTTATATCATTCTAGGTGCAGTTTACATGAGTTCGTTTCTAGTTGAATTGTAGATAAGAGTTAAGATCTGACTAATTTAGATGTTTCAAACCACATGCCTTTTCACTTCTATACAAAACACTTGGCAGTGCTGTTTCAGACCTAACTATAAAACCATCTGATGGTAGCTGGAAAGCGAACCACCTTCCCATCAGTCATCACTATGTATTTGATTGCTGACTCATATCCCTTGACTCCGTTTGAAAAGCCTTGTTAACAGGATAAACAAACATGTCAGGGTAGACAAAAAAACGTGACTCAATGTGAATACTGACAGCCTTTTGCTAATATACATGTATCTGAATTATGTAAATGTTTCTCTAACATTTCATTAATCAAGATACATTTAGTGTAATTCACTACAACACTTTTTTTAAAAATGGTTTAATTTTGATTCCTGTTTGTTCCTCTAAATAGTTGATATTTCCACAATAAAATTGAAAGCGTATGTCTTTGCACGAGAGTTTGGTCACTTTGTGGGTTTGAATTGAGTCGATGTGGAAGTAAAAGTTAAATTTTTAACCAAATTGTAGTTATCCCTTTTTATGTATGAGCTCTTGCTTTGTCAAAATTGCCTGCCTCTTGCCAGAAAAATGAATGATGAGCATTTAATGGGGAAATATGAATTACACTTGTTACAATAAAAAGTATCCTGTAATTTGCTTTGGAAAAACGTGTCTGCTAAAGAGCCAAGTAACCAAGCATCCCCTGTAAGCAAAGCCAAAGGCCACAATTTATGTTATTGCATTGTGGCTGACTGTATGTGTGTGCGTCTGCTATTGTACATTACAACACTTTAATGGAAAAAGTGTGGCATTAAACCCCAGCAGTGGCTCTTCTATAATTAGTGGTTTGGTTGTTTGCCCAACAATTCTATCACTTATCTACCCCTCTGCATTGCTGAAATGTGAGTTATTGCACAACTATAAATCCACATTTACATTGGAGCACTAAGACCTTTTAAACCATGCAAACAATCATTTTATGACTTCTTTTGCTGTGCATTAATCAGTGTCATGAGGGGCTTCTGTTAGTCTTTATACATTTGGAAATCGGCTGGCTTCCTTCCTTTAATGAAATAAGAAAAGGATCAGGTTTCCTTGCTTCATTTGGTGTTAGTAAGTGGAAACTTTGAAAGAGTACCCTGTTTTTGTACCCAGCTCAGACCCACTGGGTGAGTTAAGTGGTTGGGTAGAGAGTACATTGCTTTGGAGTTAGTCACTGCAGGAGAGGCTGGGCTCTCTTCCAGTTGGCCTGACTGGTCTATCAAAGGAATGCGTGTGACTGGAGGCCTGGGTGGGGCTCTCGGCTCTCTGCATGTGCGCTATGTGCGGGCTTGAGAGATGGTGTGAGTGTAGTTTCTCTCTTATTGTGCGAAGGGCGTGTCCCCAGCTTTGGATTTGCAACGTTTGCTGCCTGTGTTGTGCTATAAAGTCTGCTCTTTTTAGATTTGCACAGTTGTTGCCAAACGACCTCTGCCAGATGGAAGCATTGCGGTGTCATCTGACACATCTTAGACCTGTGATTATGGTCGCGTTTTGTACTAGTACCAGTCTTTCTCATGCACGACAATAGAAACTTTGAGAAACTTTGTGAGGATATTTATTCTGTGAAATTGAGCGGTTGGAAAGCTTTTTAAAGCTAAATGGCATTCTTTTAAATTCAGTACATGTGCAAAACTTTGTTAGTAAAAATTATTAGTGAGCTTGTTTGAAACCTGTGGTTTTGTTCGGCTAGCTCCACCTTAAGCGAGGTGACAGCAAACTTGATACAACTAAGTGCAGGGTTAGTAGATGTCACCCGTTTGAGTGTACACAGCTGCTCTGCCAAATGTTGTTCTTTGCAAACAGTGTGACAGCCCCGTCCAGACTGGCCTTTATCACAGCGAGCCTATGACTATTTCAGTCACAGCTCAGAAATAACCGTCCGTTAATGAAACGACAGGGCAGTGATAGGTTCTAGCAATGGTTTCCAAATAATAAACAAAGAAGTTAGAGCTGGCAAAGAGAAAAAGCAATGCGTTTTCGTTCCTACTGATTCAACCCCTTCAGAATAGCTAGCAGCTCATTTTCATGACTTATTGTGCAAACTCCTCAAGTGATTGCTTTTGTAAATGTTTAGAGCAAAGGTTTGTCCATTCTTTTTTCAGTGGGACAGATAAATACTTTGATTATAAGTTAGGGTAAATATACTATTTTCTTGGGGCAGCTTTAAATAAACACTTTTGCTGTTAACAGTTGTTTTCTAGCAGAGTCAATAACTGTATTGGAATTGTACCGAGGAGAATTGATATCAGGGCAGGTCCACGCAAGCATGTACCTGTCTGTGCTGATTCCAGCATTTGTTTGCTGTGCTAGTGTTACAGTCTTTTCATGCTTTTCTGCTGTAGAGGAAAGTAACCACATCTGTGATCCGACTTCAGTCATAAGGCATAAAAAAAATGATATTAGTATCACTGAAACCACATTTAATTGATCTCTCTTATAGTGTTCACAGAAACTCACATGCATCAAGGGCTGAAAGACATGTTTATGTAACGAAACAAATTCCCAACATTTCTCTACCCTATACCAAAAGGCTTAAAACAGATATCTCTTTGTCCTCATCCTCCTCCATGCAGAAATTATCAAAAGGGAATGTTAAATTGGACTGGAAGCCACGGGACAGCTTCAAAGGCCATGCAGCATGAAGGACAATTCAACACTTTAAAGATTGAAATATTGTATATAAGAGCTTATGGCACTTGCATTCACCAACTCAGTAGTTAATGTCCTTGATAATGCCTCTCTGAGTTGAGGGAGTGTTTTATTTGTTGTTTTGTAAGAAGTCATTTGATTCAGCCTTGAAGCCTTGCATGAGATTAAACAATTGACACTTATCAGTTTTGGTTAACTAGAGAGTTGCATTATTTAAACAAATAGTGGAGCAAATATTGAACTACTTGACAGGAGTTGTTTCCCACATGAATTGGCCATCTAAACCTTTTCATTAATGAAATGAAAAACTACTGATCCCTCTTTTTTTTTTCATGTAAGATAAGAGTGGATAATGACGTTTGATAATTTGGTTTCTGTGAAATTAAATGAGCGAAATGACAGCGTAGTTTAGTCTCCAGTGTCTTCGGCCGTACCATGTGACTAGTGGAGCTTTTAGGCGATCAAATGAGGATTTGCACATGATGTTTGCTTTTCTGTGAGAAACTTACATGAACTTTAATTTTGCTTGTGGCAAGTGACAGTTTCATGGCATTGGCATGGCTACTATGAATGGCTTGCTACATCTCACTTGGTTTTAGTTTACAGTCCTACATCTTGAATTACTTCCTGACATCAACGTTGCAAACAAAGGCTTAGGCGACAGTGTGAGAATTTAACTTACTGATGCGTTTTTAATTTTAGACAACTGAAATTGTCATTTAATTAAACAGTAAAATCTGAGTATGACATGCAATTTTGCTCTTTCTGTAGTGTTCAGAGCACAGGGTGGATTTGCAGTCATGTGAGCATGAGTTTATTTTGAGGGAGTGATGTTGGTAATTGTATTTAACAATAGCTACTTATCAAACTTGGAATTTAAACACAAAGCTAATTGCGTGTTTCTGCCTAGGCAAAAACTATTCAGACAATTATTTAACAGAAACATCCAGAGAAAATAGTTAAGCTTGTGCAGACACATAAGCTCCTGTCTTGCAAAGGAAAACTCCCTGTGTTGTGTGCTCATATTGTAACTGTTTCAGTCACTGTCGCCCTCTTAGGGCAAAAAAAAGTATAAAACCAACTAGGGTGGGGCTGCATTTTTGAAGCAAAAGGGAAATTAAGTCTGCCTGATTCACTAGCTTAAGGTCTCGAAACCATGCAAACTAAAGTATTTATATTAAGAGCTTTTCACTTTAAAAGATAACAGGGTGGTGGTTGTTTTATTCCTTTTCCACTGAATGTACATTTTGTAATTGACCGTTTTAGATTGGTCGGACTCTTTGATGCATGGAAATATTTGGAAAATACATTGCTTTCTTTCAGAATATAACAGAAGACGGGAGAGCGTTTGAGCTTTAGCCTCGGCAATTCAGTAGGTTCCCTTATCCTCCCGGAGTTAAAGTAATTTATTTTATCAATTTGTGTGGAATGTTAATGCGAAATAGAATTATTACAGTGCACTTAAACCTGTCCAACCTGATATGATTTTATAGTAGGTGCGTTCTAAATTATTTGTTAACTAAATCAATTCAACTTTTTAGATTACCGTAAAACTTCAAATAATAGCCGAGTCCCAAATAGACGCCTGTCTCTTTTACACGCCTGGTGTGGCTGCAGGTTTGGGTAAATAAAGGCCGGTCTCAAATAGAGGCCGGGTCTGTTTTTTTTAGTTTCGGGTTGTATTTAACCTTCTAAAACCCGTCAGATCGTCCGCTTTTTGGCGGCCGAAAAAGCACATTTGTGTCCCGCCAAGCCAAAGCCTTTTTTGATCGGTGAGTGATGTAGCGCTTGACAGGGCGCATAACGAGCAGAGAGCGCGCCCCGGCCGCGCGCGCGCACTCTCACGTCTTCATACAAAACGAGCGCTGTCTTGCTCTCTCTCCCTCGCGCATATTAATCAAAATCAATTGACACGATAGTAAAAGGTCGGAAAGACAGCAGTTTCACGTGGAGCATTTGGTGATTTTTTTTAGAGATTCGAGACTCTAGGCTTACACTCAATGAACAACATCTCAACACTAAATTATAAAGGCCGGTCTCATATAGACGCCCGTCTCAAATACAAGCCGGTGCAGTTCGATGATTTGGGAAAATAAAAGCCCGGGCTATTATTTGAAGTTTTACGGTAAATTATTTTAGAATTAATATTTGCACTCATTTTATTGTTAATCAGAAATTCCACCTTGAGGGTTGCACAACCCTGCTTACTGTGACAAGTCAACATTCAGAAGTATGAAACCCCTTATGCACGTTTGTCTTTTCTCAATGTAGGCAGACAAGCCTTTAAACGTACCGTATGTAATTTTTGGCCACCAGGGGTCGCTAATCTCTTACAATAACAAAGGCGTATATCGATGACGCAAAGCATCAAGCGGAATTATGGATCTTGTCGTCAAGCTGATGGATCTTTTATGGATGAGTGAATACAGTGATGTTTTAAACATGACTGTGGTATGAAACAGGGTGTGATTGCTAACGAGAGACGTATACCAGCGCCACACGCAACGCGAGTCCCGCGTATATAAAGGAATAAGAACATTTCATTCTACCGAACTACACGCAAGTGCTGAATTAATAAGTTACTCAGGTAGGGTTGGGTACCGAAACGCGGTGCCAATAGGGAACCGGTTCTGACGTAAACGGTAGTAACCAGACCGAATAAGAACGAAAATTTCGGTGCCTGAGTCTCTGTGGCATAAGGCGCACACACGCAAAGTCTCTCGCTCTCTCTCCGCCGTGCACGCACTATACGGTTTATTGGAGCACTGTCTGTTCTGTCCCACATGCGCGCTTTTGCTCGCTCGCTCAAGCGTTCCGGGAGATTTTAACTAATTTGCGGGCATCAGGGAGCCGTTATCAATATGCGGGAGACTCCCGGAACGTCTGCTGATAGCGAGGGGATTATTGAAGATGTCGAAGACAAAACGCTCCAAGGTTTGGCTGCATTTCACGTGTAAAATTACGCGTCAGAACGATTGTCTGAACCCCATATAGAATCACGATTCACTCCAATCCATTGGCTGATGGCGCGGCCACCGCCTTGACGCTCACGTCATCGTGTTATATTAGCACGCGCATCCTCTGCTCCTCAGATTTCTCTGCCGAAAATGGAAGCTTGTCGGCAGCGCGAGGAGTTTGGCAGTGAACGCAGCGTCTCGTTCCCTATTCAGAGAACATGGGTTACACCAGTAACCAGAGACGTTCTCTTTCATAAGTTTACTCAAAGCTGCGTAGCTAAGACGCAGTGGGAACGAAATACCAAACTTGCCAAGCTAAGCGCTGCGTAACTAGTACAATGATCAGATAACTTACATGACTGGTTCAAGCAGACAAAACATGGGAACCTGTAGCTATGTCGATATTAGATAACCCAGGTAGTAATCTCTGTTAATCTCCAGTATTATTACATTGTTTGATACAATATTGTTTTATTTGAAATTATGTAATGTGAATTTTTATTTTATATTGGTTTATTTATTATTACCATATGTTACTTGTATTTATATTGTTTAAAGATATAAGTTAATATTGTGTCCAGTTTGGCCTTGTAAATAAAGGGGTATTATTTTTTGACAAAGTGTGTGCGGTTTCGTTTTCTTAAGTACGTGGAGCTCTCGGCATCTCGAAAGATTTTGATCTTTGTTCTAGTCCTCTTTTTGTCTCAAACTCTTGCCATGGTCCAAAATGTTTGAACAAAATAACAACAGCGTGAGCGTCCTGCAAAGCATAACCCAGTTGTCCACGTCTGTCGCCATGGTTACTATGGCAGTACGAGCGGAAACCGAGGGTAACGCGGATATGACGCCATTGACTGGCGGCGACTCACCCCTGCTGACACGTCCCGTTTCCTTGGTTAAAATCGCAATTTTCTCACGATTTACAAATAGTTGGAAACATTGGGGATATTGTAAGTAATCAACTAAACAAAATATTTAACATTGGCCTAGTGGTTTTTGGATATTTTACTGCAAAAATCCTACATATTGTACCTTTAAGAGGTGCAATAGGAAAGAGGGGCTCTTTCCTATTGCCACAGTTTGTCAAGACACTGGTTTTCATCAATGCTGCAAAAGATGCTTGCGTGAAAAATTTTTTTTTATTATATCTTAATGAATAGAAGAAAAAAACCTTCAATATCCATGTCCATTTGTTCAGATGTCTTTAGTCTGAATGCTCCTAGTGCAGTCAGACCATCTCAGGAGGTACTCTGAGAGTAAAGTGGGGTTGGCTTATAACGTGTATAAAACATCAGCTACTGTATAAGACCAACTAGAAGCTTCTGCTAATCAGTGAAAGCATGAGCGGTAACGCCTACTTGCCTTTCAGCAAGAACTACTTGGTGTATGTTATGTCACCTAATTAGGATTCATGGGTCAAGCTGTTTCTTTTCAAATCTACTAAGTCAATTTTTAAAACGGTTAAATGCAGGGGTTTCCCTTTTGCTTGTTTTGTTTCAATGTCTTACACACTATAGTAAGTTGCTCTTTGTTGCTAGACCTCAAAGTCCTTTAGGTCCTCATTACAACTCAACAGTTAACTATGTGTTCTATTTCATTGCTGAAGTCTTATGGTTGCACAAACACTTGCGGTATTATGAAGTATCTGCTTACATGGATCATCGCAGATCATATGATTTTGGGTGAGAGCCATACTTTAAGCAGATACCCTCCAAATAATAATTTAGTAGTGTCATGGTTTATACTCTTGTGAAAGCTAAATGTTGTCTGACAATCACATGGTCGCTTGAGAGGTGCCTGCTGGGGCACAAATAATGTATTATACACTGGTTTAGTGGCATGTTATGTGCCACTGTTACCTCTGATTGTTCCACATTTCAGACATGGATGTGCAGATGTGCCTTTTTTCCCATTCACAGAGTTTGCTCTTCCTGAGATGCATTACGAGGAACCTGTCAGAGCTGTGAGAACAATTGCTGCACAAATAGCACTGTAGATAGTTTTAAAAAAAGGTGAAGGAGGTGGAACATGTATACGGTACAAGATTGAGTGCAGGGTGTGGCATCATGTTAAAGGGATAGGTAACCAAACTGCTAACGGTAGCCATTGGCTTCCATAGTAGGCTTCCAAAAAATAAACTATGGAAGTGGATGGCTACCGACAACTATCTGGTTACCAACGTCCTTTAAAACAATTTATTTTGTGTTCAGCAGAAGAAAGAAACTCATGCAGGTTTCAACAACTTTGGGGGTGAGTAATGCCGAGTTCAGACTGCACGATTTTAGCCCCGATTTTGGCTCGCCGACAGGTTTTGAGAAATCGCCGACAAATGCCCGAAATCACAGGCAAATCGGTGCTCGTTCACGCGAGTGACAATCACGCAGTGTGAATGAGCAAAGACGCGATCTGAGAGAATCGCCGACGAGTCGCCGACGCCCGTGAGATATTTGGCATGCTAAATATCTGGACCTGTCGGCGATTCACAATCCTGCTGTGTGAATGTGTTCTGACTGAAAACTACATCGGCGATGACCGACAGCCAATGAGAGAGCAAGATACAGGGAGGAGGAGTTATAGACCAGAATATCAGAGAATATCAGAGATTTTCGCTACAAATCAGTGCACAGACAATTTGTAGGCTATCATTTTTAATAACAAATTCAGTGTTGCGCGAGAACTCCGGTCTCACGCACGCGTGATCTTCCGTTATTTCCTATCACTTCTCGCGTTTGTTTGGTTGTGAAACGTATTTTGCGGACCAGGCAGAAGTTGTCGGCGATTCTTTCTTTTGTAAAGTCATGCAGTGTGAAACCTCCTGTCGCCGATCCATCGTGCAGTGTGAACACAGCAGCAACTGAATGTTACCCCAGATAGTCATGCAGTGTGAAAACAGCTGTGACCCGATTATTTTGAAAATCGTGCAGTCTGAACTCGGCATAAGTAATAACAACATTTTCATTTTTGGGTGAACTATCCCTTTAAGAGGCAGAACATCTAACAAGCTGGGAGTGAAATAATAAGCTTTTGCAGTGCTTGCTAGGGAGTTCTTGAGTACACAGCATTGTAGGTTTTCCCCGTCTTCTTTCATAAATACTGGCTTTAGCCAACAATAATATAATAAGGATTTTTTTTCCTGGCTTTGGTTTTTACAGCTTCCATGTCTCATGTTTTACATTTCTCCTACTGTGGACTTTGTTTTACTGAAATTGCATGCATACTGTAAACAATTATATGATCAATAAGTGTGTTTTTACATTGCTTTTACTCAAAAGCTTGCAGCAAAAAGTTGAAATTGCTTAACTTATTTTGATAAACAAAATTCAGTTGAATCTTGTATAACTTAAGTCAGACTCAAGTCAGTTTGATGTAGTTTAGGTTGAAATGACTTAAACATCCAAGTTGATTGTATACTAAATTTAAGGCAGCAACTTTTTTTTTTTTTTTTTTCACAGTGCAGGGAGTTCTGATATCTATTAAGTGCAAAATATTGTGCATTATGTTGTTGCATGTGTGATGCGATTTTTTTTTTTTTAAAGAATTTGTAATTTAACAACCTGTGACAGTCACATAATAAAATCTAATATACAAGCCTTGTGATCTTTCATTTATTTGCCCAGAGTTTTTTTTTTCTCTTCAGTGTTGTTTATAATGTTGAGGCTGTCTATCCCCTTAATATTTGTCCACCTCTCTAATAGTCCTTTAGCATAAGTAGAATATTTTGTGTACAATTCAAATGGGTCGCAAATGTTTTGTGGTCTGTGCCATATCGAGGGAAGCCAGATTGACTCTCTCAAATGATCTTTTCTGTATACTGTCCTGCCCCGTCTTGCCTGGAGAACACTGGTCAACATGGACTCAAAATTAGGCCTCTTTCTCCCCATATTTAGTGGGAGGCAAGTGTTATTTATAATTTAGGGGGGAGGGAATGTTCTCATTCTAGAAAGTAAACAGAATTTCTCCGGTCCATTATGATGAATCTTTTTAGAGTCCCTATTCCCAGAAGAGAG
This sequence comes from Rhinichthys klamathensis goyatoka, assembly GCF_029890125.1. Lineage (NCBI taxonomy): Eukaryota > Metazoa > Chordata > Actinopteri > Cypriniformes > Leuciscidae > Rhinichthys > Rhinichthys klamathensis. The sequence goes on from NW_026606611.1 coordinate 6,465,426, forward strand.
ACTGTACATTTTAAAAGGATACATCTTATAAAGGTGAATTATCAACTTTTAGAACTTATACTTTTACTTATTTAAGAATATAACATTAAACATTATCTAAGAATATACTTTTCTTACTTATAGATTAACTAATATAGACAGACTAAAACACAGAATAAAAGCAACAACTTTAACGTTTAACTATGATTTTTTTATTTTTTTTTTATTCTTGAATAACCATAAACCTTTGCAGTTCCTTGACCATTGCTGAAAGAGTAAATATATTTAAATTTATATTTTTAACTTTATCTATCATTGCTCAGTTTCATGAATTGTGGAGAGTTTCAGCCTTCAATATTTTACAGCATTGTATTCACACATTTTATTTTGAGTGTACATTCCTTCGGTAATCCACTAAGGTCAGGGTCAGGCTTTTTTCAGAAGTGGGTATACTTACTATTTTCAAGGGAGCATTCAGGTTACTTAAATAACTCTCATACATGATCCCACCAAATTCATGATCACATGATGAGACGAAGCTTCTTTCAATTTTCGTCTACAGATTTGACTTTAGTTGTGCTTGGCTTTCTCTACAACAATTCGTTTTGTTTTCCTTTTGATTTAAGCAACGTGCTTTTTGTACTTTTTCTCTTTCACCATGTGCCCAGTTTCTCATTATTTCCTCATATCAGATTCTAGAGATTTAAAAATTCTGGATCTAATTAATTATTTTGTAGTTATGTTATTTTATATTTATATTGTTACTGCTATTACATACAGTTATTCTGAGATCATACAAGAAAATAAATTCAGTGACACTGCATCAAGTATATAATTTATAATTAAAATGAATAAACTTTATTTGAAAATGTTAGTGAAATATGCAAGTAGGTGTTCTCATATCCAAAAGGTCCTGTGTAATTGTAGTGTGGATGATTGTGAGGGGGTGATATCTCTAAAACAAATAACTTATTGTTTTTGAAAGCTGGAATGCCAGGCCCACGTCAGCTAAATAACTCCATGTTAAGCAATGCTCATCAAGTAAAAACCTCCCTGCTCTGCAAACTACTGTTTGATATTCATTTTAAGGATATCAAACGGTTTTAAAAATGTTTAAGCTGTATATTAAACTGAGCCTAATACATTTAGTGACTGTAGCGTTTGGCTTATTTGCAATACATAAGAAGTTATTGCTCTTGTTGTGAAGTGTTTTATGCTGTGTGTGCAGTGCTTTGTGTCCATGCTGAAGAAATACATGGAATACAGATAGTCTGTTCAAACTAGAAAGATGTGCTAAGTTCCCAAAGAGAAATCATGCTTGTTTAATCAACTTTTTGTTGGAGATTGTATTGCCATCTAGTGGTCACAGGTTGATCCTCATTTACAGTTTTTTTTTTTTGTGTGTATTAAGGAAAGATCAAGTGCTGACACGGTCCACACTAGGGGGCAGGCGAAGAAGCAACACATTTAGAGGTATACTGAATGAATAGATGCATGTTATAGCTATGTGATGTTAATAGCTACATGTAATTTACAGCATAGCAATTGATAAAGTTTTGTATAACATTTTTAGATAATTGCTTGTGCTCATTTATAACTCAATCAAAACTACAGATTAGGCAACATATACCTAGTATATTTGGTATTGTATTATAACAGTTCTACTGTTTCAATGTACATTGTGTAATGTTTTCTCATTTTATTTATTCATTGATTATTTGTATTTTTTTTTAAAGATGGCTGACGAGCAGGAAACAAGGGAAGTGCTTTACCCACAGTGGATGGGCCCTGATAAGCATGGGCTCACCATAGAACAAAAAGGTCAAGGAGAGATTTTTGTCACAGAGGTTAAAGAAGAGTCCCCTGCTGCTCATACTGGAAATGTGTATGAAGGTATGTAGTTAAAATAACCCTGCATGTTCTGATGGATTGTGCAAACATTTTATAAATCTTATTTTCTAATGTTTCTAGAATGTTTGATACTTAGAGCAACATTTGAGCGGCATTCCCTTTGTTGGTGTTGAGCTATTGTCTGTGAGCTAATGCTCTTGTAGTTCTTCCAAATACAATTTACATATTGTTTAGTTTGAACTTTCCATGTACTGCCCTTTGTAACAGGTGACCAAATTGTGGGGGCCACCATTTACTTTGACAACATGAGCTCAGAAGAAACCGCTGAGCTACTGAAGACTCTAAACCGACATAAGGTTGGACTAAAATTACAAAACAAGACTGGAGACAAGTCACCTTGCCGCTCTCCAATGGGAACATTGTCGTGGGAAGGACGTGGAGGGTTAGGAGGCTCTAGTTCAGACATTCTCCTGGTAATGTGACCTCAGTTGTTGGTCCATGTGTTATATGGTACCAGCACCATGACCATGTGAACCATACATTTTATTAATTTTAAATGTTGTTATTCAGTATTGGTACACATTGTATTAGAACAAACATTGTTACAGTCAGTGTCAACTAATTTTAGTTTCATCAGTATTTCCATATTTAACTAATTTAACTTTTATTTGTATATTTGTTTCTTACATTTAAATTTCACACAGACATGGAATATCATACTAATATTGTAATTCCTTTACTTTAGAGTGGAGATGACGAAGACTACAAAAGAATCTTCACTAAGAAGATTAAACCTAGACTGAAGTCTGAGGATCTTGCTGAGGGTGTTGATGTGCGTACAGAGCGTCACAGCAGCACAAGCAGTGATGGTTGCACCGTTACTACAATCACTCGGAGAATAACTACCTACACTGTGGACATGCCGGGGGGGACTAGTCAGCAGATTGATTCCACAAGCCCTGAGTTCAAAATGCAGGTCTTGCAGCATGAGCAGTCAGAGGGGGATTCTTCTCAAATCAGATTACCACATAGTAGCCTTGTTAGCAGTGCACACGGAGGTATAAAAATGGGGGACATATCTCTTGGCGGGCCCCATATCACTGGCTCCTCTGTGAAGCACTGTAGCACAGGATCTATCACAGCAACAAGTGAATTAGAGGGTAGTGGGAGAGAGATTGCATTTAATGTGTCAGACACTGGATTGTCAGGGGGGAAAGGACAGAGGATGATAGAACGTTTTGGAAGGACTGAAACTTCTACAGGCAGTAGTAATCTCTCTGGCAAAGTAACCATGGGGTTAGACAAAGAAGTGGGAAATGTTTCTTCTCCAATGGAAGCTGGTTTTAAACCATCAAGTGTGATAAAAGAAACTGGGTTTGCTACAGTTAAGGGCCCTGTTCTGAACACTCGTGTTTCAGGTTTTTCCATTAGTGGAGATTCAGGGGGCAGTTTTGGCAGGGAATCTTTGTCTGAAGCGCTTAAGGATGGGTCTGATGATAAAACCAAATTGTCTAAATTTAGCATAGATGTTCAAGGGCCCAAGGTAAATATTAAACTACATGAAATCAGCCAGGGTTCGGATTTTGCCATCCCAGATGTAGACGGTAAAGTCAAGTTACCAAAAGTCGAAACTAGGGGATCAGTTGTTCACGCAGAGGAAATTGGTGGTGAACTCAGGATATCCCATGTGAAAGAACCACAATTTGGAACTAGGCAGTTTACTGTAGAAAGTCCTAATGTAGAAGTGAATCAAAATCTTAAAGATGTTAGTCAAAGAGATTTTAGCTTAACTGGCAATCAGGATCTGTCAGCTTCATCATTTAGAGTGAAAGGCACTAATTTGGAGGGCTCCAATTTGGGCACTGATGTAAAACTGTCCTCATTTGGACTTAAAGGTCCAAAGTTTCAGGTACCTGATACAGTAGTAAGTCTCCCCGGAGCTAACGTTAAAATTACACAACCAGATATGGACATCAGGGGTCCAGAAAAACACATTGAAGGACATGAGGGTAAAGTCAAAGAAGCCAAATTTAATGTGCCATCAATCTCTGGTCAGGGAACTTATATGCCACATGTGGACTTAAACCTGAAAGGACAAAAAGTGAAAGGAGATGTTAATGTGTCCGTTCCAAAGGTTGAAGGGAACATTATGACACCAAAATTTGATATTAAAGAATCAGATCGTGAGAGTGCTAAGGGTGACTTTACAGTTTCAAAGGTAAAAATGCCCTCATTTGGAATGAAAAGTTCAGAAGAGAAGGGTTCAAATGTTGATCTAAATCTTGCAAAAGCAGAAATGGAGATTAAAGCAAAAGATGTAGATATCAATACCATAGAGCTTAACATTGAGGGATGTGATAGGCAAGTTAAAGACAGCAATGTCAAGATAACATCAATTTCCGGTCCAAAGGTTTCTGTACCTGATGTGAACTTAAACGTGAAAGGGCCAACACAGAACGTCTCCACTCTAAAAGTGAAAGGAGATATTAAAGCACAGAAAGTTGAAATTGAAGGCCCTGGCATTGAGGATTTTGAGGGTGGTTTTAAGCTACCAAAAATCAAGATGCCTTCCTTTGGAATCAAAGGTCCAAAAGTGGAGGCACCTGATGTTGACATAAATCTTCGCAAAGCAGACATGGAAATTAAAGCTCCAGATGTGGATATCAAGGGTCCAGAGATGGAAAAATCTGATGAAAAAATTAAGGGGTCCAAATTCAAGATGCCATCAATCTCCGGTCCAAAGATTTCCATGCCAGATGTGGACTTCAACCTGAAAGGCCCAAAACTTAAGGGTGATGTTGACGTGTCTATTCCAAAAGTGGAAGGAGATATTAAACCTCCTAAAGTCAATATTGAAGGCGCAGACCTTGAGGGTCCTGATGGTGGGTTTAAGATGCCAAAAATGAAAATACCATCATTCGGACTTAAGGGTCAAAAAGTGGAGGGTCCAGATATAGACGTGAAAATCCCTAAAGCCAATATTGAGTTTAAAGCACCAGATGTGGATATTAAAGCTCCAGAGCTTGACATTGAAGGACCTGAGGGAAAAATGAAGGGCCCCAAATTCAAGATGCCATCAATATCCGGTCCAAATATTTCCATGACAGATGTGGACTTCAACATGAAAGGCCCAAAACTTAAGGGTGATCTTGACGTGTCTGTTCCAAAAGTGGAAGGAGATATTAAAGCTCCAAAAGTCAAAATTGAAGGCCCAGTCCTTGAGGGTCCTGAGGGTGGGTTTAAGATGCCAAAGATCAAAATGCCATCATTCGGACTTAAGGGTCCAAAAGTGGACGGTTTAGATGTTGATGGGAAAGTCCCTAAAGGCGATATTGAGGTTAAGGCACCATATGTAGATATCACAGCTCCAGAGCTTGACATTGAAGGACCTGAAGGAAATATCAAGGGCCACAAATTCAAGATGCCATCAATTTCCGGTCCAAAGATTTCCATGCCTGATATGGACTTCAACCTGAAAGGTCCAAAACTGAAAGGAGAAGTTGACGTGTCCGTTCCAAAAGTTAAAGGTGACATCAAAGCACCAGAAGTAGATGTCAAGGGCCCAGAGCTTGACATTGAGGGACCTGAGGGAAAAATCAAGGGCCCCAAATTCAAAATGCCATCTATGTCTGGCCCAAAGATTTCTATGCCAGATGCTGACTTCAACCTGAAAGGTCCAAAACTGAAAGGTGATGTTGATATGTCCATTCCAAAAGTGGAAGGAGACATTAAAGCACCAAAAGTTGAAATTGAAGGCCCAGACCTTGAGGGTCCTGAGGGTGGTTTTAAGATGCCAAAGATCAAAATGCCATCATTTGGAGTTAAAGGTCCTAAAGTGGAGGGCCCAGATGTTGACATCAATCTCCCAAAAGCAGATGTTAATGTTAAAGGACCGGAAATTGACATCAAAACTCCTGATCTTGACATTGAGGGACCTGAGGGAAAAGTCAAGGGCCCCAAGTTCAAAATGCCATCTATGTCTGGCCCAAAGATCTCTATGCCAGATGTTGACTTCAACCTGAAAGGCCCAAAACTCAAAGGTGATGTTGATGTGTCCATTCCAAAAATGGAAGGAGATATTACAGCACCAAAAGTTGAAATTGAAGGCCCAGACCTTGAGGGTCCCGAGGGTGGTTTTAAGATGCCAAAGTTCAAAATGCCATCATTTGGAGTTAAAGGTCCTAAAGTGGAGGGCCCAGATGTTGACATCAACCTCCCAAAAGCAGATGTTAATGTTAAAGGACCTGAAATTGACATCAAAAGTCCTGATCTCGACATTGAGGGACCTGAGGGAAAAATCAAGGGACCCAAGTTCAAAATGCCATCTATGTCTGGCCCAAAGATTTCTATGCCAGATGTTGACTTCAACCTGAAAGGCCCAAAACTCAAAGGTGATGTTGATGTGTCCATTCCAAAAATGGAAGGAGATATTACAGCACCAAAAGTTGAAATTGAAGGCCCAGACCTTGAGGGTCCCGAGGGTGGTTTTAAGATGCCAAAGTTCAAAATGCCATCATTTGGAGTTAAAGGTCCTAAAGTGGAGGGCCCAGATGTTGACATCAACCTCCCAAAAGCAGATGTTAATGTTAAAGTACCTGAAATTGACATCAAACCTCCTGATCTTAACATTGAGGGACCTGAGGGGAAAATCAAGGGCCCCAAATTCAAAATGCCATCTATGTCTGGCCCAAAGATTTCTATGCCAGATGTTGACTTCAACCTGAAAGGCCCAAAACTCAAAGGTGATGTTGATGTATCAGTTCCAAAAGTTAAAGGTGACATCAAAGCACCAGAAGTAGATATCAAGGGTCCAGAGCTTGACATTGAGGGTCCTGAGGGAAAAATCAAGGGCCCCAAATTCAAAATGCCATCTATGTCTGGCCCAAAGATTTCTATGCCAGATGTTGACTTCAACCTGAAAGGCCCAAAACTCAAAGGCGATGTTGATGTGTCCATTCCTAAAGTGGAAGGAGATATTAAAGCACCAAAAGTTGAAATTGAAGGCCCAGACCTTGATGGTCCCGAGGGTGGTTTCAAGATGCCAAAGTTCAAAATGCCATCATTTGGAGTTAAAGGTTCTAAAGTGGAGGGCCCAGATGTTGACATCAATCTCCCAAAAGCAGATGTTGATGTTAAAGGACCTGAAATTGACATCAGAACTCCTGATCTTAACATTGAGGGACCTGAGGGAAAAATCAAGGGCCCCAAATTCAAAATGCCATCTATGTCTGGCCCAAAGATTTCTATGCCAGACGTTGACTTCAACCTGAAAGGCCCAAAACTTAAAGGTGATGTTGATGTGTCCATTCCTAAAGTGGAAGGAGATATTAAAGGACCAAAAGTTGAAATTGAAGGCCCAGACCTTGAGGGTCCTGAGGGTGGTTTTAAGATGCCTAAGATCAAAATGCCATCATTTGGAGTTAAAGGTCCTAAAGTGGAGGGCCCAGATGTTGACATCAATCTCCCAAAAGCAGATGTAAATGTTAAAGGACCTGCAATTGACATCAAAACTCCTGATCTTGACATTGAGGGACCCGAGGGGAAAATCAAGGGCCCCAAATTCAAAATGCCATCTATGTCTGGCCCAAAGATTTCTATGCCAGATGTTGACTTCAACCTGAAAGGCCCAAAACTCAAAGGTGATGTTGATGTATCAGTTCCAAAAGTTAAAGGTGACATCAAAGCACCAGAAGTAGTTATCAAGGGTCCAGAGCTTGACATTGAGGGTCCTGAGGGAAAAATCAAGGGCCCCAAATTCAAAATGCCATCTATGTCTGGCCCAAAGATTTCTATGCCAGACGTTGACTTCAACCTGAAAGGCCCAAAACTCAAAGGCGATGTTGATGTGTCCATTCCTAAAGTGGAAGGAGATATTAAAGCACCAAAAGTTGAAATTGAAGGCCCAGACCTTGAGGGTCCCGAGGGTGGTTTCAAGATGCCAAAGTTCAAAATGCCATCATTTGGAGTTAAAGGTTCTAAAGTGGAGGGCCCAGATGTTGACATCAATCTCCCAAAAGCAGATGTTGATGTTAAAGGACCTGAAATTGACATCAGAACTCCTGATCTTAACATTGAGGGACCTGAGGGAAAAATCAAGGGCCCCAAATTCAAAATGCCATCTATGTCTGGCCCAAAGATTTCTATGCCAGATGTTGACTTCAACCTGAAAGGCCCAAAACTCAAAGGTGATGTTGATGTATCAGTTCCAAAAGTTAAAGGTGACATCAAAGCACCAGAAGTAGTTATCAAGGGTCCAGAGCTTGACATTGAGGGTCCTGAGGGAAAAATCAAGGGCCCCAAATTCAAAATGCCATCTATGTCTGGCCCAAAGATTTCTATGCCAGACGTTGACTTCAACCTGAAAGGCCCAAAACTTAAAGGTGATGTTGATGTGTCCATTCCTAAAGTGGAAGGAGATATTAAAGGACCAAAAGTTGAAATTGAAGGCCCAGACCTTGAGGGTCCCGAGGGTGGTTTCAAGATGCCAAAGTTCAAAATGCCATCATTTGGAGTTAAAGGTTCTAAAGTGGAGGGCCCAGATGTTGACATCAATCTCCCAAAAGCAGATGTTGATGTTAAAGGACCTGAAATTGACATCAGAACTCCTGATCTTAACATTGAGGGACCTGAGGGAAAAATCAAGGGCCCCAAATTCAAAATGCCATCTATGTCTGGCCCAAAGATTTCTATGCCAGATGTTGACTTCAACCTGAAAGGCGCAAAACTTAAAGGTGATGTTGATGTGTCCATTCCTAAAGTGGAAGGAGATATTAAAGGACCAAAAGTTGAAATTGAAGGCCCAGACCTTGAGGGTCCTGAGGGTGGTTTTAAGATGCCTAAGATCAAAATGCCATCATTTGGGCTTAAAGGTCCTAAAGTGGAGGGCCCTGATGTTGACATCAATCTCCCAAAAGCAAATGTTGATGTTAAAGGACCTGAAATTGACATCAAAACTCCTGATCTTAACATTGAGGGATCTGAGGGAAAAATCAAGGGCCCCAAGTTTAAAATGCCATCTATGTCTGGCCCAAAGATTTCTATGCCAGATGTTGACTTCAACCTGAAAGGTCCAAAACTCAAAGGTGATGTTGATGTATCAGTTCCAAAAGTTAAAGGTGAAATCAAAGCACCAGAAGTAGATATCAAGGGCCCAGAGCTTGACATTGAGGGTCCTGAGGGAAAAATCAAGGGCCCTAAATTCAAAATGCCATCTATGTCTGGCCCAAAGATTTCTATGCCAGATGTTGACTTCAGCCTGAAAGGCCCAAAACTCAAAGGTGATGTTGATGTGTCCATTCCTAAAGTGGAAGGAGATATTAAAGCACCAAAAGTTGAAATTGAAGGCCCAGACCTTGAGGGTCCCGAGGGTGGTTTTAAGATGCCAAAGTTCAAAATGCCTTCATTTGGAGTTAAAGGTCCTAAAGTGGAGGGCCCAGATGTTGACATCAATCTCCCAAAAGCAAATGTTGACGTTAAAGGACCTGAAATTGACATCAAAACTCCTGATCTTGACATTGAGGGACCCGAGGGGAAAATCAAGGGCCCCAAATTCAAAATGCCGTCTATGTCTGGCCCAAAGATTTCTATGCCAGATGTTGACTTCAACCTGAAAGGCCCAAAACTCAAAGGTGATGTTGATGTGTCCATTCCTAAAGTGGAAGGAGATATTAAAGCACCAAAAGTTGAAATTGAAGGCCCAGACCTTGAGGGTCCCGAGGGTGGTTTTAAGATGCCAAAGTTCAAAATGCCTTCATTTGGAGTTAAAGGTCCTAAAGTGGAGGGCCCAGATGTTGACATCAATCTCACAAAAGCAAATGTTGATGTTAAAGGACCTGAAATTGACATCAAAACTCCTGATCTTGACATTGAGGGACCCGAGGGGAAAATCAAAGGTCCCAAGTTCAAAATGCCTTCCATATCTGGTCCAAAAATCTCTATGCCAGATGTTGACTTCAACCTGAAAAGTCCAAAACTCAAAGGTGAAGTTGATGTAACAGTTCCAAAAGTTAAAAGTGACATCAAAGCACCAGAAGTAGATATCAAGGGCCCAGATTTTGACATTGAGGGTCCTGAGGGAAAAATCAAGGGCCCCAAATTTAAAATGCCTTCTATGTCTGGCCCAAAGATTTCTATGCCAGATGTTGACTTCAACTTGAAAGGTCCAAAACTCAAAGGTGATTTTGATGTGTCCGTTCAAAAAGTGGAAGGAGATATTAAAGCACCAAACGTGGAAATTGAAGGCCCAGACCTTGAGGGTCATCAGGGTGGTTTTAAGATGCCAAAGTTCAAAATGCCATCATTTGGAGTTAAAGGTCCTAAAGTGGAGGGCCCAGATGTTGACATCAATCTCCCAAAAGCAAATGTTGATTTTAAAGGACCTGAAATTGACATCAAAACTCCTGATCTTGACATTGAGGGACCTGAGGGAAAAATCAAGGGCCCCAAATTCAAGATGCCATCTATCTCCGGTCCAAAGATCTCCATGCCAGATGTTGACTTCAACCTGAAAGGGCCAAAACTGAAAGGTGATGTTGATGTATCAGTTCCAAAAATTAAAGGAGACATTAAATTACCAGGAGTAGATCTCAAGGGCCCAGAGCTTGACATTGAGGGTCCTGAGGGAAAAATCAAGGGCCCCAAATTCAAAATGCCATCTATGTCTGGCCCAAAGATTTCTATGCCAGATGTTGACTTCAACCTGAAAGGCCCAAAACTCAAAGGTGATGTTGATGTGTCAATTCCTAAAGTGGAAGGAGATATTAAAGCACCAAAAGTTGAAATTGAAGGCCCAGACCTTGAGGGTCCCGAGGGTGGTTTTAAGATGCCCAAGTTCAAAATGCCATCATTTGGAGTTAAAGGTCCTAAAGTGGAGGGCCCAGATGTTGACATCAATCTCCCAAAAGCAAATGTTGATGTTAAAGGACCTGAAATTGACATCAAAACTCCTGATCTTGACATTGAGGGACCTGAGGGAAAAATCAAGGGCCCCAAATTCAAGATGCCATCTATCTCCGGTCCAAAGATCTCCATGCCAGATGTTGACTTCAACCTGAAAGGGCCAAAACTGAAAGGTGATGTTGATGTATCAGTTCCAAAAATTAAAGGAGACATTAAATTACCAGGAGTAGATCTCAAGGGCCCAGAGCTTGACATTGAGGGTCCTGAGGGAAAAATCAAGGGCCCCAAATTCAAAATGCCATCTATGTCTGGCCCAAAGATTTCTATGCCAGATGTTGACTTCAACCTTAAAGGCCCAAAACTCAAAGGTGATGTTGATGTGTCCATTCCTAAAGTGGAAGGAGATATTAAAGCACCAAAAGTAGAAATTGAAGGCCCAGATCTTGAGGGTCCCGAGGGTGGTTTTAAGATGCCAAAGTTCAAAATGCCTTCATTTGGAGTTAAAGGTCCTAAAGTGGAGGGCCCAGATGTTGACATTAATCTCCCAAAAGCAAATGTTGATGTTAAAGGACCTGAAATTGACATCAAAACTCCTGATCTTGACATTGAGGGACCCGAGGGGAAAATCAAGGGCCCCAAATTCAAAATGCCATCTATGTCTGGCCCAAAAATTTCTATGCCAGATGTTGACTTCAACCTGAAAGGCCCAAAACTCAAAGGTGATGTTGATGTATCAGTTCCAAAAATTAAAGGAGACATTAAATTACCAGGAGTAGATCTCAAGGGCCCAGAGCTTGACATTGAGGGTCCTGAGGGAAAAATCAAGGGCCCCAAATTCAAAATGCCATCTATGTCTGGCCCAAAGATTTCTATGCCAGATGTTGACTTCAACCTGAAAGGCCCAAAACTCAAAGGTGATGTTGATGTGTCCATTCCAAAAGTGGAAGGAGATATTAAAGCACCAAAAGTTGAAATTGAAGGCCCAGACCTTGAGGGTTCCGAGGGAGGTTTTAAGATGCCAAAGTTCAAAATGCCATCATTTGGAGTTAAAGGTCCTAAAGTGGAGGGCCCAGATGTTGACATCAATCTCCCAAAAGCAAATGTTGATGTTAAAGGACCTGAAATTGACATCAAAACTCCTGATCTTGACATTGACGGACCTGAGGGAAAAATCAAGGGCTCCAAATTCAAAATGCCATCAATCTCCGGTCCAAAAATTTCTATGCCAGATGTTGACTTCAACCTGAAAGGCCCAAAACTCAAAGGAGATGTTGATGTGTCCATTCCAAAATTGGAAGGCGATATTAAAGGACCAAAAGTTGAAATTGAAGGTCCAGAGCTTGAAGGTCTTGAGGGTGGTTTTAAGATGCCAAAAATCAAAATGCCATCATTTGGGCTTAAAGGTGCTAAAGTGGAGGGCCCAGATGTTGACATCAATCTCCCAAAAGCAAATCTTGATGTTAAAGGACCTGAAATTGACATCAAAACTCCTGATCTTGATATTGAGGGACCTGAGGGCAAAATCAAGGGCCCCAAATTCAAGATGCCATCTATCTCTGGTCCAAAGATCTCCATGCCAGATGTTGACTTCAACCTGAAAGGGCCAAAACTGAAAGGTGATGTTGATGTATCAGTTCCAAAAGTCAAAGGAGACATTAAAGGACCAGAAGTAGATATCAAGGGCCCAGAGCTGGACTTTGAAGGACCTGAGGGAAAAATCAAGGGTCCCAAATTCAAGATGCCATCAGTCTCTGGTCCTAAAATGTCTATGCCAGATGTTGACTTCAACCTGAAAGGGCCAAAACTGAAAGGTGATGTTGATGTGTCCGTTCCAAAATTAGAAGGAGATATTAAAGGACCAAAAGTTGAAATTGAAGGCCCAGACCTTGAGGGTCCTGAGGGTGGTTTTAAGATGCCAAAGATCAAAATGCCATCATTTGGCCTTAAAGGTCCTAAAGTGGAGGGCCCAGATGTTGACATCAATCTCTCAAAAGCAGATATTGAGGTTAAGGCACCAGATATGGATATTAAAACTGCAGAGCTTAACCTTGAGGGACCTGAGGGCAAAATCAAGGGCCCCAAATTCAAGATGCCATCAATCTCCGGTCCAAACATTTCTATGCCAGATGTTGACTTCAACCTGAAAGGTCCAAAACTTAAAGGTGATGTTAATGTATCTGTTCCAAAAGTTAAAGGAGACATTAAAGCTCCAGAAGTAGATTTCAAGGGCCCAGAGCTTGACTTTGAAGGACCTGAAGGAAAAATCAAGGGGCCAAAACTGAAGATGCCATCAGTATCTGGCCCTGAAGGTCCTAATGTTGAGGTCAATATTCCGGAAACAAATGTTAAAAAGCCAAAGTTCAAGATGCCAAAATTTAAAATGCCAAAATTTGGTTTTAAGTCACCCAAAGGAGATATTGATGTTAATGTGCCCAGTAGTGATGTCAGTATTAAATCACCAGACATTGACATCAAAACCCCTGATCTGGACATTGATGGACCTGAAGGAAAAATCAAAGGTCCCAAGTTCAAAATGCCTTCTATGTCTGGTCCAAAGATCTCTATACCAGATGTAGACTTCAACTTGAAAAGTCCAAAAGTCAAGGGTGATATGGATATCTCTGGACCCAAGATTGCAGGTGACATAAAGGCTCCAAAAGTGGACATTGAAGGTCCTGATTTTGATATAGAGGGCCCAGAGGGTGGCTTGAAGATGCCTAAATTCAAAATGCCATCATTTGGATTCAAAGGACCTAAAATGGAGGGCCCAGATATTGACCTCAATCTCCCAAAAGCAAATGTTGATGTTGAAGGACCTGATCTTGACATCGAGGGACCTGAAGGGAAAATAAAAGGTCCCAAGTTCAAAATGCCTTCTATGTCTGGTCCAAAGATTTCTGTGCCAGATGTTGACTTCAACCTGAAAGGTCCAAAACTGAAAGGTGATGTTGATGTGTCCATTCCAAAAGTGGAAGGAGATATTAAAGCACCAAAAGTTGAAATTGAAGGCCCAGACCTTGAGGGTCCTGAGGGTGGTTTTAAGATGCCAAAGATTAAAATGCCATCATTTGGAGTTAAAGGTCCTAATGTGGAGGGCCCGGATGTTGACTTCAAAACTCCTGATCTTGACATTGAGGGACCTGAAGGGAAAATAAAAGGTCCCAAATTCAAAATGCCTTCTATCTCTGGTCCAAAGATCTCTATGCCAGATGTTGACTTCAACATGAAAAGTCCAAAATTCAAGGGTGATATGGATATCTCTGGACCCAAGATTGCAGGTGACTTAAAGGCTCCAAAAGTGAACATTGAAGGTCCTGATTTTGATATAGAGGGCCCAGAAGGTGACTTGAAGATGCCTAAATTCAAAATGCCATCATTTGGATTCAAAGGACCTAAAGTGGAGGGACCTGATGTTGACATCAATCTCCCAAAAGCAAATGTTGATGTTGAAGGACCTGATCTTGACATTGAGGGACCTGAAGGGAAAATAAAAGGTCCCAAGTTCAAAATGCCATCTATGTCTGGTCCAAAGATCTCTATGCCAGATGTAGACTTCAACATGAAAAGTCCAAAGGTCAAGGGTGATATGAATGTCTCTGGACCCAAGATTGCAGGTGACATAAAGGGTCCAAAAGTGGACATTGAAGGTCCTGATTTTGATATAGAGGGCCCAGAAGGTGGCTTGAAGATGCCTAAATTCAAAATGCCATCATTTGGGTTCAAAGGACCTAAATTGGAGGGTCCAGATGTTGATATCAATCTCCCAAAAGCAAATGTTGATGTTAAAGGACCTGAAATTGACATCAAAACTCCTGATCTTGACATTGAGGGACCTGAAGGAAAAATAAAAGGTCCCAAGTTCAAAATGCCTTCTATGTCTGGTCCAAAGATCTCAATGCCAGATGTAGACTTTAACTTGAAAAGTCCAAAGGTCAAGGGTGAAATTGATATCTCCGGACCCAAGATTGCAGGTGACATAAAGGCTCCAAAAGTGGACATCGAAGGCCCTGATTTTGATATAGAGGGCCCAGAAGGTGGCTTGAAGATGCCTAAATTCAAAATGCCATCATTTGGATTCAAAGGACCTAAAGTGGAGGGACCTGATGTTGACATCAATCTCCCAAAAGCTAATGTTGATATTGAAGGACCTGATCTTGACATCGAGGGACCTGATGGGAAAATAAAAGGTCCCAAGTTCAAAATGCCATCTATGTCTGGTCCAAAGATCTCTATGCCAGATGTTGACTTCAACTTGAAAAGTCCAAAGGTCAAGGGTGATCTGAATGTATCTGGACCCAAGATTGCAGGTGATATAAAGGCTCCAAAAGTGGACATTGAAGGTCCTGATTTTGATATAGAGGGTCCAGAAGGTGGCTTGAAGATGCCTAAATTCAAAATGCCATCATTTGGATTCAAAGGACCTAAAGTGGAGGGCCCAGAAGTTGACCTCGATCTCCCAAAAGCAAATGTTGATTTTGAAGGACCTGATCTTGACATTGAGGGACCTGAAGGGAAAATAAAAGGTCCCAAGTTCAAAATGCCTTCTATGTCTGGTCCAAAGATCTCTATGCCAGATGTTGACTTCAACTTAAAAAGTCCAAAGGTCAAGGGTGATATGAATGTCTCTGGACCCAAGATTGCAGGTGACATAAAGGGTCCAAAAGTGGACATTGAAGGTCCTGATTTTGATATAGAGGGCCCAGAAGGTGGCTTGAAGATGCCTAAATTCAAAATGCCATCATTTGGGTTCAAAGGACCTAAATTGGAGGGTCCAGATGTTGATATCAATCTCCCAAAAGCAAATGTTGATGTTAAAGGAACTGAAATTGACATCAAAACTCCTGATCTTGACATTGAGGGACCTGAAGGAAAAATAAAAGGTCCCAAGTTCAAAATGCCTTCTATGTCTGGTCCAAAGATCTCAATGCCAGATGTAGACTTCAACTTGAAAAGTCCAAAGGTCAAGAGTGATATGAATGTCTCTGGACCCAAGATTGCAGGTGATATAAAGGCTCCAAAAGTGGACATTGAAGGTCCTGATTTTGATATAGAGGGCCCAGAAGGTGGCTTGAAGATGCCTAAATTCAAAATGCCATCATTTGGATTCAAAGGACCTAAAGTGGAGGGCCCAGATATTGACATCAATCTCCCAAAAGCAAATGTTGATTTTGAAGGACCTGATCTTGACATTGAGGGACCTGAAGGGAAAATAAAAGGTCCCAAGTTCAAAATGCCATCTATGTCTGGTCCAAAGATCTCTATGCCAGATGTAGACTTCAACATGAAAAGTCCAAAGGTCAAGGGTGATATGAATGTCTCTGGACCCAAGATTGCAGGTGACATAAAGGCTCCAAAAGTGGGCATTGAAGGTCCTGATTTTGATATAGAGGGTCCAGAAGGTGGCTTGAAGATGCCTAAATTCAAAATGCCATCATTTGGATTCAAAGGACCTAAAGTGGAGGGCCCAGATGTTGACCTCGATCTCCCAAAAGCAAATGTTGATTTTGAAGGACCTGATCTTGACATTGAGGGACCTGAAGGGAAAATAAAAGGTCCCAAGTTCAAAATGCCTTCTATGTCTGGTCCAAAGATCTCTATGCCAGATGTTGACTTCAACTTAAAAAGTCCAAAGGTCAAGGGTGATATGAATGTCTCTGGACCCAAGATTGCAGGTGACATAAAGGGTCCAAAAGTGGACATTGAAGGTCCTGATTTTGATATAGAGGGCCCAGAAGGTGGCTTGAAGATGCCTAAATTCAAAATGCCATCATTTGGGTTCAAAGGACCTAAATTGGAGGGTCCAGATGTTGATATCAATCTCCCAAAAGCAAACGTTGATGTTAAAGGAACTGAAATTGACATCAAAACTCCTGATCTTGACATTGAGGGACCTGAAGGAAAAATAAAAGGTCCCAAGTTCAAAATGCCTTCTATGTCTGGTCCAAAGATCTCAATGCCAGATGTAGACTTCAACTTGAAAAGTCCAAAGGTCAAGGGTGATATGAATGTCTCTGGACCCAAGATTGCAGGTGACATAAAGGCTCCAAAAGTGGACATTGAAGGTCCTGATTTTGATATTGAGGGCCCAGAAGGTGGCTTGAAGATGCCTAAATTCAAAATGCCATCATTTGGATTCAAAGGACCTAAAGTGGAGGGTCCAGATGTTGACCTCAATCTCCAAAAAGCAAATGTTGATTTTGAAGGACCTGATCTTGACATTGAGGGACCTGAAGGGAAAATAAAAGGTCCCAAGTTCAAAATGCCATCTATGTCTGGTCCAAAGATCTCTATGCCAGATGTTGACTTCAACTTGAAAAGTCCAAAGGTCAAGGGTGAAATGAATGTCTCTGGACCCAAGATTGCAGGTGACATAAAGGCTCCAAAAGTGGACATTGAAGGTCCTGATTTTGATATAGAGGGCCCAGAAGGTGGCTTGAAGATGCCTAAATTCAAAATGCCATCATTTGGATTCAAAGGACCTAAAGTGGAGGGCCCTGATGTTGACCTCAATCTCCCAAAAGCAAATGTTGATTTTGAAGGACCTGATCTTGACATTGAGGGACCTGAAGGGAAAATAAAAGGTCCCAAGTTCAAAATGCCATCTATGTCTGGTCCAAAGATCTCTATGCCAGATGTTGACTTCAACTTGAAAAGTCCAAAGGTCAAGGGTGATATGAATGTCTCTGGACCCAAGATTGCAGGTGACATAAAGGCTCCAAAAGTGGACATTGAAGGCCCTGATTTTGATATAGAGGGCCCAGAAGGTGGCTTGAAGATGCCTAAATTCAAAATGCCATCATTTGGATTCAAAGGACCTAAAGTGGAGGGCCCAGATGTTGACCTCAATCTCCCAAAAGCAAATGTTGATTTTGAAGGACCTGATCTTGACATTGAGGGACCTGAAGGAAAAATAAAAGGTCCCAAGTTCAAAATGCCTTCCATATCTGGTCCAAAAATCTCTATGCCAGATGTTGACTTCAACCTGAAAGGTCCAAAACTGAAAGGTGAAGTTGATGTATCAGTTCCAAAAGTTAAAGGTGACATCAAAGCACCAGAAGTAGATATCAAGGGCCCAGAGCTTGACATTGAGTGTCCTGAGGGAAACATCAAGGGCCCCAAATTCAAAATGCCATCTATGTCTGGCCCAAAGATTTCTATGCCAGATGTGGACTTCAACCTAAAAGGTCCAAAACTAAAAGGGGATGTTGATGTGTCCATTCCTAAAATGGAAGGAGATATTAAAGGACCAAAAGTTGAAATTGAAGGCCCAGACCTTGAGGGTCCTGACGGTGGTTTTAAGATGCCAAAGTTCAAAATGCCATCATTTGGAGTTAAAGGTCCTAAAGTGGAGGGCCCAGATGTTGACATCAATCTCCCAAAAGCAGATGTTAATGTTAAGGGACCTCAAATTGACATCAAAACTCCTGATCTTGACATTGAGGGACCAGAGGGAAAAATCAAGGGCCCCAAATTCAAAATGCCATCTATCTCTGGACCAAAGATTTCTATGCCAGATGTTGACTTCAATTTGAAAGGTCCAAAACTCAAAAGTGATGTTGACATGTCCATTCCAAACACTGAAGGAGATATTAAAGCACCAAAAGTTCAAATTGAAGGCCCAGACCTTGAGGGTCCTGAGGGTGGTTTTAAGATGCCGAACATCAAAATGCCATCATTTGGACTTAAAGGTCCTAAAGTGGAGGGCTCAGATGTTAACATTAATCTACCAAAAGCAGATGTTGATATTAAAGGACCTAAAATGGATATTAGAACTCCTGATCTTGACATTGAGGGACCTGAGGGCAAAATCAAAGGTCCCAAGTTTAAAATGCCTTCCACATCTGGCCCAAAGATCTCTATGCCAGATGTTAACTTAAATTTAAAAGGCCCCAAATTCAAGGGTGATGTGGATGTTTCTGGACCAAAGATAACAGGTGACATGAATGCTCCAAAATGGGACATTGAAGGTCCTGATATTGATATTGAGGGCCCAGAGGGTGGCATAAAGATGCCAAAAATCAAAATGCCTTCATTTGGAATGAAAGGCCCTAAAGTGGAGGGTCCAGATGTTGACATCAATCTCCCAAAAGCTGATTTTGTTATCAAAGGACCTGAAATTGATGTTAATGCTCCTGATCTTGACATTGAGGGACCTGAGGGGGGTTTAAAACATGTTAAGTTCCCAAAATTCAAAGGGCCCAACTTTGGAATAAAGTCTTCGGGTGGCAGTCTTTCAGTACCTGAAAAAGATATTAAGGCGAGCGGTGATGTCAACATTAGTGGACCAGATGCTAACATCAAGGTTCCAAAAACCAAGAAATCTAAATTTTCACTTGGAGTTAAGAGCCCAAAATTGGATGCAGATATTCCTGATGCTGGTGGTAGTTTAGATGGACCTGATATGAAAATAGATGTAAAAGGAAAAAAGGGTAAATTCAAATTGACCAAAGGGAAAGGGAAGTCTAAAACTTTTGATGGTGATATGAAGACTGAAATTGTCAAGTTGGAGACAAATGATCCTGATTTACAGTTGAAGTCAACCAAAGTAAAGAAACCTTTTTTTGGAAAGTTACATTTTCCTGATGTGGAATTTGACATTAAATCTCCAAAAGTTAAAGGTAGTTCATCTGCGTCTGGAACTATAAAATCATCTGATGTTGATTTGCCATCTGCAAGCCTTAAAACTGATATTCAGACACCAGATGCTAGTCCGGATTTCAAAACAAAAGGGGGGGAAATAAAAATGCCAAAAATCAGCATCACTGGCTCTAAAGTAAAAACTCCTGAACTGGATGTTAGAGGTGGAACATTGGAGACCTTGCATTCCCCAGATGTCAGTCTAGCAGGATCAGGCATTAATGGAAAAGGCAATGTTAAAATTGATATGGAAGGAAAAACACAGGGGACAGTGCAGTCTGTAAATGTCCATGGCGTGGCTTTAGATGCTGATTTAAATCTCACTGAACGAAAAGGAGTAGAAGGGAGCATTGAAATACCAGGCTTTAATGTGAAGGGACAAAAGGGAGTGGCTGCAAGTGGGTTAGGCATGACGCCAGATGCTTCATTATCTGGGGTTGAGTACCCAGAAGGTAATGTAACCTTTCCTAAAATCAAAGTACCAAAGTTTGGTGTTGCATTGCCTAAAGTAGAAGGAAGAGAGATGGGCGTAGATGTAGGTTCAGGTAAATTGGCTGCTGGTGTTAAAGTTAGTTCCCAAAGTCTAGAAATGCAGAGCACTGATATGAAAAGCAGTGGTGGAAAAATGAAAGTCAAAATGCCAAAACTATTTTTCAAATCTAAATCTAAAGGTGGCAGTGCAGCTGATCTTTATGTTGAGGGAGAAGATGCTGATCTTACAACTAAAGGTGGTGCAAAAGTGTCTAAGGAGTTAAGTCTTAGTTCTGGGGAATTGATAAGTGGCAAGTTGGCAGTAGAGGGAAGCTCTGGAGTTAAGGGTTCACCAAAGAGTAAATCTGCCTCCCTTGATTTCTTCAAAAAAACACGACATCACTCCTCTGTAAGTGATGAGGGAGGTTTAGCTTTACCTGTTTCTACTGAAGGGCACTTACAGGCTGAGGGTGGCAACATTTCAATAGATGGTGGAGAAACAATGATTAAAGGCAAAAAAGGAAAGTTGAAGTTTGCAACAATTGGAGGTTTTAGCTCAAAAAGTAAAGGTTCATATGAAGTGACAGATGAAAGTGAGGTTAGGATTGAGGGTGCTGGTGGAGTTGCTCAGCCTTTAAAGAAGTCCAGAATGTCGTCGTCATCTAGCAGTGATAGTGGTTCAAAAGGTAGTTTTCGGTTACCACAACTCGAAATAGCCGTTTCGCCAAAGAAATAGTTTTTTACACTAGTATATATACACAGTACATTCAATTTTTTTTTTTTTTTTTTTTTTTTTTTTTTTTTTGATAACTACATGTAAATCTGTCTTTCATTTAAACAATAGTGCACTGTTTCTTCAATTTCCACAAATGTTCTTTACAGGCATTGATATTTTTTGAATCACAATTTAACTGTAAATAAGAGAAATCTTTTATGTAATTTTAATTCTTTTGTTTTGTAGATAGGAATTTCATGTCCAGTCCAACAATGTGTGTAGTTGATATAAAATATTCTGCATGTAGCTTTGATTTGTCATCTGATAACTTGTTATATTTTTGTACCTTTGAAAGTTTTGGGACTCTTGTCCTTTCTAAAATTGTCTGGATACATTTACACACAAGAGGCATGATTTTACAATACTTACATTTGAAATGATTTTATGACTTCAACTTCATTTATATATTTAGTGATGTATCATATGTACTCATCACAGATGAATAACTAATTACAACATTGATAAACCAGATATAATTTGTAAGCACAATGAAGTTTAAGGGCTGTACAAACTGTAAATAAATTGATTCAAAATGGATACATTTGATAACATAACATTGTCTCCCACATAATATAACACTTCAGATATTATGAAATGTACACAGAGATTATAATCTTCTAAAGTATTTATATCTAAGACTTTCTTTTCCATTGATTGATTGAATCTCTTTAAAATGCACACCAGGTAGCAGTTGACAAAGCTGCAACTTGCTTTGATTTTAATGGTTTCTAAGGCATTTTTTTCTTTGTTATATCTTCCACATTTCTTTATATCCAGTTGGCTCTCTCTCTTCCTCTCACTAAATTTATGAAATGTCGTGCTGTAATGTGGGGATATAACTACAGGGAATCTAATGCCAATGGTTAAACATTAATATTTTGAAAAGGCATACAATGTGCATTGCCCTTGTAAATAATGGGACATTTAGGCTTCAAGTTTAACTCTTTTTCTTGTATGAGTTGCAAAATTTAAATAAAGTGATCAACTTTCAATACATGCTTGTGGTGAGAATGTTACTCTTTTCATTTAAATCCTATATATTATGCTGTAAAAACTGTAAAACCACACACAGAACTGTTTTGTTGGAACATTAACTTCAGGATTAAGATCACTAAAGACTGCATTTGTTCAACCCTTTTAAATCTAACCATTGTGCTTTTAGCTTTCTATGAATACTTTGATAAGCGCCGACACCAAGAAAACAGGAAATGGGCTTTCCTGTCCTGCATGGTTCTTCAAATCATCACTAAGGAAGGAAATGATCAGGACATTCCTTTAAGGGAGGAAAGTGTGGTTTGTTTTGTATGCAAATATTCGTTAGCAGAACTGGGATGAGCAACTGCATGCATTCTTTAGTTAACTTGAAATCCATGACAAGGAACTTAAGCTGAGAGGAATACAGGCAAAAAATCCATATTTTTCTGATTTCATTTGAAAGGTAAGCCATATGATTTTCTTTTACTATGCAATGCTACTGCCATTACTCAATAAATTGAGTGGATTAGGCCGGATTATATGATTAGAAAATATGCTGTTTTATGCACTGGGTTAATTTTCAAATTCCCAATTTTTAGTGACACGGACACTCCGTGTCAAATTTTACGAGAGACAATATCTTACAGAATTGATTAGAATTAAACTGGTTTCCTATTTGTGTGCTTGGCATCATGTTATCGCTTCATTCCAAGACATGCCTTTTTATAAATCAAAGCCTAGAGAAGATGACAATTCTGACTATGATAATGATAATGATAATAATAATAAAAGTAATAGTATTAACAGTGCAAAATGACCAGTGGGTTAAGGGCCAGTGTGTTGAGTGTTGTTCAACATCAAATGCCCCTCTTTGTAGTTGCATATAGAATTATGAGGTATGCAGGTAGAAATAAACTATCAATATCTCTTTATCTGGTAAGAAGATGTTTGTGGATAAAACAACGAGCAGCAGCCTAGGCTGCTGAAGTCTCTTGTATCAAAGAGGACGCAAACAGACGGTGTCCATGACTCCTACAGGAATTAGAGGTATGGACTTATTTCAGTTCATACTGGTGTGTATTACAGCGACCCATAAAGCAAATATACATTTTGAGGTGGAATTCTCAAACAAAATAATCAGCAATATATGTATTTCTTAGTCAACCCCCTTGGCACTTTAAGGACAGAGATCATTTAAAAAATGTATATAATATATATAAATGATAAAAAAGGCTGATATGGCCATGGATATATATATATATATATATATATATATATATATATATATATATATATATATATATATATATATATATATATTGGATATGGATATTTAGTACTGATTTAAATTTGATAAATCTTCAACCTCACTGTTTAGTTATGGATCTTTAAAGCTATGTATTTAAGATAAATTGTTATAGCTTGAACAAATTGTTTTCTTATATCGATTCAAATTATCTTATTAATAAGATAAATGCACAATTGATCTACTGTAGTGCTGTTGTTTCATGGTCGTATTAAGGAGCTGCCTTTTATGACATTAACATAAAAGTATATGTAATGTTTAACTCAAACATAGCGATTTTCTCAAAAAAAAAAAAAAAAAAAAAAAATACATCAAAGAGGCTTCAGAAGGACATCATGGAATAATTGTATAGTTTAACATTATTCACCCAGATTACCCGTCATTACAGGGTATAGCTTCAAATTAGATTAGTTTATGCAACCAAAGGAAATTCATCCATCCTACATGCCCTCCACCCCCAGCTGTTCACTGTTTACATAATGCATCAAGGTACAGAAATTTGTAATTAAACAGTCTCACACAGCTGGGGTGAGAACATGACAGAATTCTCACCAACATTTTTTAGATTCAGAACAACTGGTGATGGCTTAATTTGACAATTTTGCTGTAGTACTATGTGCATTGCACAGATCAGATGATTCTTTCAAAGCCTGATCTCATGTTCTAATTACAGTTATACATGTTTTCAGTGCACTTTGTCATTGTTTCAAAACATAAGATTATTGTAATATGTTTAAGAACATTTGGTTTAATCACCAAAACAACAGTATATGATTTTTCAATTTAGTGTTTTTAACAACTAGCTAATTCAGTAGCAAACAATGCAAGATCATGTTTCAAATCACCCTTGTTACTGAAATAATTACAGTTATAGAGGCTATCAACTGTGGAACAAAGCTCTGAAACAATAATCGATCGTCATCTAAATTAAAAACAAAAAGGTAACACTTTACAATAAGGTTCCATTTGTAAACATTCGTTAACTACATTAGATAACATGCATTTACAATGAAAAAAACAAATAACTAATGTTAATTTCAACATTTATTAACACATCTTTCAAATTAAAAGTTATATAATGGACCTGAGCTATGAACTAACAATGGACAGTTGTGACTAGAGTTTAACTAGCGTTAAACAAAGATTGTAACAAATGCATTACTCATTAGTTGGTGTTAGTTAATGCATTAACTATTCCCAGACAGCAACAAAGTGTTTGCCCAGATCCGGCCCACATCTGGTACACGTGGATTCCACACATACCAGATGTGGGCCGACATTATGTTACTGTCTGGGATGTTAACTAAAGGGACCTTAATGTAATGTGTTACCAACAAAACCATATAGTAATGAAATCTGATGCAGACCAGAAAAAAAGAGAAGAAAACTTGGTACTTCTTTGATGATGTGATGCATATCACCTTAAAACAATATCTGTCACTCTCTGTTTCTTTTTTTCCCCCTTTTTTTATGTTTTGATTTGCAAATTTGTCTGAGGCTCAATGCACCTCCATCACACTAAGGAATGAAGCAAAGGGAACCTCTTCACCATAATGGATACCATAAAGGACAATGGTATCCATATTTTGAGCATAACAAAAGAACCGTGAACTGAAGGCACTGCACATGAATAAATCATTGACTGTATCTGCAGTATAAGACCAGCAAATCTTTGGATACAAATAGAGGCAATGAACAATATGACGCACACTGCAGTGCATTTAGATCCACCTTTTTCATAGGACAGGATAAACAACCTCAGCTGTAGAAAATGAATTAATGTTATCACATCCCCGTGTGCAAATATTAGCATTGTGATAATTATTATTATTATTATTTTTTTGCTTCATATTTAAAGGAAGACACATTTTTGTCTTTTTTTTTTCAGGTTGTGTGTTGTATAAAAAAATAAAAAATAAGTTCAGAATCAGAAATAATCAGTTGGTACAATCGCCAAAACAAGCAAAATAGTTTTAGGCATATTAAAACGAATCCACCGTTCATACATTTTTGTTATTTTGTTCAAAGTGCGAAGACTGTTTAAGATACTGCTTGAAAGATGTATATATAGGTTTCTTAATATACAGCATTCTTATTGCGATTCAACAGCATAGTACACAGTCAAATACTGTAGACATTTCCTGAACATTTATTAGAGATGAAACACTGACTGGTGCTGCAATGAAGAAGTCAAAACAGTGATACTCTTTGGTGTTTATCTGTCACTATGGCTTGAGACAGACAGTGAGAGAATAATATTTCTGCATGGTTTCCTCCTTCGTTGAGAGGCTAAGAGTTGTCTCCCTCGGGATCCCATCAGATGGGGGGGGGGGGGGGGGGGCTGTGTGAGAAGACATGTCTATGTGCATGCGTGAGCGAGAGAGAGCTGGAGCGAGGGAAAGAGCATGTGTGCACACATAAAGGAAAGGGGCAGAGTGTGAGTGCGAGCGCAGATGATGCTGCTCGTGGAAGGAGATGGTGCTGGTTTTGGCGTTCCTTCCTGTGCTACAAGATTTCCCCCACTAAGGTTTGACCTCTGCGTCCTGTCTGTTTGGCACCTCACCTTCTCGGGTAAGAGCTGTTCATTTTTTTGCTGCTGGAATCCGATCAGGCTGTAACCGTTCCTCATTTTTTTGTGTTTTTGTGTGTGTCGTATGTGCAGAGAGACACAGAACGACAAAGGGAAGGGAGGAGGGTGGAACAGGCAGAGGATATCATGTGTGTGCTATAAGTAAGGACAAGGAGAAGACAGAGTTGGAGAAGAGGGGAAATAAGGCACAAGGCAGAAGCTGCAGACATCGTCTCTTTTTTGGCTAGAACCGGCAACAAAGACAAAAGAGGTAAAGCCTCTGAAGCCGAGACTCAGACGTTCTGCCTCGTTATTCCTCGGATTCCATGTGCCAGTGCGATTGAGGGCGAATAGGATGTCTGTGTCTGGAAAAAAGGAGTTTGACGTGAAGCAGATCCTCAGGCTCCGCTGGCGCTGGTTCAGCCACAGCACTCAAACCTCAGCTGGGAATGGGGGCTATATCCAACAGGAAGGTTTCGACCACCGGGGAACACCGGTCCGGCTGAAGAGTCACTCTCGGGACAGAGGAGGACTTCGCAAGAGCAACAGCCCTGTGCACAGCATTCTGGCTCAGAACCCTGGACCCACGCCTGTTTATGTCAGGCCGGGCAATCAATCATGGCACCAGCAAAACATCATCCAGCACCTCCAAGCTAGCGAGGAGCTTCCCAAGAGCAACTCACCTTGCAGTGCCAGGAAAGAGGAGGCGAAGAGCAGCCATGAGGATGTGAAGAGCAATCCGGAGGATCCCTCTGAAGAGGAAGCCACAGACAGGT
Organism: Rhinichthys klamathensis goyatoka; assembly: GCF_029890125.1. Taxonomy (NCBI): domain Eukaryota; kingdom Metazoa; phylum Chordata; class Actinopteri; order Cypriniformes; family Leuciscidae; genus Rhinichthys; species Rhinichthys klamathensis. Next base: position 6,491,663 of record NW_026606611.1, read on the forward strand.
AAAAAAAAGGAAGAAGCTCAGTGCAGAAATAGAACCGTGTGTGAAGAGGTGCCTGCTGTTGTCAGCTAACACATTCAAGCGGCTAAGTTTTGCCTGTAGGCATAAAATGCATGCGGTTTGTAGATGAAAATCCTATTTCTGCCCTTCATGCAGTAATGAAAACAGACAGTACGGTGCTGAGAGATGAGCGAGGTGTTATTTTGGCACGGAGTGGATTTACGTTAAGCCCCAGGGAGCGTCGGGATTGAGTACAAGTACAGTATTTAACTGTCACTTTATTTGAGCTCATTACGCCAGTGAAATTCTCTCAGAAATGACAGTTTGTTTTATTTTCATTCGCTGTGTTTCCCGTGCTTAGGGCCGCCGCTTACACGTTGGTTTGGTCTTCAGAGAATATCATTTTTCAATCAACTCCACCATTGCAGCTGCCACCACAGCTCACCTGGGAATAGTTCATTCACATGGCATGCGGGTTGTAGAAACACAGCTCTGAAATATCCATGGATAAATTATTCATCAAGCAGACATCTCACAAAACACAGAGGAAAACATAGAGGCGTCTGGATTTAGCTGGCAGTATAACACATTCTGTAAGCCGTGAGGCGGTTCGCTCTTCATTTTAGCAGCCTGCATTTTCCTAACCTGAAGCTGGAATGTTTCACGGCTTGTTAATGCATGCATCCTCTGCCTTATAAATGTTACAGAGTGTATACCATTACATCAGAGACCATTGGCGCAAGGGCAATAAATCTGGGAAGGGCAACCGGATGAATTATCTATAGTGGGGATGATATTTACACATCAGTGCAGTTCAGAGAAAGAGAACATTTAATTTTCTTGCACCGATCGATCGAAATTTATGAGATTATAAAGGCCTACTACCTACTTCCACAGATACGTTTCAATTCACATATTAAGTGCTGGATGTTTCGAAGAGAATGGTCTTGTTTTTTTTCCACCAAGTAGCTCTGTCTAGTATAATGTCATTGTAGTGTAATGAAGGAAGTAAACATTTCCTCAGATAAGGAAGTTGAGAGACTGACCCACAATAAAAGATGATGTCATGAGAGATCAAAACCAAAACACACTCTTTTCTAAAGAAATGTTTCAACATAAAGTACATAACATTCTACACCTGATCAACAGTTGTAGTCTTTTATGCTTATACAGTCATATTTTATATATAAGTATACGACTATAACCGTTCATCAAGTGTTTGTGACAATATTTACATTAAATTTAAATCTTGGTTAACAATAATATACTTGTACTTGTTCATTATAGTGTGTCAAGTGAATCAAACATGTAATCAAATCAATATCATGATGTGCTGATTAATTAATCAGATATGTATAAGCTGTGAAATGCACCCTAATAAAAATATAAACGCATTACATTATTGGGAAGCAATAACAGATTCAAACAGATAAATGATTCAAAAACACATGCTTCTTACTCCACTATTTTTCTACCTTTTAAATTTTTTTATTGTACTGTATTAACATACTGTAGATGGCCATGGGTTGGTACCCACTGAAGCTCTGCTATATCTCCTGCTATAGACACATCTCTCGTGGAAATTTACGAGTCTATCAATATTTTAGTGTGATTTCGGCCTTTTATCTTTAAACAGTGTGGTAATAGAATCAATTTAGGTCAAATACAATAAATAAAATGGGTAAATCCCGCAAGATTATTCCTTATTGAGCCATCTTCACGTCAGTCTTATCCGCATTGCTTCTCTACGCAAGACATGAACTCTCAAACATCAAGTTTTGACCCTTTAAAAGCTTATGTTAATTACTTTGCTAGTCTGAAAGCTTTCTTTGTGTTAGTCCTCTGCACTGATTGATATGGTCTTGTGAACTTAAGTGCCATGACTTCATTCTTCATCTACCATAGAAAAGACCTATTTTCAGACTGAAATGACATTAGCTGCAACATTAAAACAAATTGCAAATGTAATCTTATACACCAGAAAACAATTAACCCCTGAAAATGACCTGCATGCTATGTTTTCATGAGCACCACAGTGAGGCTATCATGCATTGTGTTATGAATATTTAATCAGAGAATTAGATGAAACAAAAGAGATTTGATCTCTTAAGACTTCCCCACCATGTGCTTTAAATAATACCTCAGAGCCTCTAGGTATACAATGATACATCTGCTGTTACATATGTTTGTTATTCTGTGTTTTTCTTCCCAGTTCTTTTATCACTTTTCATTTAGTATGCGTAAATAAAGCATAAATTTGCCTTACAGGCACAACGTGATGGAAATGAGGCCTTTAATGTGCCTCTAGACTTGGGATTTTGTTGTGCATCTCTGTGTGCGAGTTAATAGTGAGATCAGACCTAGTTACCAATTGCACGTTTTTACCCAAAAGGCAAAATAATGACCATTCATTATTTATGCATTTTATTTCCCTGTAAGACATTCATCAGTAGGGGAGAGCTAACTGAACAGGAGGTGGTAAAGCATTGATAGAGTGCAGTCATAAATCAGAACAAGAGAATATGTATGTAAAAGTAAAATTATTAGCACTCATTATTTGTTATTTGGTTTCATAGGTCGTTATAAAAATCATTTAAACACAGAAATGTTCCATACTTATATTTAACATGGTTTAACAGTTAGGCTTATGGTTTCCATTCCCACTTCCGTTTGCTGTCCTCTCTACATTTGCACTGCTAATAAAATGATGAAAAGGCTAAGAAAGAGTTATTGACATGCAATGTCTCAAAACAAATGCACAATTATGTTAACTTTTAAATATATTCAGACTTAATACATTACTAGAAGAAGTGCCAAACCATGTCATGCCTAATAATGTAAGCTATATAAAATGTAAGCTATATTAATCTGATACAACACTCATAGATTTCATTACCAGTAAAACGTCAAACCGGTGGAACTTCAAAATCTTGCGAGGCAGCCAAGGCAGTAATGAATAAAATATTTTAGGAAAGAAATTAATCTGGATTCAGCCTGGAAGCCATATCACTATGGGAATAGATGAAAACTGCTGAATACTATGTTTAGAATGTTTCTTTCGATCTTCTGTAATATCGAGGCTGCTGACCTGCTCAGCATAAATAATTCAGAGGGGTTAATGAAATATCTATCTGTTTTAGTATTATTTGTTCAAACAGAAAGCGAGATGAAGAGGCGTATGACATATACTGAAATTACAGAGGTCATGGTGATTTTGTAATGATGAACTGAACCAGTAAAATAATGTTAGTGGAGAGCAGACTGGTATCCCAAGCAGAACTAAATATTTGTAGTAACCTAAATGGCTCTATGAATAAAGTTTAGAAATTAACATTAATGGTGTGTTTTTCATTCAGTTTAACATCAAATACAATATCTTACTAAATCTAACATGTAGAATCTCTAGTTACAAACATAGATGGTCTTTAAAGCTATGCTTACTATTGACACTCATTTAGAATAAATTCATATTTCTGTGAAACATCTGTATCTGATCTTTTCAAAAAACTGAGAGAAATGTTTGGTGTCCTACATATCCCTGCAGGCGTAAAGGGCTTAGCGCCCTGTCAGTGATCTGTGTTACCATTTCTTCAATAGTCTAACAAGCCGACAGCATGCTGCCTTGCAAAGGGTCATGGGCGTTTATCTACAACACTGTTATGCGCACATTAATAGTTCATTTCAAGCATTCTCATGAAATCACAGTGGAGAATCGTCTTTGGATCAAGTTTTTTTTTTTTTTTTTTTTTCTGTATCTAGCAGATGACCATATATATCATGACAGACATGAAAACATGTTTGATAAAATGCTAATGACCATTCAGTAGTTTGAATGCACTGCAATCATTTCATGAAATTTAGTGAAAGGTTAGGAGTTTAAAATGAGTATTGCCTTAGCTCACTGTAATGACTTGCCGGAAGTAATTTTGCTGAAGGATTTTATGTAAATCCTTTGTTTCCTTGTCTGCACACAGAATTATGGAAGCTTGTTTCCGGCCGCCACGTAAAAAAAATAAAATAAAGGTAATTGCAACTCACAACTATTTTTGCGAGTTTGCGATTGCGAGTTTATATCTCACAATTCTGAAATTACTTAATTTCTAGCAATTCTGACTTTTTTCCTCAGAATTATAAGATATAAACTTGCAATTGGGAGAAAAAAAGCCCTTAAAGGGACATGGGGATGGAAAAAAAATGTTTCAATGCGATTTGCGTTCCCCCGAGAAACTTTGCATTCGCTCGCAAAGAAGTCAAAAGGTTTGCAAGCGAATGCAAAGTTTCCCGGAGGGAACGCAAGGCAGAAGCATTGACATATCATTTCATATATTTTTCTAGCCATGTCCCTTTAGGGGCTCCGTAGAGTTGTGAGATAAAAATACGCAATACCTTGTTTTTCTTTCCTTTTTTATTTCATGGTGGAAACATATGGAGCTCCAAAAGGACATGGTAAAGAAAAAAAATACGATATGCGAGGAAAAAATATATGGCAATGCCTTTGCGATCTCTTGCAAATGTTTTCCATTCCCACGATAAACTTTGTGTTTGCGCACAAAATGTTTGCGTTCCCCCGAGAAACTGACACCCCCCCTCAAAGAACACAAAGGTTTCGCGAGCTAACCCAAAGGTTTTGCTAGCGTACCCAAAGTTTCTCAGGTGAACACAAACATTTTGTGAGCGAACGCAAAGTCTCTCAGGGGAACGCAAAACATTTGCCAAATTATTTTTCCTCCCATTTTTTAAGGCTTAGAGGCTTAGAATTTTGTTTTTTAGAGGATGAATATATGATTTAAATACATTTAGACTAAAAACATCCTATAGTCCTTATGCTAATCTGTCCATTAGATAGTGTACACAGTAATAATGCATTGGTATAATCACATGACAATCATTTTCACCTAGATTACATACCATTTTAACACTTTTAGGCTCTTAAATGCTGAAATTGTAAAAAAATATATAATAAAGTCAAGTCACCTTTATTTATAAAGCTCTTTATACAATACAGATTGTTTAAATGCAGCTTTACAGTGATACCAGGTAAATGATGCCTTTCAGCTGTCTGAAGTCAGTTCAGAATTGATTCAGTTCCGTTGTGAAGATAATCAATTATTAAATTTGTTCATTTCATCTATAAAGCAGTTCTTCAAAAAATGACGTCATCATCCAGCTCAGTTCACTTCTCATACGACAGCATCAGTAGGCTACAGTCAGATCAATAATATTGTTGAATATTAAGTGTCCCCACTCCCCACTAAGCAAGCCAGAGCCGACAGTGGCAAGATATTGCTAGTTGAACAGTGCTAGTAAAAAACAAAAAAAAAAACAAAAAAAGGGAGGAAAAAAGACCACCCCTTTCTTTTGATGAAATGCTGTCTATAAGAGGAATTCTAGCCCTGACCCTTTAATAAGGAAACAGCAGAGACTTGAGTCAGCAGCTGTTACGTTGAATGATATCTCAATTTCCTCTCAATTGCCTTGGAAAATAATGACACCATCTTGTCCTAGGATGAGTAGAGCTTCATTTCAGGGAGAGATTTATGGTAGGTCCATAAAGCATTGACAGGTCAAGAGACATTGTCCAGGTAGAGGAATATAAATGTAGTGTTGGAGGGGTGGGGGCATAAATGTGTTAATGTTTGCACAGCAATGCATAAAAAACCCCACTGAAGCTTAAACAGATGGAGCAAATAACTATTGTATTAAATAAACATTGTATTAAAATTGGCTTTTCAAAAGCTGGTTTTACAATCTTTATAAATTAAGACTTTGGCTTGAAGCTTGATTTTGTGGGGGCTTTATTGATTAATCAGTGAATTAAGTTTTTATGTGTTCAAAAGAAAGCATCACACAACAGCCTTGGGAATATCTAAACTTCACAGGGGCTTATTTAAGATTTTTAATAAAGGGCAGCAGGAAAAAAAGAGAACATTGAGAAAAATTGTTCTTTTCAAAGGGTAGATTGAGACGGCAGCAGACTGTCATTCCAATTGGTGCAAAGCTCAATAGCCTTTGTAATTAGTTTCATAATTCACATTTACATTAAATATCTAAACAAAACACCATCTGTCTTACAGTTCATCTAATATATAGGCGTCACTATAATATACAATGTAAATATTTGTGTAGTATGTTTAAAACACACTATATGTGTAAAAGTGCCACATAACACTAACGTCCTCATTTCTGCAGAATGTATTTTGTCTTTAGAAATACAGCTATTAGCATAATTATTGATAATTCAGGACTTCTTGTCATTTTAAGTCAATACATTAAAGCCAGGCAATATATTATCCTAACACTGCTGAGAGTTCCACATTCAATCAAATTATCATTCAGCTTTCAACATGTCTATTCGCCTCAGCATAATTTGTAGATTTTCATAATTTGCATTCGTTGAGAATAGGATATTAGAAAAAAAAAAAAATGCATACTTAGCAAACATCTGCCTTAATTTTTCTTACCAAATATGATGGGGGAAAGATTATTTAACAACATAACAAATTCATGCATAGTGTATATATTTAACTAGCCCATTTAAATGTACTTCTTTAAATAATGTACAGAGTGCAGGAAAGCCCCTCTGTCAGAGGACTCCTAATGGCATAAGACGTTCCTGGGTGCTGATCCTCAGTGGATTGCTAACATTTTCTGCACAGCTTTTATAACCCTTGAGGTAAGCACTGTTTAACTTGCAGTTGGTTAGCAGTTGTGATGAGACACTGCACACTGAAGGGGCAATGTAGTCTGAAGATAAATCAGAAGAAAAAAAAATAAGTGCAATACTTATGATGATAAGAAGAGGTCTGACCTGGAGGTTCTATATCACTTTGAAAAAAACATACTTTCATCTTCACACCTGTTCGGCTTCTGAAGGGTATCCTCAGTGACTTTATCTTTGTTTTAAAGTGCAGCTCTTGAAAGACAGAAAAGAACAACCATGAAAACAAAAAAAATACAAACACGTCTGGGGGTATTGTGTTTTTATGAATAACTCATTTTATCTCTACAAAAGGGCAAGAAATAAAACAATGAATCAAAGTAAAATGTCTTTAATGCACTCCACCATGTTTTAACTACCACATGGCGAGTGTTATAGCAATGAATATTAAGACATAATGATACACTAGGTAATTGTTCCTCTGCCGTTTCTGCAAGAGGTATGTTTATACGCAATACAATCTAATCAAAGGCCTTGAAGATCTGTGACCTGTATTGCTACTCATAATGTTTTTGTTGTCGTCTCATTAATAATGCATTCACGGAAATTGTTCACAGAATGTGGATTATTAAAAACCAATTCCTGGCAGTTAACCTTGATCTTTAAATGCAATGCATCATCATTTGACACTGTGTTGACACTAAATAGGTGCAGGAATATTAATTACTATTAACAATAAAAGCGGCTTCTCTTGGCGTTACCCCTTATTTAAATGTATAAAGCCGTATAGTCTAATGAAAAATACATCCTTTCTCCCTTCAGCATACAGGGCTTACTTTAGGAAAGGAAACAGCCACACCTTTGATCTATTCAGTCAGGATTGAAAGTATGCTGAAAGGACTTGACTTTTTGGCAAGTGGAATTCATATACTGTAGGTAGGCATTTTGAGGCAATAAGTTATTTTGATTGCAACAGCAGCAGTAATTTTATGTGTTCACAGTCACAAAGGGCTGCAACTGTTCTATTGGCTTACATGACTTTCCTTGTTAAAGAGGTTTGGATGGTTTATAACAACAAATGTGGATAGGGTCGTTACATCATTGCAACACAATTGGAAGAACCCATTCACTCTTTCTGCCCCTTTTGATATTTCTGTTATTGCTTTAGGTGCCTAACTTATAGGTAGGGGAAATAAAGGGAACTCAGACAGCAACATAGTGCCGGCCCAGATCCGGCCCACATCTGGTATGTGTGGAATCCACGTGTACCAGATGTGGGCCGGATCTGGGCCGACACTATTTTGTTGTCTGGGAAGCTAGTCATTATAGCAAAAATTGACCCTGTCAGGTATCACTTTCAAGGGGACATTTTGCAATAATTATCCCGCTTATTATAAGGCTAATTATATATACAGTATTTATTTTATATAGGCCTATTGATTTAATTGAAAGATATGCATATTGAAATATTAAAATATTTTGAGAGTGTAGGGAGACATAATTCCCTTTCAACACCAACTATTTTTTCAACACGTCATTCGCAGTGCTTCATGGGAGTGGGACGGGCTAAAGACCTCTTTTGAGTTTTTGCTTGCTTTGACTTTCTGATTGATATAATTTTCTGTTCAGTTGTTTCTGTTTTATTTTCTCTAGATTTCTTTGTATTTTTTCACCACAAATTCTGCTGTTAAACTCGATTATTTTAAAACTAAGTTGAAATAATGTGCTGGCGGCTTCAACAGAAGAAAATACTATCAATTAACAACCTCGTAGCCCACAGTAAGGCTGTCTTTAAAGGTTTGTAAGTTATCGTTAAAAATCAATTTCCCTATGGAGAAAATGAACGGAGAATGGAACCCGACTGTCTGTTGCACTCCATTGCCTACGCTCCTTCTGTTTGAAACGAGACTTGCTTTCTGTCAGAATGAGCCTTTATGCAAAATAGAAATACTTGTGAATTTCTAACATGTACAGGTAAGTATACAACCGTAAGATGTTGTGCGCTATGGTCGGAAAATCTGTCTCAAACACATTAAACAACAAGTATGCCAAGTTGTTTAGGTTTATGAGTTTGAAGTGCTTAATCTAAACTCGTGCACTTTTACAGCAATAGCTCAGCTCTGTGTCATCTGCGTTCGCGAAAGCTTGTAAGGTGGAAAATCCCTTACAATTGTATTGTTTAAGGCAATATTTTACTCATACTCAATCCGTTTATTTATGCCCATTCTGACAAATGATTTGGACAAAACTCTTTCTGAATGCTGTTGGCTGGATATTTATCTCTTAAACGGTCATGTTCTTTGAATGCTGGAATTGAGCAATTGAGCTAAAAGAAAATAGTTCCTTCAGCACAAATCCTGGGGCTTACATGAAAACAGATCCATCTTAAAAATGAGGTTGAGCCCCCATGTACTCACTACACCAGACTTAAAGGACAGTGGGTGAAAATGCTAGAGGAATGAAACCCCAGTTAAGCTGTCTAGGTGATAAAGATGATTTCTACGCACTGCTTTGAGCGAGCACAGATAGCTGTAATCCTCTTTTAGAAGTGAGGTTAATTCATCTTTCATAGTTTATTGTTATGGAATTGTCTGTTAGACACACCCGGCATGTTATTAGTATTCTATGAACTGAAGAATTATAGATATGCCAGGTGCTTTAAAAGATATGCAAGGCAGAAAATAAAACACCTTGCAAACATTGGCCTGGTATTTTTTTAACACTGTAGGCTCAAGACTTTTTGAACATAGGCCTACTCAGTATTTACTTTGTCTCAGCATCCGACGGTACTGTTTGTACTTGTAGTATTTTAACCCTTAAATGCATAAATGTTTCGCTAATCATTATTACATATTTGGGTCTTTAGCGACCCGGATCTATATCTAACATGGATGGATCTCTATACCTGTCGTGATAATATAAAACTAACAATTACAGAAGATTAAATTAAATACATTTTGTTACCTTTTGGATTTTGGAAGGGTTTGAGCCGATGTTTTATACCATCATCACTGTCCTCGTCAGAACTAATTTCCAAGTACATTCAGCATCTGGCTCATATTCGCCATCTTAAACATATTCTCAAAACTATCATTTTCGCTGACAGCTTCTTTATCAGATCCACCAACAAGTGACAGTGACACTAATATTTGATTGTGTTTAGTACTTGCTCTGCAGCAAATCACTGAGCCATTTCAAGTTTTGCTGATGATACTTCCTATTCTTTTGTTTTCTGCCTGCGGTAACTATGAGTGAATCGTCTCTTCATCATTGTGGATCAGACATTGCCACATTGTGGAATAAAGGTGAATTGCACTTATTCAGTCATCAAAGATTCAATTACTGTTGTGCAGAAAAATATACTTACACTGTTACACACCTGGGGTCGTTCGAGACCCTATAAATCAAAAAAAAAAAAAAAAAAAAATTCAGAAAACAGGCGTTCTTTTATAATTTTATTTTTCTTGTTGTATTGCCTCTAATGAATAGATTGAGGAATACTAAGAAGGTTGATGTCTAACTTTAAAAAATGAATGAGGAGGAGGGTAGTGAATGACTCCCCAGGTCACTAAAGACCCGAGGTATGCATGAACATGAAGAGAAGATTCAGAAGCTGAATTAGAATACATTGTTTACATTTACAATGAAACATCTTGTTCAATGACATTTTGGAAAAGAGAGGCAAATTGCAATATGGATGAAAACCCCACAGACACACAGAACTGGTTCAGTTATTCTTTTATAAGCAGGAAAGCACCGTTGTGCAGCTTCAACATAATGTTTGCACTGTGCATCACTGAATAACAAAGCACGCTTCAGAAACCAGGAAAGAGACGCTGACACGCTGTTCTATGAGGAATAAGATCCTGACTCTTAAAATCGCTTAGGGCTGCTTCAGTATGTTTGCAACCACTAGTAGCTATTTCTTGAAAGGTCAACCGAATATATGCGCCGAACACACGTGGGCAGAGATGCTGACACATATTTCATTATAAGATCCTTGAAAAATCCTTCAAAACTACCTCCCAGCAAAATTCTCATTTGATTGACAACGACTCTGAGCTGCACCACTAAAATTGTGAAAGCACGATTATAAATATTTTTGTGCAATTTTTGTTGAGAGTATTGATCAAAACACTTATCAGATATTCAGAGCGTGCACTTTAACAAATATCAGTTTTTAAAGAATAAAATATTCAAAGCATGATGATAAGGATCTGTTTTTGAGAGAAGGATGATGTAAAATCTGGTTAAGCACTTTGTGGTGCTCCACTCTGTGTTAGGCTCTTGAAATAGCGTTTGAAGAGCCTGTTGGCAGGCACTTGTCAAGAAACGCTCAGGTAACTGTAACAACTTCCCACTTGTTATTGATCTGGTTGAATGGAGTGATACAGTTCAAGTTCAATAACTGCTCAGATGCTGTACTGATATGGAGATATGATGGGTTATGTAATACACCACAATAGATTCCTATAAATGCCCTCTGAATAGTATGCAATATATCATATAGCAGTTAAACTACTGAGCGGTTCATTCTTCCTGTTTATAGTGCATGATGATTTAAATTTTACAGCAAGTAGTACTCGAAGACCAGTGTATTATTAACACACACACAAAAAAACATTAAAAGAAAAACATATAAAAACAAGCAACAATAAAACATTTCAAAAGCAATTCCAATGTAAGATTAATACATCTAATATGTATGAAACGCCGAAATTATTTAGGGGTTACAAAAATGTGGTTTTGTTTGCTATACATAATTTTTCCAGATGCATTGTGGCTCTTAAAGACCCTTTATATAAAAAGCCAATTTCACAAGCAGAAAGAAAACATTTTCAGTAAATTTACAACCTTTCAGAAAGTGATACAGAAGCAATTTGGTTCTCCGATATTGGTAGACATAAAAGTCCTCTCAGCATTCCTTTGAGCAAAAGTAATGCATCTAGGTTTTTACAGCCCCTCTTATGTTGGCTTATTTCTTATTCAGTACACCCAGCTCCGTGCCAAAATGTAGTTATAATGTCATGGAGATAAATTACCCATCTATTTAACATAAAAAACAACCCTAAAATGACCAGAAGGAGTCTGGGACTGGTAGCCTTTTCTGTCTACACAATATAAACACGCTATTATTAAAGTTTTAATGTCGTGCAGCTGCAAACGTGTCCCTTTTAATTCATAAAAACATGTTGGCATAATGCAAAGAATGTGATGTACATTTAATGTCTTCTTTAACACTTGATTGTCTTATGCAACATCAGCAGCTATTGGCTTTAAAACCAATAAACGAAGCACCACACATATTTCATCTGAACACTTAAACTGTTTCTCCCATGGTCTGTTCAACTAAGGTACCATTATCTCAAAACATAATAAAAGGCAAGCATGCAAACGTACAATATTTTAAGCAACCCCACTTTTTGGATGCCTAAAGTATATGTGAAATAACAGGTTATGATATGATCCGTCAGCCAGACAGCATGAGTTTGGCTTTGCATGTTGCATTAGATCAGAGCAACCCCAGGACAATTTTGAATGTTTAGAAGTCAACCCCCCTCCGCTTGTAAATATCAGTGTGATCACCTACCCTTGACAGCTGACCAGAGAGATAAAGATAATGTATTCCGTATGAGAGTCCCCTTGCTCATCAAGCCAATTCATGTCAAGCCAGCTCCATCTTTTTAAACGGGCCAACTGACTACTTATCACAGGTATTCTGCTATAAAGTGAGAATAGAATTAATGTGATTTATACGGCAGTATGTTTAAAAACTAGCTCATATGATGGAGCATGTCTGCCTTCAAAGTCGAGGACACAAGGGTGAAATTCTGCTTCATGCTTTACGCCTCTAAGGACGGAGCCACAGTTCACAAAACCATTGATCCAGTGAGCGCAGTTTTCACTGGGATTTACTTTGTAATTAAAACTTTTACGAGATCATAACGTTTTATCAGGTGCTTAATATTCATTCCCAACTTTATGGTTTTGCAACTCTTGTTAAAATTGAAATGGACAACAGGACGTGAAGTTATTAAAAATATCATAATGAGTACTTTGTTTTTGTTATGCAAATCTCGGCAGAGTTTTTGAAAATGCCCTTTTTTATGGCATATAATTACAGAAAAGTAATCAAAATGCACACTGTGCGTCCCTACGGCATCTAGACTTTTTTGAACAGTGTTTTGGACTGGTTAAATGTCAGCCACGGATTTGTTCCGTGAAGGACAGCAAAATAAAGGCTTTAGATTGTTTGCTGTGAGTCAGAGGGATTATTCAGATTCAGATGCAGCACAATGGCTTGTAATCTACCAGTCTGCAGGGAGAGCAGCTCAGAATTTACATTATCATGGCTTTATGAAGAGACCAGATCCCCGCAAAGTCCCGTGCATCCAAAAGAATAAATAAAAACAGTAAAGTTTGTGCAAATGGTAATCTGCCCCTTTGGAAAACTCTGGCTTTCAATCCACTTATTTACAGAGTTTAGCTCTAATGGTTTCAATTTTGGCTCTGACAAGTGTGAAGGAAGATATACATAGAATCACTAATGTCCAATTGGAAGAAAAAAAGAGTATTGTTATGACTTCCGCACAGTGTATAATTCACACATACAAAAACTGCATCAACCAACATGATGACAGTCATTGGCGGAGCTTGTTTTTGTGGGTCTCCAAAAATTTGATAAAGCCATCAAATAGTCGAATATAATATAAGACTAAATCGGCCATTGCTATCATTCTTTGAAAAGCTATAAATGTGTTTGCTCAAAAAAGTTTGCTCAAGCTAACTGCTTTTCCAAGTAATATTACAAATTTATATTCAAAAACCTTGCCTGTTTAATATGTCATGGGTTCACTAACTGAAGCTCTGCCGTAAGAGTCAAATAACCCCTAAATCTGTCCAAAATAATACTTTGCCATACACACATTTCAATAATATGTCCACAAATGATATGTTAAAGGAACAGTTGCCCCCAAAAGAAAAATTCTGTCATTGTTTAATCACCCTCATGTCATTCCAAACCTGTAAGATGTTTTACTTTTCTGTGGAACACAAGAAAGAAAAGTTTAAGTGGTCAAAAACAAACATTCATTTTGTATGGACCAAAGAAAGGAAGTCATACAGGTTTGTACTGATATGATGTAGGCCTAAGTAAATGATGACAGAAATGTCATTTTTCTCTTTGATCTAAACAGCTATTAAACAGCTATTAGAGTTGGAAGAGTGTTCTATAAACACTGAAATGCACATGTCCGTGACTCATGCTTTACCGCAATCCAAACACATTTTCTCCAACATGACCTGTCAGTCAGTGTAACTCTGTGGAACCTCAGAACTGACGGGTAAATTGAGGGGAAAATAAAAGATGAAGTCACAGGTGGACACAGCAGCTTGTGCAGGTGTTAGTTAAGTTTTTCCTGTCACCCGCGTAGATCAAATAGCCATATCAAACTGACAGAAGCGCACATCGCTCGGCCTCAGCTCAACTCCGATCTTCCTCTTTCCCACAGGTTGGCTTTGAACAGTATCTCTAGGATGAGCTCCAACTGCTCAGATGAGTTTTTCCAGGCCACAAACCATGCGGAACAGACCTTTCGAAAGATGGAGACCTATCTTCAGCACAAGCAGCTGTGTGATGTACTTTTGATAGCTGGAGATCACAAGATCCCTGCACACAGGTGAGTCTCCACCGAATCAAGGCCTTTCAAATGTCCTACTTTCACTGCAAAAACAGACAGATGAATTGGACATAAGGGAGCGCTGCTTAAAATTCAGTGCAATACTTCTCTAGAAATCAACTGAAAAGAGATTGAATTTACATTCATCTTTCTCAGACAAAATATGAAAATCTATTAGAAAAACTATTAGTACAGCTAATAGAAAAAACAGTACAGCTCTTTAATGTTTCTCCTTTTGTGTCATATTTTTGGAGTCTGATTAGGTGAACTATTCCTCTAAAGTTAACTAAGAGTAACTAAACGAAAGCTTTACTGATAGCATTTAGGAGAAACATTAAAGAGTTGTACTGTTTTTTTTTAATGCAATAAATGTGAACTGGAGCTTTCAAGTTTCAAGAAGGCTGCACAAGCACCATAAAATTGTTCATTATGATTCATGTACTATATATAGTCTTCTGAAGTCATATGTCTGAAGTCTTTGTGTAAGGAAATAGAATAATAAAAAAATTCACTCAAAAAGGAAAATTCTGTCATAATTTACTCACCCTAATGTGGTTCCAAACCCAAAAGTCTTCCATTCTTCTTCAGAACATAATGAAAGCCTCATTGGTCCTTGTGCATCAAACAAGTAGCTACTACTGAGCTTTTGTACTTTTTAATGTGTGGAAGTTTTGGTGGAAGATGTATGAAAGGCTTATGTTTTCGGAATGACGCGGGTTAGTAAATCAATTTTACATTTAAATTTTTGGGTTCCTTTAATACGTGAGTCTATACAATCTATTAATACTCTAATAAGACTTAGTTGACATGTAGTTGCAAAGTTACTAGAATGTCCAAAAGTGGACCATCAAAATAAAGTGTAACCTCACGTCCAATTGCAGAAATGTACAGACGGGTTTTGTGACCCAATCTGTCATGTAACGGATATAATTCTCTCACGAGCGTGTTAAGGAGCTCTGGGGTGCAGGGGGTTCAAGATTTTCAGCGAATAATATTTTTTGATCTGTATCTTACACAAAGATACAGTATGGCCTCAGAAAACTTGAAATATATCACACAAGTACATTTTATGGTACTTCTGCATTCTTTTTGAAGCTTGAAAGATGGAGGCCAATTCATTGTGATTTCATAAAATTGCAATGAGTACCTTGATCAAAATTCTGAAAAAGTCATGGGTTTTGTAACAACATAGATTAAAGACAATTTTCATTTTGTGTTCACTGTTCCTTTAAGGACAGATATGCAAATAGTAGCGTCAAGAAGTGTCAAAACTTGTGCTGCATGCTCCATTTCAAACTACAGAGCGTGTTGAACTTTCTTCAAGGACTCTAAAACAGTGTTTATTTAAAGAAATCTCTCGGCCGCTGCCGAGTGTTTTGATGCCATTCTGTTGGAAAAATCTCTGTAGCCAAACCTCTACTGCATGTCCCAGTTTGACACTGAGCTCAATCAACATCATCCCAGAGCCGGATGAAACAACCTGGTGAAAATAGCTGCTCACACAGCACTGAGATACATCTTTTTGTACGGGAGGAATTTTCTACGAAGACGACTCTGGAGAAGTTGTTTGAGTTCATCGTGAAGTATGCGGTTGCATGTATAAACATTTTGCACAATTATTTGCAGACTTGTCCTGAGTGCAGTTTCAGACTACTTCGCTGCCATGTTCACAAATGATGTGAGGGAGGCAAAACAAGAGGAAATTAAAATGGAGGGTGTTGATCCTGAGGCGCTGAAAGCACTGGTTCATTTTGCTTATACTGGTGAGTATCTACATTCCACTTGCGGACTTTTTATAGGTGCACTAGTAGTAAAGCAGAAGTGTGGCATCCACAAACAGATCAATTTTTTTCATTGATGCCAGTGGGCAAAACACTCATTTACAAACACAAACTAACTGTTTAACATTGCACCAGTTAAACATAGCATTTTATTCCTAGAATAATTCTGAAAAGTTTGCTGCATATTTTAGTCTTTTCTCTAAATTTACAGGAGTCCTGGAGCTAAAAGAGGAGACAATTGAAAGTCTTTTAGCTGCTGCTTGCCTCCTCCAGCTCTCACAAGTTATTCAGGTCTGCTGCAACTTTCTGATGAAACAACTGCACCCATCCAACTGCCTGGGGATCCGTTCGTTTGCTGATGCACAGGGATGCATGGATCTTTTGAATGTCGCTCATATCTACACTATGGTAGGACCTGGCATATAAAGTAGCTTGTCAAGGATAAATGATAAATTAGCTATAGCTAAATAGTGCTAACATTTGTCCTGACTGCTAGTTGCTGACCTTTTACAGAGATTTTCACAGTAGTAATTGTAGAATTACAGTTAAATAACGCCTGCATACTGTCACAGTGAATGGGAGTTGAATTATTATGATGGTTGTAGAATCCCAATGATTATCTGTGTCTGCATTACAGTAAGCTCATGCATATTTACAGATTAACCAGTATAATGTCTAGAGTACAAGCTGGCGATGTTCCCAGCATGCACTCTGGCATGAATAAATTATGCGGTTTCATTGTTTTACTATTTGCCGGTTTTACTGTTGCTTTTGACTTATTTTGTAATGTACAGATGCATTTAAATTTAGGCTTGTTGATTGTCAGAATAATTGATTTTTAGTATGTAGTATATCTCATACTAAAGGTTCACTAGAGGTAACAACCATCTGGGGAATATTCATATGAGATATCAACATTTAGCATACAAAACCCAATAATCCTGACAAGAAACAAGCACTATTTTACCAAAAAGGAAAGCACCCTCCTACCTCAATTGTAAAAAGATTATGAATTATTTCTGTACACAATATTTCCACATACAGTGTAGGGAAATATACATGATTGTAAGTTAAGATCAAAATCAATTCTTTGTTTTGTACCACTATTACATTGGCTGGAAGAAAAAGTAATATAATTCAATTAAATGTAATTAAAAGTGAAAAAGGTCTAAAATCCCAGTCAAAAGAAAAACTAATCACCACAATGATTTCAAAAGAAAATTTAATATGCTTACCAAATTATCTTAAATTATTGCAATATTTATTCATCTGTTTTTTTTAATGTTATCATAGAAAATGACACTGCTATCACAGTACAATTCTAGACATAGTATTTTCATGTAAGAAATTACTGCTAAAGTAAGATGACTTACTCAAAAGGAGACATTTATCCCAGAATATCCAAGCAGCTCTACAAAGAAAGTTAAATGGTTATCAGAACTGTCAATCAAGAATTTTAAGGCTAGATTTGGAGTAAATTACAGACTGAAATATATCATATGACTTCAGAGTACTTAGAATGTAGTGCATGAAACATGTGGACTGATTTTCTTAGCAACCTTCTTTTTTTTTTTTTGCCCTGCTTGACCACTCCAGTTTTCATTGTATGGAAGATAGCAGCATGAACATTCTTCTCAACGTCTCCTTTTGTATTCCATCGACCAAACTAAATTCATAAAGGTTTGAAGCAACATTAGGGTGGCAGAATTTTCACTTTTGAGGTAAACTTTAAAATAAAATCTTGTACCTGTCAACTCTTTTCCTGCATATTGAAAAAACAGGAAATACCACAAGTTTTAAAACCCAGTCACTGACATAGAGAATTCCAAGCATAAAATGACTTGATGTGACATTTTGTATCTCAGCATGCGGTCAGTTTAAAGGGGTGTACAGAGCTCTTTGATGTGTGAGAAATATAGCAAAGGCAGCTTTGGTTAAATAATGCCAATACATTAAGTATTCTCAGGAGCCCAAGCATCCCCAGAGCACATTTGCTTGATGGGCATTTCTCTGCCCAAGTGCGGAAACAACTTAGGAAGATAGCCGTTATCTCCTGAAGGACATCTGCACAGGCTGTTTACAAAGGGCTTTCCAGAGCAGAGTGGTTAATCTAATCAGAGAACACAAGCAGAAAATTTCCTGTTCCATCGCTTCGGTAATGAACACAGCGTTAACAGAGCTTCCTGGTTTGCTTGCTGTGATGTTCAGATTATAAAGTTCTTTTTTGATAAGCTTGTTTTTCCTCGTTTCAGTCTCATCCTGACATTACATCTTTGTGTGTGTGTGAGAAGCTGCAGTCTTACATGGGTTAATATCTGAGTTCAAGACATCTATGGCCTGTAGCATGCTGGAAGTCACTGTATTTTCTTTTGAATGTAAAAGGGAGATTCGTTTGCAGTCACAAGAGGAAAAAAATGTGCAGAATAAAGCAACTGAGACATTGCTTAGATAAATGACTGACAACACAAACACTGCTCTAGGTCAAATTTCCCCTCATGAATACATTAGATTTGGTGCAACCCATTAAATTCTCACATCCTCCCTTACAATTTAATTCATTTCGATATTACGGAGCCTTGTGCCTCTCACACTAATATTGCTGCAGGACCTGTTACTTGCTGTTCAGTTTAATGCCCTTGCCTAAAATATATGCCCTGAGAGGCCTTTAAATGAATGTTTGCAGTGAAACAGAATTAATGTATTCAATTAATTGCCAGGGTGCTTGTGATGGTAATTGCGATTAATGAATCTATATCAATGTCACCAGAAGAAGTAGAGTTTTAAATCTATATTGAGGAGGGGCTGAAAATCAATGCATGGTACTCATTTAATTATGTGTGTCTGAGCTAAGCTCCGAGAGCCCAGGCACGGCTTTAGCAGAGATGATGCTGTTTAGATCTGATTAATGATCAATAGGATGTTTACTACCCTTATTTGCAACAGAATCAATGGGGATTACTTCTGATGCACAAAGGAGACTCTGGAAGTGCCATAAGTAATGAACAAGCTTGTTAGAGAGATTTACGGCATCCTCTTTACTTACAAGTTGAACCTTGAAAAAATGGATTTATCAGAGAGCAACTCGGATGTCCTTGTGGACGCATTGGAGCAGATCATTATAACGCTGATATGACATATTTATTTTAAACATTAATTAGATTCTCAAAAATGCATCATTGAAAACAAGATGTTATATTTTGTGTCAGTGCCATCCACTTGTTAAGTCGTGACATATCGAATACTCTTTCAGGTCCAAACCTCTACTCCGTTTCAAGTGAAAATACCATCTTAACAGTAGCATGTGAGCGCTAATCATTCATATCACTATTTTAAACGAAGCTTAAAAAAATAAAAATAAATCATGCTATACACTACTCACAAACTCCAATATTTTTACGATTCCTGAAAAAAAGGTTTCACTGTATCACTGAGATTACACTTTATTTCGATAATCCACTTTAGACATTCTACTAATTTTGCAACTACGTACATGTCAGCCAACTCTCAGTAATTTGCAACTACATGTCAACTAACTCTCATTAGAGACTACTAGGTTATAGTTTTATGGTTAGTAGAATAAGTTAAAGCCTTGTAGTCAGTAGAATATCTATTGGGGGACCATCAAAATAAAGTGTTAGCAGATATTGAAGGGGACCTATTGTGCCCCTTTTTTTAAAGATGTAATATAAGTCCTAAGTGTCCCCATCATTTCTTACTATTATAGGGTGGTTGTAGGGTGTTTGCCAACACACATTTATGTTCAAACACCATGTAAAATTGAATTTTGCACAATAGGTCCCCTTTAAGCAGACAGTCTACTAACATTCTAATGACTGCTATTGATAGTAGAATGTTTAACCCTCTGGGCTTCTTTGTTTAGGGGTTACACTTGGCTTCCTTTCGGTCAAAAAAGACCGAAGCCTTAAAGGACAACTCCGGTGCAAAATGAACCTCGGGTGTAATAACACATTGGTACAGACTAAATCGTTCCCTGAGATTTGTTTTCATGATAATCGAATGTAAAGAGTTTTATCTCTAAAAACAGTTAAGCTTATAACGCTAGTATATTGGGCATCGAGTAAGCAAAAAGAGATCGCTAGTTAAAGGTTCTCTAAGCGATCCTGGGTGACGTCACTTCTTGTTGACGTTCGAACTATTGTCAAACAAAACGGAGGCTAGCTAGACCCTCCCTCCTCCTCATCCGCACACTAACCCCCCAAACCACACCCCCAAACCCTTCTTGTCGGTCATTGGCTGGAACAGTTTGTTATGTTTTGGGGAGCGGGTCGCTGCAGTTTGTTTTTGGTGCTGTTTGTGAAGCATGGGCTGTCTACAGAGATCGCGTTTCTTTACAGTGTGTTCAGGGGACAGGCAGCCAGCGGTTAGTGAGGAGATGTTTGCTGTATGTGACAAAAAATGTTTTGGCCTAAAAAACACATGACATCGCTTAGAGCACCTTTAATACCATTAACAAGGCTCAAATTAGCCCCACACTAACACGGCAGCATAATGAGTGTCCTTACATGCAAACCGAAGCATTGAGAACTTTGTAAGTGTATAGACAGTTTAATAAGAAGATACTTTACACAGACAGTACAGTTAGCGCATACAGACAGCAGCCATCTTGGAAAACAGCCTCGATCAGTCAAACCACGAACACGGTGATACGTGAGCTGAACTGTGACTTGGAATCTCATATGGTCCGTTGTTTCCGGAAGAAAGCACTGAGCGCATAAGAGAAGCACTGAACGCAACAGAGAAAATAAAAAAATAAATATAATTTATCTTATCTTCAATATCTACACGTACTGTTCGCTCACCTTCGTGGTTCGATTGATCGAGGCTGCTTTCCAAGATGGCTGCTGTCTGTATGCGCTAACTGTACTGTCTGTGTAAAGTATCTTCTTATTAAACTGTCTATACACTTACAAAGTTCTCAATGCTTCGGTTTGCATGTAAGGACACTCATTATGCTGCCGTGTTAGTGTGGGGCTAATTTGAGCCTTGTTAATGGTATTAACTAGCGATCTCTTTTTGCTTACTCGATGCCCAATATACTAGCGTTATAAGCTTAACTGTTTTTAGAGATAAAACTCTTTATATTCGATTATCATGAAAACAAATCTCAGGGAACGATTTAGTCTGTACCAATGTGTTATTACACCCGAGGTTCATTTTGCGCCGGAGTTGTCCTTTAAAATGTAACTTTTTTCCCCCCCAGGAAAACCATTCAAATATATTTTTGTTCAATAATATTTTCTTATTATTATTTAGAATTTTTAAAGATTTTTATGATACTTTGCATTATTTATATAATTTTTACGAGCTATTTTTTCCATTAGAATTTTTAAAAAAAAAAAATTTTTTATTATATAATTTTTTTTTTTTTTTTTTTTACTCAACGTGACACATTAAAATATAATGCTGGCAGCAGGCAAAAAAAAATTCAAGTGAGAATACCGCCATCCAGTGGCTTTAAAAATGTTTTAAAGTGTGTAATGTCCGTAACCGCCTGTAGGCTGCCCATAGCTTCCTATGTAAATACATAGAAATGCTTTTTGATTCCTATTGCTGTTTTAGACATGATTTCTCTCTCTTATTCGTTTTTTTTATTTAGATATATATTTAGATATGCTAAAAGACTACTTTTTCTTTTTTCTTTTTATTTTTTTAAGATAAGTAAAAATGTATAAATGTGTGTAATGTCCGTAACCGCCTGTAGGCTTCCTATATAAATACATAGAAAGGCTTTTTGATTCATATTGTTGTTTTAGACATGATGAGGTGTGTGTGTGTGTGCATTTGAGCGAGAAAGAGTAGCCTATCTTTTGTACTTTATTTTAATTTTTGATTTTATTTAGCATTTTCTCAACATTTGCTGTTACAGTCTTTCCTATTCATTTCTCTGTGTGTGTGTGTGTTTGTGTGCGTGGGTGTGTGTGTGTGGGGGGGAGGTGTCTTATTTGCACTCTTGATGTTTTAGAGTGTCACCCCTTCATTGCTGTACACTTTTTTTCTGCACAGTGGCTGATCTGTAGTTTGTACCACCAAAAGTTTCTCTGAGTTTTCCTATTTTTTCGTATTTCCCATTCATTTCCTATGTCGGTCATTTTTGACCGAAAGGAAGCTAAGTGTGACTATTTTTTTTAAGACCCTTTAACATATCCGAATCATCTCCTTGATTTTTTTGTGTGTTCACATAGGTAATACAACAAAAGTCACCAAGTTTCATCCCCCTCCGATTAAGCAAAAAAATTAAACATTTCAAAACGTATACTGTTTCGGTCATTTTTGACCGAAGAAGCCCAGAGGGTTAAAGTGTACTATCGAGAAAAAAAAAAAGGGTCACCTGGTATGGAGATAAAGATTAGGATGATGAGTTTTTGGTAGTACTACAGCACACAAGTGTAAATATGTTTGCGTTTGGAATCTGAAGAAGTGTTTGTTGTACAAGTGGTGACTTGTAACGTCAGACTTAACAACTGGATTGCTGCATTAGACACAGCGAGAAAACATTTAAATATTTAATGGTCTAAATAAATATATTTTGGAATTGTACATTAATGTCTCATTGCATTTATCAATGTCTCACAGATTTATAATATAAGCAAATACAATTGCTTAATATTTCAGGAACACTTTCTAGAGGTCATTCAGAATCAGGAGTTCCTCCTGCTACCCACAATGGAAATTGTCAAGCTTTTGGCCAGTGATGAAATCAATGTTCCAGATGAAGAAACAATTTTTCAAGCACTGATGATGTGGGTTCGCTATGATGTGCAGCCCCGGCAGCAGGATCTAGGAGTGTTACTGGCATATATTCGACTCCCCCTTTTACCGCCACAGGTTTGCCAATAACATGCATATGAGACTATTGTTCGTTTCATACAACTGAATGTAATACCTAAAAACCTAATCTAATATTTAAATGTTATTCTTCAACATTCCACTGTTTAGTCCCTTTTTCTGTTGGACGTTAATGCACTGTTTTCTTGATTTAGCTTCTTGCTGATCTGGAAAACAATAAGATGTTTTCAGAAGACCTGGAATGCCAGAAGCTCCTAATGGAAGCCATGAAGTACCATCTTTTACCAGAGCGCCGTCCCATGCTACAGAGCCCAAGAACCAAACCACGGAAATCCACTGTTGGATCGCTCTACGCTGTTGGAGGGATGGACGCCTCTAAAGGTGGACCATGTTTTAGCTCTTTCCTGACTTTTATTATAGCAGTACCTCTCATTGCCATAAAATAGTTTTTTTTTTGTACACAGGATGTTCAGCAGAATTCAAGCCATTATCTATTTGATTTTGTCTCTGATAGACCTTTTTTGTCGCTGTCAGCTATTAGCATGCAAATCTACAACTAACAATAAACTAAGAGTCTGTCTACATTTAGGGTCTACAACAATAGAGAAGTATGACCTTCGCACAAACAAATGGATCCAGGTTGGCATCATGAATGGGCGAAGACTTCAGTTCGGGGTGGCAGTGATCGACAACAAACTCTATGTGGTAGGAGGAAGGGATGGGCTCAAGACCTCTAACATGGTGGAGTGCTACAATCCAATCACTAAAGTGTGGTCCAACATGCCTCCAATGTCAACACACAGACACGGATTAGGTGCGTTCTTTGAATGCTTCAGATATTTGTGTAATCTTATTACACAGCATGTTCATATATTAATAACTGTTACACAGTAATGTTCACTATCTGCTTCTGTTATTGACATGGTATGAAATAGTCTTTTTTTTTTAATGGAATATTTTGCTGAACCTTTAGAAAAAACAAAAGGCTTTTGTTTTTGTTGAGTATCATTTGATACATCAGGCTTTTATGGCTCATTTATTATGAAAAATGAGAATATGGAGCTCACATTTGAGAAGGCAAAACAACAACAACAACAAAACACCTCAGTTTTATTCAGAGGCCCAAACAGAGCAAAAATACGCAATTTGGTGCAGTTACAATGCAGGATGAAATACTGGTTGTAATGTAAATCAATGAGATCTTTATAACAGTAAAGAAAACTTCTTTCATAAAATTAATCTAAATATCAGTTGTCACTCTATATCTCCCAATAATGTCTTAGTAAGATGATATTTAAATGTATAGTTTTATGATCAAAGCTTTGTAGTTTTTAGTGTAGGGGAAACAACATTTAAACATAACTTCTGTAAAGAGAACAGAAACGACCTCACATTTATAACGCCATTCTGTATGCTGTAATTTATAAGGATTTGCTCATGATTATTAATGAAGCTAGTTCACCCGGTAGGCCTAACTTATTAACCCTTCAAAGTCTGAGGGGTTTTATGCCCGCCTGGCACTATGTTGATATTTTGGCTTCTGGAATGGTCAATTTTCATAGCAGAGTGAAGAGAGTCATATTTCTGGATTCTATAGACTCTCAGCTACAATGTGGATGCATTTATAATACACTTCTTAAGACACTTGTATGTCTTCTGTTGTGATATATCACCAAGAAATACAAAAACAAAAGTTCAATTTTTTTGTTTTTATTATAGAAAAATATTAAACCATAGATGAATAAGGGATTTTACAACAAATATTGATTCGTCAAAGGCTTTAGAAAAAAAAGAAAAAAAATGGGTGAAAAAATATAAAGAAACAAATGAACTGTTTACATTTTTGTGACTGTAGTCACCATACTTTTTTTGTGTGTGAAAAACACAGCAATTATAAGAAAATGTAAAGGGAACACAAATGTTAATTTTGAATTGAATATTCTCTCAATTTACCAAACACATCCAAAAACAACCTCTAGATGTCACTGTGCACTGCATTTGCACATCAGTCCACCCAGGGCGCGCGCGGGCGCGTTCAGAGTCCTGGGTTGTGCAATGATGCAATCGGCTGTTCTGGGGCTGTTCTAAAACACACAATGTGGTAAATAAAGATTAGCTATTCATCATCATGTGTGTATTTATACATCCAAGTCATAGAACTTCTAACTACAATAATCTAACTATTATTACAGGAGCGTTCATCATTACGCACCGAGTATACAATGTCTTCCAAACCCCCTCCTATGTAGACAAATAGTACAGGCCTTATAAGGCTTACTGTACCATTATTTCTGAAAAGCTACAATAAAATTTCCCTAAATAAACATTACAATAAAATAGACAAGCAAAGTAAACGAAATAGCTTGCAAATGAAGAGGGACTAGCAGCTACATGCGGCCAAAACGCGCACATTACTTGATGGCGCACATTATTTGATTAGCCTACTGCTCCGTAATTTCTGAAAAACTAAAATAATTTTGCTAAAAAAACTGATGCAATATATATTAGAAAATACATTATAATATTGCATTCATTACTTACTCCTCAAATGGATCGATTCCGTCCAGAACTTGATCATCTTCATCCGAATCAAATCGAGCTGGATCAGATCCGTTCTGACTCTCATTGCTCTCGGCAAAAATCATTTCAGCAGTGAATCTTCGTTTGGCCATGTTTTCTTTGAAAAGAATCTAGTACAAATACGTGTATCTCCAAATGTTTTGTGTCCAAAGACCGTTGCGAATCCCACGTGGGATTGATTCCAAACCCCTCCCCTTTTTTACGTTCCTGAAAACGTCATTTTTTGTTTTTGGTCTGTGATTGGTTCACACACAGGTCTGTCATTGGTTCACACACAGATCTGTCATTGGTTCACACACACACACCCACAACAGATCTTTATAACACTAGACAGGATTAAGTACAATTTCTCCGTTTTGCGGTAAAATGCACTCAAATACGGAAGGCTTATCATTCGCGGAAGTCAACAAAGTCAGGGTCCTTTTACGCAGACGAATGTCAGCTTTTTAATAAAAAAAAAAGTAAGTTAATACCTTGATCCATTCCGAAGTTATTAATAGATTTGTAAGGGGAGTGCATCTTGACGCTCTAGAGCGTCAATCGACTTAACTGAAAGGAATACATTGCTAATCAGCTATTAAAGAAGAAGAAATACTACTATTATGAGGGTATAGTTCATAAATGAATATTTATTAATTTATTAAGCCAATTTGCTTTAATTTCCATGTAAGGGTAGGTGCATTAGGGAGTAATGTCAAATTGTCAAATTGAACAACGTTTTCTGTTGGACAAAAATAAACACCTCCACTCAAGTCTGGTTTAGTGATTGGGTCATTTTGAAACACAGCTCCATGAAGCTTTATTTCCAATGGTTCAGAGGGTGTATCAAACTAGCAAAGGCACGTGAGTTCAGCAACTTAATGATTTGTTGATTACATTTAATAGATTACACTTTCATGAAACCATTTGCAATTAGTTTGCAAAAGGTGGCATTAAAGCCTACATGTTTTGGCTGTTATTGTTGCATTTAAAACACCTTGACCAGCAGTTGTCACCAGCATTAGGTCCTCTTTAACATGTTTCGTACACAAAAATAATACATTTGAATAAATAAAAAATTGCAGTAATAGTGCTGGCTTTCTTGACATTGATTCTTACTCGTGAACGTTGATAATTTAAGCACCAAATACACTAACCTAAATTGACAATTGAAATTGAATAGAAAATTAAGTGTATGTGTTGTACAATAAAAGCAAGCCTTATTGCTGACTATTTTAATAATGTGGGACATAATAGAAATTGTGACTTTAACACCCATGCCTCAGGAAATAACTATAAAAATAACTGGGTGGTCACACATCAAAACAATATATGTATATTAATAAAGGCAATCTGGTCTGCCCATAAAAATGTATATAAAAATATGGCAGGTAATTTAAACTCGTAGAGGAGAAAATGCATTGTACAATAATCCCATAAAACTGACACTCAAATGTTGCTCATTGAGGTCTATAAAGTGCACTGCAATATCAGAACCAAAATGTCGGTCAAGAGACGATTTATATGTCAAGCCCCCAAAAGCGACAGCCAGAGATTTATAATAGAAACATGAGGGACCTTTTCTGTAAAGGGAGCAGCGAGATGAACCATGAATACTTAATGCTTACCACAGCGTCTCAGGGCTCTCGTCCTCAGAGTCAGACCGGAAGAATGTCTTTAGCTACTGATGAAGTGCTCCTATGGAAATTAAATCCATAGTATTGCCATTTGCCAGTTTCACTACAATACAAAGACAGACAATTAATATTGGATTGTGCATTTGTCGAATGTATGCCATGCATCACCAAAAGCTGAGCCCAGAGTCTTTCTCTTTACTTGTTTTATTTATTTATTTCTTCAAAAAGGAATTGCTGTGCTGGAGGGGCCCATGTATGCAGTGGGAGGCCATGACGGATGGAGCTATTTGAACACAGTAGAAAGGTGGGACCCCCAGGCGAGGCAGTGGAATTATGTGGCCAGTATGTCCACCCCGCGCAGCACTGTCGGAGTCACTGCTCTCAATGGAAAGTAAGGAAATCATTTGTTCTTATTTTCTTTTGCAGAATTGTTGCGCTACCATACAATTTTAAAAATCGCTGCTCCTTACAGAATTACTAAAACTGTAGTAATATTGTAATATGTAAAACATTTTAATTTGGAATTTAATTCACTCAAAAAGAGAGAAGTAGAAAAAAAAACCTTTTCTATCAACAGCAGTATACAGTATGTGCAGTGTGCTGGCTGATCGCTTTCCTCCATGGATTCTCTTCATGATGAGGTCTGAATTAGGTTCTTTATCCAATACACTGCGTAACCTTGTACAGCCAGACGGGAGTTAATAGGCTCTGAGACCAAAGCATCTCTAGTGTCTTTTACATTAAAGTCACTTGAGTGGCATGCAAGCTGCTGTTAGCTTTATCCAACAAAAAAAAAAAACAGATGCTGGTTTTGAATCTAGCAGAACATTGACTGATGACTATGACCAGGTCAAAAACAAGCCCTTCAAGCCTACCTCTAGAGCCCACTGTCCTACTTTTCAAAGTGATTAATTGATCAGTCTTTTCAACAGAACATCTTTTTGAATCTCTTTAGGACAGGGGTTGTCAGCCTCTTCTGACCCAGGGATCCCTCGCCAAGACTCTCTGGAAAGAAAACCGTTGCAACGTGATCTCATGAGAATACGTGTGTTTTTTTACGTAAAGTGTAACTTAGTTCTATCATACGTACATTTATTTACGTTTTATACACGCAGAAACGTATAATACTACTGATGCATTTACAGCTTTAAAACGTAAAATGTTTACGTATTGACAGCACAAAAACGTAATTTATTTACGTATGAACAAATCTACTGACGTACAAATTTGTACGTATTACTATTTATGCATATTAAAATCGTGGCATTCAACTGTCTTATCAATTAAGTTTTCAGTCGCATTTATTAATATAATACTCATAAATATTAACATTTTGCTCGTTTCGCCTGCATGGTGTTAAACAAGAATACACTTTAAAACCTTAAAAATACCTTCTTTACTCGTTTAACCATTTTGTAGTATAGTTTATTTACCGTGAGACACAAAAGCGTTTTCTCCTATAAAACACAACATAAATTCACAAAATACATCAATTTTATTAGTTTGATGTAATTCAAATCTTTACAATCCATACGTTGTTTGTAAGAAACAGATCCAAATTCAGCCTTGTATCCAGTGATCTTCATCTCTATTTCTCAGCAGCGACCGTACACGTCAAATCCATGGTCAAATCCCGCGCTGGTGATGATTCAAATTCAAAAATTTGCGCCCTCAAGAAGCGTTACGTCATGTTTTACGGCAGTGATATCAAACGCTCATTGGCTCTTTCCTGCTTCGTCACAGATTGCGACATGCCGTGTTTCAGTCGGTGACGGTGCAGTACATTTGAAATGGAGAAGCGCGCGCGCCTTCACAGAGCGAACCCAACCGAAGCCGGATTAACATTTTCATGGATTATTAATTTAAATTCTGCTCTGTACCTCATACAACACTATTATAGAGGACTGCGACTGCAACACATCATCATGTGAACGACTTTTGGTAACGTTACCGGTTTTGACCTTTTCGCAATAAATAAATTATAGTGATTATAACGTTACTTGTCTGTCTGTCTGTTATGTTTTTCTTCATAATTGTAGTCTACGTAGTTTTAAGGAATGGTTATGGGTAGGTTTAGGGGTAGGAGTAGGATTAGTGGCTCAAAATATATTTTAATGCTATTGTTAATAAAACTGCCATTTGCCTACACATCTCTGTCCATTACGTTTTATCCTTTTTATATTCTGTATAAAATGGGTATGTTTAGGTTTGGGAATAGGGTTAAGGGATCTTACATTTATCTATAAAATGGTAAAAGGGAAATTATACAGATATGTTTATGATATGGAATATACGTAAATAGTTAACGTTTTGTAGCTGTAAAATCGTAATAATGTTACGTTTAGTCCATGATATGAACGTGCTCGAAATTATTAGTAACATTGTAACGTTAAGGCCTCAGTAAGGTCTCTAAGGTCATCCCACCAGAGACTGCTAAATGTTCCCCAGGTTTGGCTAAAATTTAGAGCTGATCGTACTTTTGTCATTGCTCCACCAAATTTTTGTAAAAGCCTACTTGTTTTTTTTTTTAAACAATTGCTCTAAACATATCTATTTTCTCTGGCTTTTAATCATAGCTGATTTCTTTAGACATATTATACAACACCTTGGTCAGCGATCTTTCTTTTTAATAATGCTTAGTATATAATATTTTTTTCTTAAATATACATGCATGTGTGTGTATTTATTTATATATATATATATACAAAATAATTATACACAGTGCACCCACATATATTATGCAAAAAAAACTTATTTTGGATGTGATTAATCATTTGACAGCCCTAATTTTAACCACAATATTTATTTTTACATTTCACAAAGAAATCCACAGAACCCTGAAAGAAAGCGAAAGAAGTTCACAAACCCTCATCTGAAATATACCACTTAGGCTATCTCAAATATTTATTTTTATCAGTGTAATTCTCAGTATTTTCAGGAAAGTGAGTAGTTTGAAAAAGAAAAATACACATTTCTTTCATATTTCACTTAAAGTTAACATGACATTTTAACCTATTTATTTTTCTTAAGGTCTTACTGTGCTCACTTAAACAATTATTGCTTGTAATATACATTTTTATATATATAAAAATGGAAGTTGCTACTGATTTGACTAATGTATTGTGATGTGTGACTAAAACTCCAGGACCTTTTATTTTATTTTTTATTGTTGTATATGAATGTGGTTGGTTTAACTGCAGTGCAGCCTTGTGATATGCTCACTTGATGTCTATGAAATATGCAAGAAGAGCAAGTTTTGACATTTAGATAAAATATTACTTCAATTTCTGTTTCAGGGGGCAAATAAAACCACTAAAAAACAGTTCATTTCTGACTGTGGTGATGCAGGAGGGCAGTAGTCTGTAATTAATTTTAAACTCACATTCAGGGCTTCAGTTCACTTAGCAGCCACCTTGGCAATGGCCCCTGGCAGCTATTTTCTATCTATGTAATAGGTATATACAAGTACAGGTCATGTTTACTTTAAAGTCACCATGAATCAAAACTGACATTTCTTCAGCCACAAACAGCAGCAATAGCAAACCACAATGATCCAATGATCACATCAATTCCTGATGGACAAAATCAAGTCCCACCCTGCATTATTTTTTCTTTTTTGAGAAGCCGTTTGACATGGATATGCGTCACAATAGGGAAGAAAAGACCACAACAACTTCAGTTTCATGCTGACTTTAATGTGTAACCCAGTAGGTTATAACTGTGTTGTTAATAAGTTACTTCAATTTATTAGCTTGTATTTGTTTAATTAAGAGAGAAAATGTGAATTAACCATTCATCTTTGTTTGTGATCATACGTGTATTTGTGCCTTTAAGAGCGCGCGTGCATGAGATACAAGTTTGATAGAGGTGTACTTGTGGAAAACGTGGCTTTAACCATCAAGTTAGGTGTTTGATTAGTTATTGGTTTATGTGAATTAAGTCCCGCCCTCACTGGTGTTTTGTGTAATGTGAGTGGTTGTTCGGGACATGAGAGTTTTTGTTGACAAGCGCGAGGGAGAGAGGGAGAGAGACGGAGATTGAGAGAGACGCATTTGCGGGTACAGAGTGATTTGATTGACGATTTTATAAGTTAAACAACCTTTAACTGTAATGTAGATCCAAGATGAATTGCTTGTGTGTGCGTCTTTGACTTTGTAGCCAGTGTTTTTATAGTTTTGTTTTGTGTGGCTAACCTGCCGTGTGGGAGCGAATCCGAGTGTTTTCGTTTAGTTATCACTGCGCATATCTGCGCATCTGAACTGATTACAGCGACAGTTAAACAACCGACTAAAGACTGTTTAACCTGGTTGTTGCCCTTCACAACGAGGGAGACCTTGAGGACCAGATAGCGCCCCAAATACCCGCGTTATTTGGGGTTCCTCTGGCGGCGTGGGAGGTGCATTTCGTCGGCTGACGAGGGAGAGAGAGGACGAGGAGCTGCGTGACGCCTGCTGCAGGATTCCGGAGTTGCGGTATCATTGCACGTGGAATTGAGGTATCTTTGTTTGAATTGTTTTGTGCTCAGGAGAGTGAAGGGGCCATTTGTCAGTTTCCCGGCCACCACGAACACGAGCCACGTTTCAGGCCTGCAACGGGGTGGGTTGTGTGAATGACTGGTGTGTATGTGTGGGCCCACCGCATTAAATATTATTCAGTGCACTGAAAATAATTGTTTATATTCAGAGTATATTTGGTATAATTTGTGAGTTATTGTATACATTTATCCCATTGAGGTCATTGGTTTAAGATATACTGATTCTATTGGACCTGTATACTAATTTCAGTAGGTCGGGCATCTGAGAAATTGTCCTTCGAGGATTAAATTGTGTCCCATTTAATGTGAATGTGATTGTGGGAACACTTCACATTCTGAAACTCATTGTTTGAGCCAGTTAACATTTGATCATTCTATTACAATTAAATCCTTTATTTGTTTTGTACTTTTACCAGTGTGTTATTCTTTCAGAAGTGTTTGTTGACTTCATCAGTTTGGGGGCGTAGAGATTTAATTCTGAGTAACTTCGTAAAAGGAAAGTATAGATTATTATTCTAATTTTCTAAAAGAGAATTAATTCATTTAGTGACACCAGAGGGGCCTAACTTCAACATCTGTAGGCATATAGTTAATGAATCTGGAGCGCTGTCCTACTTAATTACAAGAAAGACAGGTAGGGGGCGCTACATAAAGTGGGGGCTCGTCCGGGATCTCCCTCTGTGAGTCACACAATAGTTGATGCTGAAAGAAGAAAAAGAGGAATTAAGCTCAACACACCCCTGTAATTACATCATAATTAACTGAAAAGTGCATAAAGTGTCATCATGGCTCTATCAAAAGACCCCAGTCTCCAAGCAGAGTTGGCCAACTGGTGCAAAGATGCTAGCATTGAAGAGACTCATGCTTTAATGCTGTTAAACGTACCCGTTCACACCGAAGTGGCCGAAATTGAAGAGGCGATGGAAGCTGTAAAAGCTCTAGGGAGAGTTCGTGTAAGGGACACGAGAGAAGGACCCACTTCACATTACCTGCTGGTGTTGTGTGAGTGCAGACAAGCCATCGACCCAAAGCGCATACCTCCTGAAGTGTCACGGGGAGACAAGAAAGAGCCATGGCCAGTCATAGTAATCCAGACAAAGGCATCGGCTGCTGACACCGCTTCTGCAGGTTTTACAGAAAAGTTTGCGAAGTTCCTGATGGAAGAAGGAAAGTCTCTTAGCGATGTACATGCTTTGATTTCTCCACACAGTGCCACCGACAGTTCCCCTGAGTCAATTATACGCGCCATGGGTGAGGTCCTGGAAAAGACAGTAAAGCACTCGAGTGACAGCAACACCTACCGACGCCTGCGCACCTTTTCAGCCGTAGTTCCAACCCCCATGGGTGAGGAGAATATGGAAAATTGGATTGATCAAGCCAGGCTGCTGATAACTGAGTGTGACTGCTCCGAAAAAGAAAAACGACGCAGAATTGTGGAAAGCCTCAAGGGACCTGCAATGGACATTGTAAGAGCTGTTAGATTCTCTGATCCTGAAGCTAGTGCCTCACAGTATCTGGAAGCGTTGGAGAGCACCTTTGGATCATCTGAGTCTGGTGAGGATTTATACTTCAAGTTTCGTCTTATGCGCCAGGGAACAGGGGAGGCCTTGTCTGAATTCCTGAGACGGATGGAGAAGACCCTCAGCAAAGTAGTGGAAAGAGATGGACTGACTCACAGTCTGGTCGATAAAGTACGAGTGGAACAGCTGATTAGAGGGGCTGTGAATTCTGACATGATGTTGCTCCAACTGAGGCTGAGAGAAAGAAAAAATCACCCACCTTCTTTCCTGAGTCTGCTGAAGGAAATCCGTGAGGCGGAGGAGAGTGAATCGGCTCGCCACAGAATGTCTGCAAAAGCTAAGGCCATACATTTCCATGAAGAGGAAAGAGCCAGCACGTCTGTTATCCAGGAACTCAAGGCCGAGCTTCAAGAATTGAGAACCCAAATAAGGGGAGTTGAGCCAAAAGCCATGTCTACTTCATCATTAGTGATTGAAACTAAAGAAAAACCATTCAAGAAGACTGAAAAAACTGATGATTCAGAAGTACAAGAGTTAAAGAAACAGGTCCAACACTTACAGCAGCAGTTGGCAGTTCTGAGTGTCAGTTCTACTCAATACTCACCTCATGTTCCAGAGCAGCGGCCAAAACCATCCCAGTCTGTTTCCACGTCGTTAAGATACCAGTCAGCCCGAACAAGAGATGACTACTTCTGCTACAAGTGTGGAGAAGATGGCCATATTGCCA
The DNA here is from genome assembly GCF_029890125.1 of Rhinichthys klamathensis goyatoka. Classification (NCBI taxonomy): domain Eukaryota; kingdom Metazoa; phylum Chordata; class Actinopteri; order Cypriniformes; family Leuciscidae; genus Rhinichthys; species Rhinichthys klamathensis. Next base: position 6,525,562 of record NW_026606611.1, read on the forward strand.
CAAAGTGTCAAGCGCCACCAAATTCTGATCAAGTGATTCAGAAGCTGATTCGTTCTTTGAGGCAGGTAAAGGGTGGAAAGCCTGAGACGGCTGACAATAGAACTACTCAAAACCAAGCCTGTTTCTCCAAAAAGAGCCAGACCACCATCCATGAATCCAGCCGTCTTCCTAAAGGACTAGTAGGACCGGCATCCACTGTAAAAGTGAAGCTTAATGATCGTGTATGTCAAGCACTGTTAGACAGCGGATCACAAGTGACGATTGTGTTTGAAAGCTGGTATTCCAAGAATCTGCCTGATGTGCCCATTCACCCGTTGACTGGATTATCCATATGGGGCCTCAGTTCTTCCAGTTACCCGTACAAGGGATATATCATCGTGGATGTCACATTTCCTGCCTCTGTCACTGGTGTGGAGGAGCCGTTGTCCATCCTGGCTCTTGTATGTCCTGAACCCCAGGGTCCTTCCCAATTGCCAGTCATTATTGGTACCAATGCCAGTTTCTTCACCCGCCTTGCGACCCTTAGCCATGATACAGAAGGATCCAGTGTTGCACGTGCTTTGAGAATCCAGACTCGACACCCTGCAATCCATCTGTCACCGCCGAAAAAACCGGACCCTCTTCCTGATTCACCTGAAGGAGAAGTTCGATGGATAGGACCTGGCGATTGCGTAGTTCCCCCGAGGGGAGAAGTGTGTGCTGTCTGTAAACTGGAGACTGACAAGCCGTTAAGAAAAGAGATTTTTGTGGTGGACACGCCTGAGGACGCTAGTCTTCCAGCTGGAACATTCATAACCCCAGTGGTACTACCATCATCCGCCGTAGAAGGACAACGCATCCAGGTGATGATCCATAATGTAACATCAAAAAATATCTCCATTCCGGTGGGAACAGTAATTGCCAATGTATATCCAACTGACACACTCACTGCCAGGACTGAAGAACAGAGCTCCCAAGCAATAGACCCAAGTTTGTTTAAGTTTGGTGAGTCGTCCATTTCTGAGGCCTGGGAACGGAGACTGCGCCACAAGTTGGCCACCAGAGGTGATGTGTTTTCTGTTGAAGAATGGGATGTTGGATTAGCTCGTGGAGTGGAGCATCCCATCAGACTGAAAGACCCAAAACCGTTCCGCGAACGCTCCAGACGCATCGCTCCTGCAGACATCGAGGATGTACGACGTCACATCAAAGACTTGTTAGCAGCGGGAATAATTACAGAGTCAAGGAGTCCGTATGCATCGCCCATTGTGGTAGCACGGAAGAAGAGTGGGGCAATCAGAATGTGCATCGATTATCGCACTCTAAATGCTCGTACTATCCCTGATCAGTACACTACTCCCAGGATCGACGATGCCTTGGACAGTTTGGCTGGTAGTAAATGGTTTTCCGTGCTGGACCTCCGCAGTGGGTACTATCAGATAGCCATGGCGGAGGAAGATAAAGAAAAGACAGCGTTTATCTGTCCCCTGGGATTCTTCCAGTTTGAACGGATGCCTCAAGGGATCACTGGAGCTCCAGCCACCTTCCAGCGGCTCATGGAGAAAGCTGTTGGTGACATGCATCTCCTCCAAGTAATAGTATACCTGGATGACATCATTGTGTTCGGACGCACCCTTGAAGAACACGAAGAGAGGCTGTTAAAAGTCCTGGACCGTCTGAGAGAATGTGGCCTGAAAGTGTCAATAGATAAGTGCCAGTTCTGCCAGCCTCAAGTTCGGTATGTGGGCCACATTGTATCAGCTGCTGGAGTATCACCAGACCCAGCCAAGGTTGAAGCCGTAACACGCTGGAAAAGGCCCACTGACCTAAAGACATTGAGGTCGTTCCTGGGGTTTTGTGGATTTTACCGGAGGTTCATAAAGGATTACTCCGCCATTGTAAGGCCTTTAACAGAGCTCACTAAAGGTTACCCGCCAACATCTGGGCAAAAAAGCAAGTCAAGTGATGGGAAGATTTACTTCAGAGTATCGGAACCCTTTGGAGAGCGTTGGGACGACACTTGTACAGCAGCGTTCCATAAAATCATTTACTGTCTCACCCATGCCCCAGTACTTGCTTTCGCGGATCCTGCCAAGCCTTATGTACTGCATGTAGACGCTAGTCTGAGTGGACTGGGGGCCGTTTTGAATCAGGAGCATTCTGGAGGAATGAGGCCCGTGGCCTACGCAAGCCGGAAACTGAGTGCATCAGAACAACGGTACCCCATACATCAGCTAGAGTTCTTGGCACTCAAGTGGGCGGTAGTGGATAAGTTTCACGACTACCTATATGGAGCCCAGTTCGTGGTAAAGACCGACAACAATCCCCTGACCTATGTGTTGTCAAGTGCCAAGCTGAGTGCGACGGGTCATCGTTGGTTAGCTGCCTTAGCTACCTATAACTTCAGCTTGCAATACAAACCAGGAAGTGCCAACATCGATGCGGATGTATTGTCTCGCTACCCCTGTGAATCAACTGCTTGCTCTGAATGGAAGGAGATACCCAAGTCAGGAGTAAGAGCCATCTGTCAGTTAGCAGTGGTTGCTGAAAGTGGAAGCTCATCATCCAGACTGGTGGATCCGTTGGGTGTGTTACCTGAGGGTATTCCTGAAGCTTTCTCTTGTCCCACAGCTTTGGGGCTTAGTCAAATGGAACAGTTGAGCACTACTGAGTTGAGGAAAGCTCAAGAGGAAGACCAGGTAGTTGGTGTAGTAAAGCGAGAAGTGGAGTCAGGAAGGATTCTTACTGGTACTAGGAGTTCTGATGCTACCATTGCTCTGTTACAGCGGCAGGGAGACAAGTTAAAGATAAAGAGTCAACTTCTGTACAGAGTCACCAAAAGTTCCTGTGGTAGAGACAAGACACAACTCGTCTTACCCGAGAAGTACTGGGCTACTGTGTTACAATCATTGCACGACGACTCTGGTCACTTGGGAGTAGAAAAAACTACGGAACTTGTGAAAGACCGTTTCTATTGGCCTAGAATGTCTGCATACATAGAGCAGTATGTCAAGGATTGTGGCCGGTGTGTAATGAGAAAGACGTTACCCAAGAGAGTGGCCCCACTGAATCACATACACAGCAGTGGGCCATTCGACTTAGTGTGCATCGACTTTCTGTCAATTGAACCGGACTCAAAAGGTATTGGTAATGTTCTCGTCGTAACAGACCACTTCACACGCTACGCTCAAGCGTTCACCACCAAAGACCAGAAAGCTCTGACTGTGGCTAAGATACTGTGTGACAAATTCTTCGTTCACTATGGCTTACCCTCTCGCATCCATTCTGATCAGGGTCGAGATTTTGAGAGTGGTCTCATAAAAGAGCTTCTAAGCATGTTGGGAATCCGAAAGTCCAGAACGACTCCCTATCATCCTCAAGGAGACCCACAGCCAGAACGGTTCAACAGAACGCTCCTTTCCATGCTTGGTACCCTGAATCCAGCCGAAAAGAACCGATGGAGTCAGCACATTAACAGTTTAGTACACGCTTACAACTGTACTAAGAACGAAGCCACTGGGTTTTCCCCTTACTATCTTCTGTTCGGAAGAGAGGCTCGTTTGCCAGTGGATGTGTGTTTCGGGACTTCGCCTGATGGAAAGGGAGCAGGAAGCCATCGACAGTATGTGGAAAGAATGAAATTAGACTTACAGAGAGCATATCAGTTAGCCACCGAAACTGCCCAGAAAAGTCAGCGAAGGAACAAACGGTTGTACGACAAGCGAGTGAAACACCAGAGTCTGACTGTGGGAGATCGTGTGCTGATAAGAAATCTGGCATTGACTGGAAAGAACAAACTCTGCAACAAGTGGAATTCTGTTCCTTACCTGGTGGTGGAAAAGCTAGAGAACTTACCAGTGTATCGCCTGAAACCTGAGTCCGGAATGGGAAGTGTAAGAACATTACACCGAGACCATCTCTTGCCAGTTGGGGATCATGTGAGGTTGACAGATGCTGGAGAACCTACAAGAGTTGTTGCTCCGGCGGAGACCAGGACAAGATCTAGGGAGAGAAAACGGAGAAGAGGATTAGGAGAAAGAAATGTAGTGCCGACAGGGTGTGAGTTGAGAAACTCCTCTGAAAGTGAAGAGGATGACGTGTGTTATTACTACTCGGATAGAGTGGAGAGACAGCACAGTCCAGAGTGTGTTACACTGGAGGACTCTACAGTGGAGGATGAACCGGTTAACTGTGGATGGGAGGTGGATAGACCTTTTGACGACATGGCAGAGCCGATGATCATGGAAGAAGGCCCTGGAGAGTTTCCCGATCGAAGTTCAGAGACTAGGGGAGATCCTGGTTTAGAAGGGGGAGAGATGGAAAGAATTAACGCTACTAAAGAGGTAGTAGAGACAGTTCATTCCCGCCCAAAAAGGGAGATACGACCCGTAGTCAAGTTGAGCTATGATTCTCTGGGACAGCCCACTAACAGACCCTTAACTCTGATTCATAGAGGGATGGTCATAAATGTAGAGGGTGGGGAAGGTTCAGAAAGGAAACCCTGTAACACCATGTGGTGTCACCCTATGGCACAATGTGTTCGTTGTACTCAGTTAAACCCTTCTACTGAGCCTAAAGTCACCATTAAGGTGTTGAGAAGTAATCTCATGGGGTCATGAGATGTTTAGAAGGGGGAGCATGTAACCCAGTAGGTTATAACTGTGTTGTTAATAAGTTACTTCAATTTATTAGCTTGTATTTGTTTAATTAAGAGAGAAAATGTGAATTAACCATTCATCTTTGTTTGTGATCATACGTGTATTTGTGCCTTTAAGAGCGCGCGTGCATGAGATACAAGTTTGATAGAGGTGTACTTGTGGAAAACGTGGCTTTAACCATCAAGTTAGGTGTTTGATTAGTTATTGGTTTATGTGAATTAAGTCCCGCCCTCACTGGTGTTTTGTGTAATGTGAGTGGTTGTTCGGGACATGAGAGTTTTTGTTGACAAGCGCGAGGGAGAGAGGGAGAGAGACGGAGATTGAGAGAGACGCATTTGCGGGTACAGAGTGATTTGATTGACGATTTTATAAGTTAAACAACCTTTAACTGTAATGTAGATCCAAGATGAATTGCTTGTGTGTGCGTCTTTGACTTTGTAGCCAGTGTTTTTATAGTTTTGTTTTGTGTGGCTAACCTGCCGTGTGGGAGCGAATCCGAGTGTTTTCGTTTAGTTATCACTGCGCATATCTGCGCATCTGAACTGATTACAGCGACAGTTAAACAACCGACTAAAGACTGTTTAACCTGGTTGTTGCCCTTCACAACGAGGGAGACCTTGAGGACCAGATAGCGCCCCAAATACCCGCGTTATTTGGGGTTCCTCTGGCGGCGTGGGAGGTGCATTTCGTCGGCTGACGAGGGAGAGAGAGGACGAGGAGCTGCGTGACGCCTGCTGCAGGATTCCGGAGTTGCGGTATCATTGCACGTGGAATTGAGGTATCTTTGTTTGAATTGTTTTGTGCTCAGGAGAGTGAAGGGGCCATTTGTCAGTTTCCCGGCCACCACGAACACGAGCCACGTTTCAGGCCTGCAACGGGGTGGGTTGTGTGAATGACTGGTGTGTATGTGTGGGCCCACCGCATTAAATATTATTCAGTGCACTGAAAATAATTGTTTATATTCAGAGTATATTTGGTATAATTTGTGAGTTATTGTATACATTTATCCCATTGAGGTCATTGGTTTAAGATATACTGATTCTATTGGACCTGTATACTAATTTCAGTAGGTCGGGCATCTGAGAAATTGTCCTTCGAGGATTAAATTGTGTCCCATTTAATGTGAATGTGATTGTGGGAACACTTCACATTCTGAAACTCATTGTTTGAGCCAGTTAACATTTGATCATTCTATTACAATTAAATCCTTTATTTGTTTTGTACTTTTACCAGTGTGTTATTCTTTCAGAAGTGTTTGTTGACTTCATCAGTTTGGGGGCGTAGAGATTTAATTCTGAGTAACTTCGTAAAAGGAAAGTATAGATTATTATTCTAATTTTCTAAAAGAGAATTAATTCATTTAGTGACACCAGAGGGGCCTAACTTCAACATCTGTAGGCATATAGTTAATGAATCTGGAGCGCTGTCCTACTTAATTACAAGAAAGACAGGTAGGGGGCGCTACAAATGATAAAACATTTTCTTTGTTTATCTACAAAACTCCTGTTTTAATAACATATGTTTCCATAACATATGCCGAATAACCAATACAATGTGGAAAAATGTTATTGTAAGTATTTTAAGGTTGGTCTAGAAAAGGCATTTTCCCACTTGCAAAAAAATCAAAGTCATTGAGAATCCAGTTTCACTCTGATACTTCACACAGTACTAAAGTAAAATAAGCTGCGAATGTTTTTTTTGTCTTTATATATTTACAGGTTGTTTGCTGTCGGTGGTCGTGATGGAAGCTCCTGTCTGCGATCCATGGAATGTTTTGATCCCCACACCAATAAATGGAGTATGTGTGCACCGATGTCAAAGAGGAGGGGAGGAGTGGGTGTGGCCACATATAACAGTTTCTTGTATGCAGTCGGAGGACATGATGCACCAGCTTCAAGCCATTGTTCTCGTCTGTCTGATTGTGTGGAGAGGTAAGCTACAATGACACAACATCTGGGAAGAAAGAAACCCAACACCTAATTATCTTCATATTAATGACAACAACACCCCACAAAAGCAGGTTGTGAGTCTCGGCAGATAGTTACGGGTGCCAAGTACTATAATTTTCACATTTATTTGCAAATCCGGACACACCTTACTTCATTGTGAAAACACTGTTGCCTTGTTATTGAGGAATGTGGTTGGAAGCCACAGTAGTTCAGTAATCTGGTGTTAAACGCCTCCTGCTGGTGATGATTCGAACTACAGCCTATACCAATGTGGAGTAAACCTGGTTAACATGATCAAATGTTAAATAAAATGGTGAAACAGTTGAGGAAAAAAGGCTCAGTGTCTAAAATCAAATAATTTTGGAGCCAATGTATAAGTAAATAACTGAAATAAGTAGCTAAAATACAATAAAAAATACATTAATTAAGGAACAAAGGCCATCAGAAACTTAAACGCATTACTCTACATGTTGAAAACACAATAGATTTCATTGTTAGAGATGATAATCATAGTCCTTGTGCTTTCAAAGGCTTCCACTGTCTAGATTACAGACTTAATGCTGTTTACATGCTCTGTGTAATTATCTCTCTTTTTTTTCAGTGGCCTATATTGAAAGTGCTAGCATTGTTTTTCTATTGTGTTGTATTTCGTCTCATATGTTCTGTACTGCATTCACACAGGTATGACCCCAAAACAGACACGTGGACCACAGTGTCCTCCCTGAGCGTCCCCCGGGATGCAGTGGGGGTGTGTTTGCTGGGAGACAGGTTATATGCGGTCGGAGGCTATGATGGTCAGACCTACTTGAACAGTGTTGAGTCCTATGATGCACAGAACAATGAATGGACTGAGGTGGGTGCATTGAGTCCATGTTTAAATCAGGCTTTACTGTTTGTTTTACTCACAATTTTGTACCTGATTAATTTTTTAGAGCTTATCATAACTGCAAAAATATATTCATTGTGAAAATACCCATGGAGTTAGAAGATTTTTTTTTTTTTTTATATATGACTTTTCCAGTTCTTGAAATCCCACTTAAAAAAATAATAATAAAAAAATAAAAAATAAATAGTGACCTTTATTACACACTTTCTATTTTTCTTTAATTTTTTCTCCTTTGGTGCTTGTTTACTTATTTATACAGATCCACAGAAAGTGATGCTGTCCATACAGTACATTTCTGGTTGATTTCTCTAACCTTATTCATAGTTCCCTATCAGTCAGTCAGTCACGTTCGACATCACGCCAGAACTGACTGAACCAGTGGGTTCTCGACTGAGTGCCCAATTACCTTCGAGTGGTAACAAAACAAGCCTATGCACATTGGTGAGTGAGATTTGCATGGTAAGCCACTTCCCGTACATACAGGTATATAAGGCAGAGTGCAACTCATTCAAGCTGAGCGGTTGAGACACTTCAGTGCTCTGCATTCATTTTTTTTGTGTGAGCTGACAAGAACGGGAAGCAGTTCTGAGTTGGAGAGATGGCGCATTCAGCTCTGGTCGCATAAAAAAAATTAACTGCACAGCTAAGTGCAGTGATTTCACCCCTGGGTGCTTCAACTATTAAAAGAGTAGCACGGCCCTGCCCAGGTTCCTTTCTTCCCGAAGGTGCATGAGGAGTCATGGAAGGCACATTTTACAGCCAGAAGCCGCTTCGCTGCTTCCTCCGCTCTCACTTCCCCTTGACGGAGGGGCAGCCAAGGATTACGCGGATATTCCTCAGGTGGAGCATGCAATTGCGGTGCATTTATACCCACAAAGTGCTGCCACCTCCCATCCAAGCCCTGTAAGTTTTCGGCCGCACTTGCCACCAAGGCTCACAGTGCCGCTGGACCGGCTGCCTCTGCCTTGCACACTATAGCCATCCTGCAAGTACATCAGGACACAGTGCTAAAAGAGCTGCAAGAGAATAGCTCTGAACCAGGGTTGATGCAGGAACTGCGTACGGCAACGATCAGATGATGCCCACTCTAGTGGTCAAGGAACATCATCTCTGGTTGAACCTGGCTGAGATGGAGGCTGACAAAGTTCGCTTTCTCGACAACTCCTTCTCCCAGGCCGGCCTTTTTGACGACACTGACGATGACTTTGCCCAGCAGTTCTCTGCAGTACAGAAGCAGACGGAGGCGGTCAAACACATCCTGTCCCAGCGGGATGCTGCTGCCCCCAGACAATCAGGGGCTGCCCCTCCACCTGGTCTGCCTGCATCTGCTCCGTTGCGGCCACAACAGCAGCCATGACTCAAGCCGCAACATCTAGCTGCCCACAGGAAGGCTACGCAGATCATCTCAGCCGCTGGTAAACCCTCAAGTGGTCAGTGAAACACCATCCCTGAGACAGGTGACCCAGAGTTCGAGGGAGTTGTTCTTTAAGAGACAGTGGGTGCACTGCTCCTTCCCCCGGAGGAGGGCAGGTTGGAAAATCTTCAGTTTCTTCAGGTTCAGCAGCGTTTAACTCAGTGGAAGTCAAGGATGCTCCTTTTTCTGCGTGCGGAGATTGCGGTCCTGCTGGTGAAGGACGCAATACGCTGATTTCACGCAGCCGCCATTTTGAAATCGAAAGCGAGGCTCCGGTGGGAAGTAGCGATGTGTAGGTGAGGATTTTTTCACACTGGTTAATCGACGTGTTACAACACCGGTAATATCGGTATCACCGGCGGGGGCTTTTAAATCGCTAATTTAAAGCCACATGTAAAATGCGCGCGTTTGCACGGGCATGCATAATGGTGGTCGTGCGGAGCAACACTGTTTTGTTATTGTGCGCTGAATTGCCACTCATTTGAAAACGAAACTATTTTTTTTTACATCGCGGTGCTACTGCAGCAGTGTGCACTTCACTGTCACTTATACATTAGCGTCAATTCATCCTTCGCAGGGAGTTTGATGTGATCTGACAAATCAAAATCCACCATTTTTGTCCGACAAAGCAGTCAGGAGAGTAGTAGTTTAGTAGTCTAGATTAGTAGACTAACGTCGGTGGATTTGAACTTGTCTTTAATTGAGGCAATCTCTCACGACACAGAGCCACAAAACGGTAGGCCTATTGTTTAATTTTCTTTGACTGTCACTGACCAAATTTGAAAGTTGAGACTTTGTTTCATATTAAATATTACCTGCTCGGTCCTGTCTGTCAGCACGTACAGTGTCCTTATAGGCTACGTGAGTTGCGCGTATAAAATTAAGGTATGAACAACCTCGATCCATCAGGAAACGCCAGGTCGCTGAATTTCACTGCGCTTCATGAAGAGTTTTTCTTTTGCGTGAAGAAGCCGTTCGCCGGAAATGTGTTAAAGATAGCAGTGCATTCATGATTATTAGGCAACCAGTTTAATAATCCTCCTGGCTCCGGGTCTGAGTGAGTCATTTACTCTCTTACCTTTGTTCTTTGATTTACTTTAATTACACTTTAAGACCAGCCGCTGCTGACAGAGACGCGATCAACACGCGTCCCATTTTCTCACAAATCTCTATGTTAATTTAAGACATTATTTAAATCATTTAAGACTGCTCTTATGAGGACACTCGTCAAAACTGACATTTTGGCATAATTTGTGTGTGTTATGGTTTGTTCAAGCCCGAAAGAGAACTCGATACTGACGCTCGTGTTTTCTGTGGGTCGGGCGCGCGCGTGTGTGTGTAGGCAGGACAGCACGGTCTCTTTAGTCTTGTCGCGCTTAATATCATTCACATTAATAAGAGCATGATCACACAACGGTAGTCAACGGGTGACAGAAAAAAACAGATAGCCTACTGCGTAATTGCGTTAAATATATAAATATATGCCTATATTTCTTTTTTTTTTTTTTTTTGCGGTGTCGCGGTGGACAAGTGATGAAACCGGTGTTGCGCCTGAACACCGGTAACACCGACTACCGTAGCAAGCCTAGTGGGAAGAACCCGGAAGTAAAGATAAACAACAATGCATTGGACTACCAACCTGAAGCTGCTGCCGCGATTTACACTATTGGATGTTAATATCCAATATAGGATATGTATATAGTTTGTTCCTGTTTCTTTTTTTACTTTCTGAATTATATATATATATATATATATATAAATAAATAAATATTTATAACTTAATTTCACTGTATATAGTCTAAAGTATGAAAGAAATGTATGTACATTTTTATTCGCGACTCTCCTATGATTAAAGGCGACACTTCCGGTTTTCTTCCCACCGGAGCCTCGCTTTCGATTTCAAAATAACGGCTGCGTGAAATCAGCGTATAGAGCCGGTCCCAGCGCAACGAAGTAAAAGTACAGTATTTTTATTAGAATAAGTGGCCACAGTTAAATCTACTCTTAAAAGTACAAATTTTCCCCAAAAATTACTCATGTACTGTAAATGTAATGGAGTAAAGGTACTTTGTTACTACCCACCTCTTTCACGAGATTCTACAATCTCCGCGTGGAGCTGGTTTCCTCCCAAGTACAAATGCCTGGCGAACACTGGGGGGAGTTTCCTCCAAGCATCCTTTGGCAGTCAGACACGGCGGAGGCATCCTACGCAAGGCCTAGTACTTGTGTGCATGCCCCGTATGTTGTGATTGTATGTGGGGCCCATATGGGTATGAAATGGGCTGAAAAAAAGGCCCCATATAGGATTGTCCACGGGTTCCATAATAGCCCCATGTTAATTGCCCAGATGGATTTCATGCAGAATTGCACCTGCCACTAGGTGGGACCCTAGTGGGCAACATGCACAAGACCCATCTTGGTCCCTGCTTAATGTGTATTCTTCCACGGTACAGTTTCCCTGTCAGCAAACCAGTGTCTTTCCCTGAGCAGATTCAACTCTGCCCCGTCTCCCCGTCAAAAGAAGAATAAAAAAATATTGTGAACAAAATCAAAGTTGAGCACTTGTGATCCATATACAGCACCTGCAGTATTTCAATGACTAAAAACACCATACATTCTAAACCGCTTAAATTGAAAAACACTTAAGGCTGATTTATACTTCTGCGTCGGACCTACGCCGGAGGCTCTACGCTATAGACTACGCGTTGGTTTTCATTTATACTTCTGCGCCGTTGTCCGCGTTGACGTGAAATTACACATGCAGAGGGAGCATGTGAAACCCGGGGAGCGGTTCTAGCAGGCCAATCACAGCGCTTGCGGTACGCGTAGAATTGACGCGTTTTTACTTTTTTGGAGAGGTGCACGTCAGGGTACGCCGAAGGGTACGCGCACTACACACAGCCTACGACGTAGTTACGGCGTGAGTTCGACGCAGAAGTATAAATTGGGCTTTAGGCCCGGTTTCACAGACAGGGATTAGATTCTAGCTAGGAGTAGGCCTAAGTTAAATTTGGACATTTAAGTTACTTATATTTTACTAGTTAAACTAAAACTGCCAGTAGGTAGTGTAAAGTCTTAATTAGTGAGTCATCGAATCATTTGATTATTTCAAAAGGACTGGTTTATTCAGGAATGAAGCAAGTGATTGGCCACTTTATGAATGGGTAATTGAATCATTCCCTCAACTTAAATTTTATTAAACAATATCACATTTGCAATTCTGCTAATATACAGGAAAACCAGAACTAATGATGATGCTGTTATTCAGTCACTGATTGTAAAACTATCTGCTGTAAAACAGCATGTAATGCACTTGAGTGTGTTTAACATTTTCAGAGGGATTAAGTACAAAAGTGGGACAAATAATCAACAATACTGCGTTTTCATTTTTTTTTTACAGTGATGCACTTACAATAGAAGTAAATAGGGCCAATTAATTAAAGGATTCACAGAAAGCAGAAATGTAAAGCTTATCATTTCATCACATGTATATTATTTTAGCTGTAAAGTTGCTCTCTTATTTGTATGGTCAGTTTAGTGTTTTAGATGTTACATTGTCATGGCAATAAAAGTTAACTGGTTATAACAACACAGAAACGGTTAGTGATTTTATTCCACAGTAAAATCATGTTAAAGGGATAGTTCACCCAAAAATGAAAATTATCCCATGATTTACTCACCGCTTCAGAAGGCCTTTATTACAATAGATCCACTTTTATGGACTTCAAAACAGAAACAGCCATTCAATGCTATTATAAAGCTGGGAAGAGCCAAGACATTTTTGAATATAACTCCGATTGTATTCGTCTGGAAGAAGAATGTCATACACCTAGGATGACTTGAGGGTGAGTAAATCATGGGATCATTTTCATTTTTGGGTGAACTATCCCTTTAACATGCATATCGTTTATGTCTTGTGGCTATAATTTTGAAACCGGCCCCATTGTATTGTGCTGTAAGTTCACTGCAAGCCAGATTTTTGCTTTTTTGTAAAGAAAAAAGGAGCAATAGGCTTTTTGCCGAGCGTCACGTGACCAAACCGGAAAACAGGTCTTATTGCATCCGCTTGTCAGAGAACGTGTTAACGGCCGTAAGAACTAACTACGATATCTATGGATTTTTAAGGTAATCAGCTAACCTACTAAGTTCACTTTATTATTGGTGTTTTATGCTATTTAAATATCTAAACGTTAGTGTGAAGAAGAAAAATTTAAAAAACTTTTAAATATCAATCTGCACATGCGAGGGACATTGGTTATGCTCATTTTTGCTTGCTCCTTTTAAGTTATCTTGAGTAAAACCGCAAAAAAATTCATGAAGCACATACAAAAGACCTGAATCGGAAGCGATGTGATCTGTTTTCCGGCTTGGTCACGTGACGCTCGGCATAAAGCCTATTTAAAATGTATTATGCCACAGGGACTGTCAGTTAAACTTAACTTGTATTTAACTGAAATACTCCTGAATAAATCTTAGCTGTCCATAGTTTTACCAACCATGTCGTGTGCTCAGAATAATAAGAAATCTTGAACCTAGAAATTTCCTAGTTGTAGAACATTGGATTATGTCAAAACAGTCAGCTTTGTGCATATTCTTTCAATGCGTGGATGATGTGCATCTGTGAACAGGAAGTGCAAGCATTTCCTGCCATTCATCTGTTTTCCACTGTGTCACAAGCCACTCTTTCCTCACCCAGTCTGCATTAGAAACACTCTATTCAAGTCTAGTTTGCCTCCTGTCTGAGCTTCCCATGGCTCCCTCTTGCTCTCTCTTTCATAAGATTACCTGATGGGCTGTAAGTAGACAGAGTGACAGAGCACTGCGGAGGAGGGAATTTTCTGCGGTCGGACACTGGTCATTAACCTCTATCTCTTGTTATTCCAGGAGGTTCTTCTAAACATCGGGAGAGCTGGGGCATGTGTGGTGGTCGTGAAACTGCCTTGAAGGCACAGAGTCCCTGGACTTTGACCTCAAAAAAGCGTGCAATGTCAACTCTTGGAATGCTCTTTTCACATAGTACAGAAAGTTAATCAAAGCTATCGTCAATACTGGATTCAAAAACATTCTGTTTTTGCTCAGATATTTCAGCACTATTAGAAACTGGGGAAAAAATGCTTATAAGATTTTACTTTACTGTAATAAAATTATATAAGAAAACTTCACATTTTATATTGAGAAAAAAAAAAGAATACTTTTGAAAATGTATCCAGGCTGATTTTGTTTTTAGATACAACTTTTCATTTTAGTATTTACATCTTATTTTCATCCAACATTTTTGACATTCTTCTATCTTTTAACTATATCAAAATCAAATGTATTTCAAAGACAGCAACATACTTGTGTAATTTTGTGGAAAATGTATTTTGATCTTAGATACACAATTTTAAAAACCACTGTGAATACTTCCAGTTGTACTTGCAACAAATTATCCTGGTTTACCCAAAATGTTTGTGGACACTCACTCATGCAATTCTCATCTGAAGACACATTTTGTCCGAGACTAGGTTCAGCACGAAGTTACTATAGAAGCAAAAAAAATAAAAATAAACAAATAATCAAAAAACACCAAAGTAATTAGCACGTGTTGGTAAGTCATGATTTTAATGGTAATAAGGTTTACAGTAGAAAATATACTATTATATCATATTGATATTTCACCTTTATGTAAAGGTTTTGTAATTTGTATTGTATATAGTCCCTGGTCCAGTGTAATTTATTATCATAACATATTGGCATGCTACTTCAATATGTTTGAATTCCATTATTAAATATTTTAAAGACCCCATGAAATCACATGCCAAACAGTTTTGTGTTGAAATGTTCCCTATGACAATTTTAAATTTGTATATATGCCAAATGATCATTTTGTCTGCATTTAAAAGTAAAATAACATATACAACTTCAAAGCTTACAGACATGGACTAAATGCAACAAAACCCTTGGTATCATGGGGTCTTTAACCATGACGTCAAAATCAGTCACTAAAACCGTTATATAAATTCTTGCTTTGTGATGTACTGACATTCATTTGTTGTTTGACTGCCATAATATTTTATTGAAGAGCCTCATTACCTGACTTAACTGGAATGTAACATGCTGATCAAGAATACGTTTACTAGTGTGACGCATTTGTAATACAGAAAATGCTTTCGTTGACTTTTTCATTGTTTTCTATGGCATGCTAAAGAAACTTAGAAATAAAAAGTTATTCTCTTTCCTGTGTATTTCCATGACGTATACCATCGTAATAGGCACTACTTGTCCTGCACATGTTTCAAGCCCCTTTATTTTTAATTTTTTGTGTAATACTCCAGTGGCCTCCAGTGGTTGTCTCTTGTACAGCAATGGATGCATATTGCCTCAGCTGTCTGTTAGATGTCTTGTATCTAAAACATCTAACAGACACTACTGTCTTGAAACTAATAAGGAATTCTATCTGAAAATGAAAATACGACCTCTGAAACAAGTCAGTATCACTACCACAAAGATTAACCATGTCATCTGCAACAAAATCAACATGTTACCAACAGTCTGGCTACTTTCTTTATGCTAAACATTATGGATTTGAAGTCAAAATCTAACAATAACAGCAAGATTACTACAATGGTCAATACATCTAGTACATGGGTAGAATCATTATTCTACATGAAGGACATAACTGAATCGATATGAAATGAAAAGAGGCAATAGCATTTCAAACAAACAGGCCCAGAGACTTAGGAAGTTCACCTAAGTGGTCCAAGGCTAGAAAAAAAAAAAGAACCTGAATTGGTGCAGTGTAACCTTTAAAAAATTAATGTGTTATTTGTTGATAGTTTGAAATGTCACAAGATGAAAGTGATGCGAAAGGACAGAGCAATGCCCAAAGCCAGATTGTATCTGATAAAATGGATAGATTGCAATTATATTCTTTGTTCTCCAACAGAGCAAGAGCAAAACAAAGACTGAACATTTCAAAGGGAATAAAAATTGATTATTAATGCAACGCAATTGCTGCAGCACATCAGAAGATGGGTGGAGAGGGAGTGCAAAAGGCTAAAACGGCTGCAGGTGTTGTTTCAGTCCCACCAGATGTTGGAAATGGCAATATCTGAAAAGCCTTCTGAAATTACCTGACCTCCGGTTCATGGAAAGCTGTGTCTGTTTCATCCAAGCAGGGAGTGAGAAATCAATGCCAAGACCTCTGAATGAAGGTAAGAAAGTACAGACCTGTACAAATTCCACTCACAACATTTCACGTTTCATCTGTTTTGTTAGTATTAGCAACTTTCTAATTTTGAGAATATTTACTTTACTTTCTCTGAAATCACAAAACTTAATAATAATCTGTCACAAATTAATTTCATCTTGCAAAAAAATACAGCAAGTGTGATTTTGTTGGACATTACATAAAAGTAATCCACGCTCCTGTCGATATCACTGGGACCATCAAATTACTTTAGATTCTAAAGTAAGATACTCATTGCAGAGCTCAAATAAGAATTCAATATAAACACGACAGTCTGGACTAGATCCAATAAAAGTTGCAGCAGACCTTGCAATGACTTACAGTGAGACAGACTCAACCTGGCTCTAAAGAACATGGCTCTACATTTTAATGTGTATGCATAATTGCGTGTTTACAGCAGATGGTGCTGTTGCACTTTTAGTCACATTGCTTAAAAGAACTAGGCGTTCTCTGTCCCTGCTATGAACAATAAATGTCAACTTGCATAAACTAGGTCAAGGGCAGGTAATTGAGAACACAGAGAGAGTCAGAGCATGGCTGCCTTAGAGTTACTTTTTGGCATCCATAATGGCTCACTTTTAGTCTAGAACTACAACAAGCATCATGTTCACATGTTCAACACCCTTTCCACTTTCGATTTTTCTCAACATGGGGACAGGAGAGGTGTCAGTCAATAAATGGGGAAACAAAGAAACTGGCTTACTTCTTTGAAAAAGTAACTCAATTTAAGATATTTTGTTGTAAATTAGAAAATAATGTGTTACTTTACTATTAACTTGAAAAAGTAATATGATTACGTAACTCACGTTACTTTTAATGCGTTACCCCCAAAACTGTGTGTTTATATCTGTAAAAAAAATATGGACGTAGTGTCCGTGACGTCACCCGTAGATTTCTGAAGAGCATTTTTGAAGCCTAAAGTGGGCGGAGCCGGCCATCGCCATCTTGGCCTCGCGTCACCTCGCGCCACTCCCGGATAACCGAAAATGAGCAAAGAGGCGGGACGTGGGTGGAGCTGAGGTGCCTGGTTGCACAAACCACGCCTGCCTAGCTCGACATGATCAGATCCACTTGTCCGTGCGACACTTCTGTCGTGCCGCACTCTACTTTATTCCTATGGGTGACGTCAAGCGCCATTAACGCGCCCGCAAAGCATCCCGGGAAGGCGGCACTGCATTTGAAAAAATACTGCGCATCAAAAAGCTGGCCGATGCCCATCTTTATGCAAATTAATCCGTTGAACGTGACGCGACTATCCAGTAGAGCACATGGAGACTGGGGGAAGTCTCTCACGGGTCCCATTTGTTCTAGACGTCCTACTACAAAAACCACGCCCATAGCGGTAAACTTGAGGAACTTCCATCAACGTACAAATGAGGGGAGGTGTCGCAACACCATCACGCTTCAGTCGTGTCGCAAAAGTGGATCCTGACGGTAGAGATCCACTTTTGCGACACAAAAGTGGATCCTGACGGTAGAGATCCACTTTTGCGACACGACAGTCGCTTGTTGTCGCGACGCCTCCCCACATTTGTACTTTGATGGGCGTTCCTCAAGTTTACCGCTATGGGCGTGGTTTTGAGCCAGCGGCCAGTCTAAAACAGAGGATCTGCAAGAGACTTCCCCGTCTCCATATGCTCTACTTCTATTGGATAGACGCGGCGCGTTCAACGGAATTAAGTTGCTTAGGGTGCCCTCACGTTACTGATCCACTTTTGCGAGACGACTGAAGCGTGGTGTCGCGACGCCTCCCCACATTTGTACATTGATGGGCGTTCCTCGTGTTTACCGCTATGGGCGTGGTTTTGAGCCAGCGGCCAGTCTAGAACAGAGGACTTGCGAGAGACTTCCCCCCATCTCCATATGCTCTACTTCTATTGGATAGACGCTTCGCGTTTGACGGATTCATTTGCATAAAGCTGGGCATCGGCCAGCTTTTGGACGCGCAGCATTTTTTCAAATGAAGCGCCGCCTTCCCGGGATGCTTTGCGGGCGTGTTGTCGCGTGACGTCACCCATAGGAATAAAGTGGAGTGCGGCGCGGCTGAAGTGTCGCACGGACAAGTGGATCAGTACCGTTAGGGTGCGATACAGACAGCAGACAGCAGCGGCAATCCACCTGTCACTCAAGTGGCCACGCCCTTAATTATGCTGAATTATAAGGCTTCATATAATTTAAATGGATGAGTTACAAAAAAATGTACCCCCCTTACAGTTGTCATAAAGTGCAAAATTAGCTATATAGACCAAAACCAATTTTTGTACCAGGCTGTAAACATTTTTTTCTGCTGTAAATTTGGCCATTTTAACATGGGGGATATATGGAATTGACTCCCTTTTGGAACCTGTCTCTAGCGGCCAGTCGATGAATTGCAGTTTAAGTCACTTCCGTATTGGCTTCACGAGAGAGACTGGAAGGTTGCCGCTTGGTTTATATACAATAACTTGAAAACTGGCCTGTTTCTCACACAAATCTATAGTATAGCTTCGGAGGACTTTTGTTTTTTTACTTTTAGTGACTGGTATGGAACTTAGAATATACTCATAGTGCCGTTGAGGAGATGGATAATCTAGGACTATGCATAGAACCAGCAAATGCATTTTTGTTGGGTATGCAGAGATTAAATGTCAAAAGAAATATTTCTATTTTTTTTTCTTTTAAATATTACATTTTGCCCCTAAAACAAATATTACAACTCTGACAACAAATACAACTTGGGGGTTATTTATATGCTAGAAGCTCAAGACAAATAGAAAATACAAATAAAGCAACAATACAGTGGATATGATTTTATGTTGGCCTATATATACGTACATATATAAAAAAAAAAAAGTAATTGCTGTCAAAAATGTCAGAAGTGATATGGCAAGGCAGGGAAGAGGAAGGGAAAGACGAACTGTTGTACCAAAGCCACTTCATTTGAAAATGTCTTAATTGCTATTCATACGTTCTCAGAGGTATTTTCTGCAGTGCCAGAAAATGACACACAGCATGAGAGGCATCTGCAATGTTCGTCAGATGTTTTGAGCCTGAGATGGGAAGTAGAGACTTTCTCTCAGAGGCTGAAATGATGCACTGATTGTCATTCAATTTAACAAGATGTGACGGGAGGAATGTGCAGATCAACAAGCTTTAGAGAAGAAGAAATGAACCCATCCATCGCTTGCTTGTACAGGCTTTGTGCCGTCTTTGAAATTATGCATGGTAGGCCTGTCCACTGACTTCAGATGATATAGAGCCTGTCTTTTCATTGTCAAAATTTAAATTTTCGTTCTTCCCCCTCAAAGGCAGTCTTCTGATGTCAGGTAGACTGCTGCCAACTCGCCCGAGAGCCCAGATTCAACGTTTGTGGATTTTTCACCGGAATGAATGCAATTAGACTGCTTTGTGGGTGTAAACTGTCCCTAAGCATAAACTACGACACAGTGCAATCTATCATTTTAATGGGCTTCAACTTCCAAGGGAGATATTCTGTAATTCAGTGACTACATACTCTGAGTCACATTTACAAACACAAGAGGACTGAACCTCCACAAACATGAATGTCAATTTCCCAGACAAGCTTGTGAGTGAACTTTTAACAGAGGTATGAATGACAAGCATATCCAAATTACCTGTAGGAAACCTTGTGTGTAAAACGCAATGGACTTTGTTTCGCAACGCATTTCTAATCATCTGCAACATCTGAACCAGGGAAGAACGGACAGAACTAAGAACACACAGAACTCACACTTCAGTGATGAGTCCAAAAAAACATTAACAAAATCATCTGAGCTGAAAAACTGATTGTCTTTTAATATCCTCACAGGAGAAAAAATAGCACAAAAACTGAGGAGTGAAGATGTGAAACGTATAAGACAACAAAAGTCTATCAAACATAAGCCCAAGTTTAACACTTCTTACAACTTTAGGAGCGTTGGTAAATAATAGGCTGCAATTACATCAGAAATGCTCCCAAGGCTGTGTCATGATTATTAATTAAACACCCTTCAGAATGCATATAAGTCGGCTGTCTGACTCCAGTTTTAGGAACAGTGACAAGCTGAGCGCAAATATGATGTGCCTCACATTTCAGATCAAACAAAAATATAAATAGCTTGAAAAAGAGACAAGAAAACAAATTACAACCATAAGGTCGAAGTACAAGATAATAATAAACCTACAACAACATTTAAAGGAGTAGTTCACTTTTGAAAAAACTTTTGCTGATAATTTACTCACCCCCATGTCATCCAAGATGCCTATGTCTTTCTTTCCTCAGTCGAAAAGAAATTACGGTTTTTGATGAAAACATTCCAGGATTTTTCTCCATATAATGGACTTAAATGGGAACCATACGGTCCAAGGTCCAAAATACAGTTAATAACAGTTTCAGATGCAGCTTAAAATGTCTTTAAACGACACCAGACGATGAATAAGGGTCTTATCATGCGAAACGATCGCTCATTTAAAAAATAAATAACAACGTAAGGAACACTCCGACTTTTTGGGACTTTAGCCTATTCACCTTATCCCCCAGAGTTAGATAAGTCCATACATACCTTTTTCATCTCCGTGCGTGCTAAGTCTGTTTGACGCACCCACCGCTAGCCTAGCTTAGCACAAAGACTGGATGTAAATGGTTGCAGCTAGCATACTAATCCAAATAAGTGACAAAATAACGCAAACATTTTCCTATTTACATGTTGTGATTTGTATAGTCACAGAGTGTACAAAAAACAAAGTCACATGAGACACAGACATATTTTAACCGTATATATACTGGGAACTATATTCTCTGAAGGCGAAGCACTGCTACTTGGGCGGAGTAATAACCGCAGCACCTGAGACGAGCCGTGGTGAGGAGCAGAGAGTTCGTTCAGAGTTTGGGTACGGTACGTCTCAGGTGCTGCGGTTATCACTCCGCCCAAGTAGCAGTGCTTCGCCTTCAGAGAATATAGTTCCCAGTATTTATACGGTTAAAATATGTCTGTGTCTCATGTGACTTTGTTTTTTGTACACTCTGTGACTATACAAATCACAACATGTAAATAGGAAAATGTTTGCGTTATTTTGTCGCTTATTTGGATTAGTATGCTAGCTGCAACCATTTACATCCAGTCTTTGTGCTAAGCTAGGCTAGCGGTGGGTGCGTCAAACAGACTTATAGCACGCACGGAGATGAAAAAGGTATGTATGGATTTATCTAACTCTGGGGGATAAGGTGAATAGGCTAAAGTCCCAAAAAGTCGGAGTGTTCCTTTAAGTTTTATAAGCTCACATGCTCGCCTTTCTCTGTTCTGTGTGACTCTCCTGTTCGAACTCGTTCATCAAAATGAACAAATCTTTTTTCGAGTCATTTGATTCATTTAACGACCGAAATGAACGAATTGACTCGGAAAAAGATTTGTTCATTTTGATGAACGAGTTCGAACAGGAGAGTTACACAGAACAGAGAAAGGCGAGCATGTGAGCTTATAAAACTTAAACGTTGTTATTTATTTTTTAAATGAGCGATCGTTTCGCATGATAAGACCCTTATTTATCGTCTGGTGTCGTTTAAAGACATTTTAAGCTGCATCTGAAACTGTTATTAACTGTATTTTGGACCTTGGACCGTATGGTTCCCATTTAAGTCCATTATATGGAGAAAAATCCTGGAATGTTTTCATCAAAAACCGTAATTTCTTTTCGACTGAGGAAAGAAAGACATAGGCATCTTGGATGACATGGGGGTGAGTAAATTATCAGCAAAAGTTTTTTCAAAAGTGAACTACTCCTTTAATTAAGTTTGACATTTTCTTCCCTTTAAAGGAACACTTCACCCCAAAATTAACACTCTGTTATCATTTACTTACTCTCAAATCATATCATTCCAAACCTGTATGGTTTTTCTTGCTATTGGTTTCAAGGTTCAAGGTTAAAAAAGGATGCAATATCTCCATGAAAGCATCAAAACGGTTTTAAAAGGGTTTTATACAACTGATGGGCTACTACAAACTTTCTGAAGTCATGCATGATAACATTTACAGTATTCAATTGTTTTCCACTGGTAATCTTCCTCTCCAGTGAGTCAGTCATTTAAACTAATAATAATTTAGGTCAGTTTTGTGAACTTGTTCATGAATCAGACATCAACTCTCATAAATACGCCAAGGAGAGCTATGTCAATATTTTCAGTGAAATACAACTTTAATGCAGTCTGTTCTTCACACAATGTTATTGCATGGCTTTGGAAGACTTTAAATATAGCCCATGAATCATACAGTATGTATTACTTTTATGATGATTTTAGAGCTTTTGCGTCCTTTTGAAGCTCGAAAGTCTCCATTCGTTGCAATTGCAAGACAAATATTACATTCTCCGATAATTCCTCCTTTCGTGTTACAGAACAGAAAGAAAGTAGTCAAACAGATTTGGAACAAAACAGTGAGTAAATAATGAAAGAATTCTGAACTTTTCAAAGAGCAGTCCTCTATAACAATTTTGTTAAGGACACTGAAGGTTAAACAAAGCCAGAAATAAATATTAATTAAATATCAAATATAGTATTGAATCAGTTGATAGATCATCACGTAGACCCCCCTGAGCATTTTTTTTGCTCTGCACAGCTGCAAAAATTAGAGAGAGCTTAATCACCACCAGTTTAGGTGAAAAGTAGGCATTCTACCGAGACCTCATTGTTAGCTGCTTTTGTTGGTGAAGATGAACTACCCATGACAATTAAAGTTCCAGGCCATTACTTTGCTGAATAAACGGCTACCCCGCAAAGCTTAGCTGTTCTAAAAAGACCTCAGGCTGGTTCCTTGTCAATTCCCAGACCTCAGGTCTAGTTCCTTGTCAATTCCCAGAGATATTCTGTTATTCTGAAGTTATGTTAAGTGAGGAAATACCTCAAACAACAGGCCGTCATGTTAAACAAGGCACCAAAAAATCATTATCACTCTCTTATCTAACATAATTTAATAATAAATCATCAGAGAAAAACACAGGACCTCACCACTTTATACTCCCCTTGGTATTGTGGTGCAATCTGCTCTGCTAGAATCACACCCAACCTCATAAGCACTGTACACCTGCAGGTTCAGATGCAAAGCAGGTCACTTGCAGTTATTCACATCGGCCAACAATGTCCCAAAATATTCAGAGGATAATCACAGAAAACCAGGGCAGAGGTGGCAGTGTTTAACCTCTGGGTCATAGTCTATAGCTGCCAGCCAAGGGGCACGAGTACTGCAGCACACCGAGTTAATTTAATCACTTTTGGAACGTTTTGTAGGTGGTTTCATGGTGGGGAACTGCTTCACAGCACTGTGTAAGCCCAAAGCTCTTACGCATCGCCAGAAGGCCTGCCCATGGCAGCACATACTGCACCTGCCTGATCCAGGTTCAGAGTCTGGATTTCAGCCTATCGCTGGTAACAACTTCAAAAAGATTAATTTGATCTTACAGGGGTGCTATTGCATAAGGGTGCTTTGCATAAGTTGACATACTGTAGTATAGCCTTCAGCTTGAAAATTTGAGAAGGCAGATTCTCCTTAAAATCAGCATATGTGCATCTTTCCCAACCTGCCTTTTTCAATGTGTTTAACAAGCGTTATATCATTTAGAGAACCAAGGCATTGTGTGGATATTCAAAGCTGGTAATGCAAAGTTCAGGGATTTTTTTTTTTTTTGAGGCAGTAAAGTACATGCATCCAATTCACCTAAATGTTCTCCACGTTGTACAGAAATGTTGAGTAAGAAAAGTCAGCAACGTTTTTTTTGTCTGAGAAAGTTTCAAGTTGACAGATCGCTGATGACATTGTTTTATAAATCTTTTATTGAATCTATTTTTACTTTTTCATGTATTTGCTGGTATGCTTCTCTTAGTTTAAAGCGGAAAAACACATTAGAAATGGTACATAAAGTTAGCAGTAAAATCATCGGGATTCAGCAGATAAAACTAACTGAACTATACAATAGACATGCACTTAAAAAGGCAGAATCTATCATGTCTGATAGTTCTCATCCCTTGCATGTAGAATTTAAGATGCTGCCATCTGGTTCTCGCTTCAGTCAGCCACTAGCCAAAACAAACAGATTTAAATTCTCCTTTGTACCCTCTGCGATCTCTCTGCTTAACTCCGTAAAGAATAGGTAATGTCTGCACATAAGACATACTTGAACTTAAATGTTAAATGTTGTGGTGTTATTTATATTTTTTATCTGTCTGATCCTGTATTTGAATTGATGTTTGATGTTGTCATGTACTGCATGTTAATTTATTTGGCTACTGCAGCAAAACTAATCGCCCATCGGGGACAAATAAAGGTCTTGAACTTGAACTTGAACTTGTAAAATATGTAATTGAGTAAAGAAGTTATCTGCGTTCACATCCACCATTACTAGAATTTTGCGAAACATAACAGAACCGTCTTCTGCCAGGCATTCAAAACAGATATAAATTCAATTAACTACACAGCCATTTTCAAAAGCAAACTTAACACTGAAAAACCAACGTGATCTCATGAGAATACGTGAGTATTTTTACGGAAAGTGTAGTTCTATCATACGTACATTTATTTACGTTTTATACACGCAGAAATGTATAATACTGACGTATTTACAGCACTAAAACGTAAAACATTTACGTATTGACAGCACAAAAACGTAATTTATTTACGTGTGAACAAATCTACCAACGTACAAATTTGTACATATTACTATTTATGCATATTAAAATCGTGGCATTAATGTTTTGACTCATTCAACTGTCTTATGAATTAAGTTTTTAGTCGCATTTATTAATATAATACTCATAAATTGGGTATGTTTAGGTTTGGGAATAGGGTTAAGGGATCTTACATTTATCTATAAAATGGTAAAGGGAAATTATACAGATATCTTTATGATATGGAATATACGTAAATAGTTAACGTTTTGTAGCTGTAAAATCGTAACAATGAGACCAGGCTGGAAAAACAAGTTTGATACTGCATGGACTTTCCTAATTATATGTGAAATGACTATAAACAAACCTTGATAATAGTCAAGTCAAGTCTCCTTTATTTATATAGCGCTTTACACAATACAAGATTGTTTCAAAGCAACAGTGATAACAGGAAAATGGTTTATTGATGCAAGCAGAGTTCATTTCGGCTGTACAGCAGCTCTAAAAGAAAATAGTGTCATTGTTCAGCTGAAGTCAGTTCAGTGTTGATTCAGTTCCGTTGTAAAGATCAACATCAAATTATATAATATGCATGATAATATCATCTTAATAGATAATAATATACGTAACATTACTTCAGTGTGCTATAAACATAAATATAGGAGAAAAAATATCATACTGAATTTGATTAGTGTACTTTCTGCAAGCTGACAGTTTAGATTTGTCACCAAAACAGAAGCATTGTTACTATAGACATTTCTGAAAAGTACATGTAAAAAAAAGAAAGAAGACATGATCAGTAATTCATGGCAACTGATTATTCTTAAAATTTAAGCCAGCAAGTTTTTAAGTTGAAATAGGTGGGAAAGCTTTTATGAATATGTCTGCTTTGTCAGAGGATTATATTACAAAAATATTACAAAAGGAAAATAGCTTAGGAAAACACACAACAAGTCTTTTATTTTGTATGTCCTGGCTCGGTATTCACAAAGCAGACTGTTTTCCTGACTGCATATTCTAACAGCACACATGTATGTCCTTGAAAGTAAACTCCCCACCATAGTTCACACATGACCTTCATACAACATCTCACTGCTTGAGTCTCCGTCGACCTTAACCCATTCATCGCCCTTGGCAAAACACAAACATGTACACACATTAATCTTTCACTTCACATAAAATAGAATTTTCTCGTAGCCCTTTGACTTGGACTGAGACAAACTCTTTGGATGTACAGAATGTCTGCAGAACCTTCAACAAGGGCAACGAATCACTCTTGGATTAAATTCATTCATTCAGCCAGGCTCCTGGAAAAGGTGAATGTGGACAGTGTGAAAGAGTTCTGGTACTGAAAGCTGATTATTACGGACTCCATGGCACTTGGCACTGACCTTCTTTGCTATTACAGTATAGGGTTTGACTTCAGAGAGCCCCACACAGCAGTTCACGTCTAGACAGTCAATCATGGGCCTTTTTAATAAAATTAGTCACTTGTCTTTTATCACAAAATCCCAATTATGTGGACACAGGGGTGATTTTTAAATAATTTCTGGTTTGAGCGGATGGTGCAATTCTTGTCCCTGGGTGCTTCAATAACCTCTAACATGAAAAACAGACAATTTATTAAAGGGGTCATGAATTGAGAATTAAAATATTCCTTGATCTTTTGACATAGGTCTATAACAGGTCCTATGGAGTTAATTTTGTGCCATAATTAAACAAACAAATCCAGCATTTTGCAAACAAACTCGATCTGCTTTGCGAAGGAAAACTCGACTCGCAAACAAACAGAAAGCAATGTGCAAGTACAAAGGTCAATTTGAGTGAAAATGCAGAGAAATAACAAATACGAATTCTGTTTTACAAATATAAGTAAATGAGCCTAGATAATATTTCACAAATAAATACAAACCATCCTACAAATTGCATGTAACCTTTGAACAAATACCAAATATGGTGCATACAAATGCATATCTGTCTGTTATGATTGTGAGACACTTGGCTTTTTATGAGATCTCTCGGCTCGATTTTCTCACAAATGCAGTTGAAAAACGTCCTCTTCTAAAACAGTAGATGGCGCTAAGATAGGGGATTATTTTAGCATTAGTCTCCCAGGAGAAGCACTGATTAGAAATGCGCTTGCCTTTGCCTACAGCTGAGGAAAATGACCGGTGAACAGGTGGGTTTCTGTCTTACTGTATCTATAATTAAACATTTTGCTAAAGAAAACCTTAAAAAGGTTATTACATATCTAGACAGAAATCCACATAGCACTTAGTAGCACTTCACTCTCTCTAGGATAGGGGAATCTATAAGCTGAAAGCTCTGCCATTATATGTTGCTTTTTACATTTTTCTCTCTGACGCTTGCGAAATTACTAAATTAGTGATTATGTCTACACTGAACGAGTCTATTTATTTCGTTCTCCAAAAATTAATGAGAACATTTCATTTAATTAAAAGGAAATTTTTTTCTGTCCAAAATAACACTTCCACGACTTGACTTGATTTGATTTTTCCCCAGTTACTAATCTGTACAATTCTGTGAGACCATCCACAATACTCTCAGGAAGAGAAATCTGATCAGAAAATGCACTTAAACAACACCATCTCCTGTGTGCATATGAACGATAAATAGTCTAGGTCCAGGGGTCGCCGACTGAGAATGTGCTGAAGTCGAGATTGAAGCCGCTACATCATTATGCGAACCACCTGGGAAGATCAATGGACAGACACAGACAGATAGTTATTACAATTTGAACTGCAATATGCTAAACATTAATGAAAACTTGTAAATGGGTTATACAAAATGTAATCTGGAATACATGACTGTAATGTTCAAAGGGTGGTACTTCATTTCCATTAAGAACCTGAAATGGAATAAGGAAAAAACATAACACATGATAAAAAATATTGTTCACTCTGTACCTGTACCCCTTTTTGTCTGCTTTTTGAAAGGGTCTCACTCAGCCTCTCAGCCCACTTATTTATTTAGTTAGTTGGAATTCAGTCAGCTTAACTGTTAATGTAATAAAATAATTAATGAACAAAACAAACAAAATACAATTGTTTCTTAACTTGCCTGTGACGTATGCAGTGCCCAAATTTTTATTTTGGACAGAAAAATGAAACCCTCCTTTCAATTAAATGAAATGTTCTCATTAATTTATGGAGAACGATATAAATAGACTCGGTCAGGACATAATCACTAATTTAGTTATTTCGCACACGTCCGATGTAGAGAAAATGTAAAAAGCAACATATGATGGCAGAGCTTTCAGCTTATAGATTCCCCTATCTCAGCGAGAGTGAAGTGCTACTAAGTGCTAATGTGGATTTCTGTCTAGATATGAAATAAACGTTTTGCTAAAGAAAACCTCAAAAAGGTTAATTATAGATACAGTAAGACAGAAACCCACCTGTTCACCGCCGGTGTTGTGCCGAATTTCGACCCCCGCCAAATTATTACCCCCCTAGCATTGGTAGGTTTAGGATTAGTTGTGGGGAGGGGTTAGGATTAGGGGCGGGGTTGGGATTAGGCAATCAGGTACTGACTTCAACGAGGGGGGTAATAATTTGGCAGGGGGTCGAAATTCGGCACAACACCGGTTTCGGTTCGCTCTGTGAAGGCGCGCGCTTCCCCATTTCAAATGTACTACACCGACTGAAACACGGCATGTCGCAATCTGTGACGAAGCAGGCGAGAGCCAATGAACGTTTGATATCACGGCCGTAAAACATGTCGTAACGCTTCTTGAAGGCCCATTTTTTTAATTTGAATTCATCACCAGCGCGCCTGAGCGCGGGATTTGACGTTGGCGGTCGCTGCTGAGAAATGGAGATGAAGATCATAGAGGGCTGAATTTGGATCTGTTTCTTGGAAACAACGTATGGATTCTAAAGATTTGGATTACATCAGGCTAATACAATTGATGTTTTTTGTGAATTTATGTTGTGTTTTATTGGAGAAAACGCTTTTTGTGTCTCACGGTAAATAAACTAAATACTACAAAATAGTTAAACGATTAAACAAGGTATTTTTAAGATTTTAAAGTGTAGGCTATTCTTGTTTATTGTTTACAGAACACTGTAATTTACTGTAAAGGCAAATAGGTCACCACAATGTCAAATAAAAAAATCTAAAATAAAGAGTAAATCTAAAGTGCTATGCCGTAATATCCCAGAATCTATCAAAGCATAACTATCACATTTATATTTCAGAGTTTACTATCCACTACGTAACCTTGTGTTTTGCATTTACTGTGGTACACAACAATGACCCCCTAACAATTACACTTTATATTAAGTGGACAGTTCCTGAGGAGTTACCATGTATGTACACTGTTAATGCAGTGTTGCACAGAGGTTTGGGTTTTGCATAATACACATGACCATTTTACACTTTATATTAAGTGGACAGTTCCTGAGGAGTTACCATGTATGTACACTGTTAATGCAGTGTTGCACAGAGGTTTGGGTTTTGCATAATACACATGACCATTTTACACTTTATATTAAGTGGACAGTTCCTGAGGAGTTACCATGTAAGTACACTGTTAGTAGCCTACAGTGTTGCACAGAGGTTTGGGTTTTGCATAATACATGTAAGTTATGACCGTTTTACACTTTATATTAAGTGGACAGTTCCTGAGGAGTTACCATCAGGGTACCCGCGGGTCTTAAAAGCCTTGAAAAAGTCTTGAATTTGATCATCTCAAATTAAGGCCTTAAAAGTCTTGAATTTAGTATACAAAGTCTTGGATTTCGTTACAAAGGCCTTATATATTTTTTGTGCCTTTGTTAGGATTAAGTTCATACCGAAACAAAATTAACTGTTACTAATGTAGGGTAATTCAAAATGTATGCAGCGTTGAGTGCACTTCGCACTCCACGTCATAGCAGAAAAAACGATCGCGTGCGCACCGTTACTATGCTTACTAGGCAAGTGAGGTACAGAACAAGATAGTACCTAGCCTAGTTTAATCCGATGTGGCCACAAATGAAAGAATCTAAACCCCAAATAAGAGCTTTTCTGTTAAAAGAACATTTTTTCTACCCGGTATTTTCAATAGTAGGCCTAACTGGCAACCATGCGCGCGCGCTCTCTCTATACTGCCGAAGAAGCGCGGATGATCTGAAAACACAGACAAGCTGGAGTTCAGCGATCTTTATTTAAGATGTTCTACTTAAATTAAAGTGTCATTCAGTCGGTCTGTGTTCTGTCACGAGCCGCTTGCGCTGTTTGTGCGACTAAATCTGAAAATGCAGGCTGATATATCCACGAGCAAGAATGCAATGTTTCCCGAATATCCACACGATTTCAAATGTGACATTGATTTTATACAACAGTAAATAAGAAAAGAAAAAAGGGTAACATTAAGTGATGTACTACATTTAAAACAGCATTGTCAGGCTTGCTCTATTTTGCAACGAAATGGTTTGAACGAATCGTGAGATTCAATGAATGAATGACTCAAAGACTCACTCATAAAGATAGTGAGTTACTGCCACCTACTGGCGATTTTAATGGTTTTTTTTTAAACATTGCACATTTAATTAAAAAATGAAATGGAAAAATTTATTAAAGGGGGCAAATCTTGTCCCTTAATGGAAAGGGTGCGACTGCAGTCTAAGTGGAAGAGAGGGGGTTCCAGGGGGTATATACGGCACTTTGAAAAATTGGAGAACCACGGAACTTAGGAAAAGGGATAATTATGTAGAACTGCACAAGTGCTACTGCTAAAGAGTGCAATGTCAATAATTTCTCATAAGCTCAATTGAATTGGCCTAGAGAGAATAATTAGTATGACATTTTCTGTCTAAAGACTACATATTATATAAAATAACTACCAAAAGTAAAGTAACTGCAGTTTGACTAAAAGTTGACAAACTGCAAAGACTTTTCGTCAACTACAACTATAAAAAACAGGATGACTCAAATGTGATTAAGACCAATAAGCATTTTCGTTTGAAGACTAAATAAAAAATGGCTGCCAAAATTAACACTGGCCTACACACACGTGCGCGCTACAATGCTGTTGCGTATGTATTAAATATGACTGATATATAATTCAATATATATATATATTTAATTCAAGTAGCCTCCTTGTACATAATTATTTTCTAGGGTTTAAAATGTATACAGATTTGACATTTTTCCCTCATACTTCTGTCGGAATGGGTACGAAGTTGGCATTGAATTTCATTTGAAATGGTATTAAAAAGGTCTTAAAAAGCCTTGAATTTAAGTTGGAGGATCCTGGGGGTACCCTGTACCATGTAAGTACACTGTTAGTACAGTTGCACAGGGTTGGGTTTTGCATAATACACAGTAAGTTATGACCGTTTTACACTTTATATTAAGTGGACAGTTCCTGAGGAGTTACCATGTTAGTACAGTTGCACAGAGGTTTGGGTTTTGCATAATACATGTAAGTTATGACAGTTTAACACATTGTATCAAGTGCAGAGTTCCTGAGGAGTTACCATGTATGTAGACTGGTACCACAAGGGAAAACTTTAGCTGTAATTCAACATAAGTCCTGCCGGTCATATAGTAAATGGTATACACATAGGAATCATCATGGTTTCAGTGTGTTCTTAACTGGTAACTACAGTATGGAAGACTGCGTGTGGAAGTGGAACAACTTGTGTGAATACATATTGTTGTTACAAAATGTAGTTACATAATGCCTGTTACACATGTGTACTTACTGTAGTGGAAAAAGTGTTGTTACCAATGTCCTGTTACACATTTGTACTTACACATACCTTTCCGTGGGTTGTTACATATGTGTAGTTACACAAATATTACAGTTGTAAATACTATGTACCAATGTGTATTTACACTGTAGTTACATACTAAGTACATATCTAGTAACCATGTAAGTTCACAGGTATTAGGGCCACTTAATATAAAGTGGGACCCTGGATTTGTTTGTTTAATTATGGCACAAAATTAACTCCATACAGGTCATATAAAATATCTTGTAAGGTTCAGAACTCTAAACTTCCTCATTAGTCCGAAAACAGTTTTTAAACCAAGCTCAGAAAATGTTAGGATTTTGTCAGATTATAGCGTCATAGTGCGACGAAAAACCACCTCTGCAGAAGATCAACGTCTACTTCTACATCATTGCTTCTTTAGCCCCGCCCACTGATTCACACATGCCATAGTGGTAAATATGAGACAGATGCAAATACAGGATTACTCCAGGAACAAAATGATGGAGATGCCTCTGAGGATTACAAGACGTTTTGAAGTGCCAAGAAAAACTTTGTCTTTGTATTGCCATCCTTCTGATCCTAACATTAATAAACCATGGATGAACTTTAACTTTAAAGAAGTTCCAGTCAGATCGTGTCAGTAAGACACTGTTCGTTTGTTTGCTTCGTTTCACTGCCGATTTGTTTTTAAACAAGACACATTGTTCATGCAGGCTTTTTAGACAGACTGAAAATAAAAGATGATGCAGTGACGATATATTGGTTGTTTATTTCCAAGTCTTGAATGCGGCACGCCTATAAAAATGTTTTTAGATAGGGTAAAAAACAGGATAGAAAATAGATTACTTATAAATAAGAATGTTTTTTTTTTATGAAAAAATCTTTATAACATTATAAGTGGACTTTAGAGAACATAAAATAAAATAAAAAATGCAGTTGACCCTTTTAAGAAAAAAAAAAAAAAAAAAATCCCTTTCTTTAATGGAAATACATTAGGCCTATTAAAAGAAATCATGTTTTCTTGGGAATAATGGCAATATTTAATATCCTTTCTCCTCAAATTGTCACAGTGTCTGGTTTGTGTTTCCCTGGGTTTCCACCAGAGGTCCTTTTCCACCACGGTGTCCTTCACTCAGACTACATTTCCCATCATCCTGTTTGTCACTCATTGATTATTGCATACAGCTGTTTCCCGTCACCTTGTTAGTTTCTGTGTGTATTTATACCCTGTCTGTTTCTGTGTTCATTGTGGATTCCTTGTTTATTGTCACTGCATTTCGGAGGTCTGTTTCATGTTTGTTTCTTGTTTTGGATTGCTTTTTATGGACTTTGACCTTTTGCCTGCCTGGATTTACGTTTACGGATTGCCCAATAAATGCACTTGGATCTTACCTGTTTGTGTGTGCGTATCGTGACAGAAGGAATCCACCAATATAAAGATCCAGCATTATGGGGTTTCGTATCCTTCCCCCTAACACGGAGAGGGAGAGGAGGGGACGAGTCCAAAATTTGATGAACCTACGCCAGCAGGGCCAGACGGTGGGTTGTCTGGCTCAGACTTTTTGGACTCTCTCTAGAGGTATGGACTACAATGATGCAGCATTGAAAGATTTTTTTAATGTCTGTCTTGATGACCCATTACCTGAGTGGGAGATGAAGGGGCTGGAGATTCTGGACTTTTGGGGGTTCACCAGATACCTTCATCATCGGAGCCAGTGGGATACACCAGTCACCCCTGTGTCTCCTAACAGGGTGACAGAGCCTTCGCCGCTGGTCCCGCCCAGCCCAGAGCCTTCGCCGCTGGTCCCAGAGCCTTCGCCGCTGGTCCCGCCCAGCCCAGAGCCTTCGCCGCTGGTCCCGCCCAGCCCAGAGCCCTCGCCGCTGGTCCCGTCCAGTCCTGCACCCTCTCGCTCTCGGAAACGGAGAAGGAAGAGGACTTCCTGCACCCCACAGTGCCCGGAGGTCAGCCCAGAGCCCGTCTCCAAGCTCCTGGCCCTGCCGGCGCCGCCCAAGCTCCTGGCCCTGCCGGCACCGCCCAAGCTCCTGGCCCTGCCGGCGCCGCCCAAGCTACTGGCCCTGCCGGCACCACCCAAGCATCTCGCCCTAACGGCGCCACCCAAGCTCCTTGCCTTGCCTTCACCGCCCAAGCACGTCACGTCTACCGTTCCAGAGACTGGTCACGTCTGCGGAGCCGGTGTCTGTTCCTGTGCCTGAGCCGGTGTCTGTTCCTGTGCCGGAGCCGGTGTCTGTTCCTGTGCCGGAGCCTGTGCCTGTTCCTGAGCCAGGGTCTGTTCCTGTTCTACCACCACGGCCCCCCGAAGGGTCTTCGCCGCCCGAAGGGTCTTCACCGCCCTGGCCGCCCGAAGGGTCTTCACCGCCCTGGCCGCCCGAAGGACTGTCGTCTGCTCCGCCCTGGCCGCCCGATGGACTGTCGTCTGCTCCGCCCTGGCCGCCCGATGGACTGTCGTCTGCTCCGCCCTGGCCGCCAGATGGACTCTCTGTTTCGCCCTGGCTGCCAGCTGAGCTGTCACCCCTTGTTCCTGTTCCCCTTCATGGACCTGGCCCACCATCCCTCCCCCTGGTCCTCCACCATTCCACCTCCCTCCTGAACTCTTGTTTTGTTTGTAGTGGTGTCTTGGAGCGTCTGGTAGCCGCTCTGTAGAGGGGGGGTTATGTCACAGTGTCTGGTTTGTGTTTCCCTGGGTTTCCACCAGAGGTCCTTTTCCACCACGGTGTCCTTCACTCAGACTACATTTCCCATCATCCTGTTTGTCACTCATTGATTATTGCATACAGCTGTTTCCCGTCACCTTGTTAGTTTCTGTGTGTATTTATACCCTGTCTGTTTCTGTGTTCATTGTGGATTCCTTGTTTATTGTCACTGCATTTCGGAGGTCTGTTTCATGTTTGTTTCTTGTTTTGGATTGCTTTTTATGGACTTTGACCTTTTGCCTGCCTGGATTTACGTTTACGGATTGCCCAATAAATGCACTTGGATCTTACCTGTTTGTGTGTGCGTATCGTGACACAAATTCTCTTTTCATATTGCTTGTCTTTTGTAAAATCCTTTGAACTAACAAAGGAGGGTCAGAGGGTCCAGTTGCAATAACTCTCTAAGCTAATACACCTTTTAGAGGTAATTTGTTTATTATTATCCTTTCTTATTTTAAGACTGTATAAAACCAGGCTCAAGTTGACACCCTCAACCAAGTTGATACCCTCAATTAAGCTAACTGCCAACCCCTCTCTGAATAATAGCTTACTTTAGCCTTTATTTCCAACATGTTCATTTTCTTGCCGATGTAAACAATCAAGTCATAGTAAATAATACTGAAGTGCCTGAGCTTGATATCCACTACACGAGGCAAGTTCATAGTAAATGTAGAGAGCTCCTAAGGTACTACGCAACAGGAATGGCCCTTAAGTTGTTCTGAATTCCATTTAATTTAGGACAAATTAAAGAGATTTGTACTTATCAGTATAATAGAAAAGTTTTACTCAAGGGCCCCTATAACTTGGTGGACTGCATGGTATATAATCAACTGAAAAACTATGCTAGGAATAAAAGAGAACGCATTAGAAGATGCAATTAAACTCAGCGAGAGTTAATAGGTATGATGCCGTGAAGAGGGACAAATTGAAAGGCATGATGTGTCTGCCAATGAGGGATTTCATGCCAATGTCTTTGAGCTTTTCAGTCACAGGGAGTTGAACAAGAGCAACCAGCACCCCCTGTGACAGAAAAGCCACTTTCATTGTGTTTCAAGCTTTAGCACTTTCCTAAAACATGCCCTTCACAGTGTTTTCAGGGGGGAAAAAAACACCTGGATCATGCATTGCCACTTGGAGGATGGGCTACATAAAAGCTAAATCTCCAGTGTGGCATGTTAAGCTCCGATAATCTGCCGCAGTGCACACAAGAAACACCACTGCATAACTAAGCATCACTGTGACACGGCACCTGGTCAGAATTGCAGATGGCGGTGTTCTGGTACACTCTTAAAAAATAAAGGTTCTTTATTGGCATCGATAGTTCCATGAACCTTTGCATTCTACAAAATACTCTAGATCTGAAATGCCCTTCACACTAAGAAAAAAATAAATATTTTAAGAACTGTTCACTGAAAAGTTCTTTGGGCAACCAAAAATAGTTTGTCTATGGCGTCACTGCTTTTTGGAACCTTTACTTTTAGGAGTGTAGGTGCAATGCAGAAATCCACCAGGGCGATGTCGTTCTTCTGTTCCGGTTGGAAATCATCCCTGTTGACAGAGCCAACTCATGTCATTAATATCATATTCAAAGGCATCACAGCAATGTGAGTCACGTCAATGCCAAGAATGTCCTCCAGAAGCATGCATAAATTATTTTCAATGGCTTGCACTGGGTTGGTCGGCAAGTGATCCATCTGCGCTCGTAACAGCTGAGGCTCAGTGCAACGAAGAATCGGAGGGCAAGGCTTTCTTCCAGCATGCTCCCATAAGCTTAATAATATGCCATGTGGAGAATGATGTAACATAAAGACACAGCGAGATGTGCTGCTGCTCAGAAGGACGGACTCAAAGGAGCTGATTACTGTGGATCGTCTTGAATGCAACAAGCATCCAAATCTCCAGCGAGACTCTAAATAGTGTTTGACGATGGTCACAGAAACAAGAGAGGGTTTAAAAACACTCACAACTGCACTGAGTGTGATCATTACAGCAGCTCCATAAGGCAAACCAATGGCAACGAAAGTTTTGTTGTTGTTGTTGTTTTAACTCGAGTTGTCAAGACTGTCATGTCTCATAAGTGCTTTTCAACTGTTTAATATTGAATATAAGCCTCTTTTAATCACATCTTTAAAAGCAATGCTCTTCTTAATGCGATTATATCCATATAAATGGCTATATAAGAATACTTTTAATGGTGCTAATTGGGAGTAGGTTGTCATCTTAATTTATCACATTACAAGAAAGAACATTTCTCTTTTGACTCTATGTAATGAGAGCCATTCTTTGTGTGAGTGAGCTGGCCATGTGATTGGATATTCACTTTCCACAAGATGGCAACATTGACTCATCTTGCTGCTTTTTATAGTCTCTTAGGCAGCCGAAGCCTGAAGAACCCTGTGCGTTTATGTTGCAATTCCACCTGCTGTGAGACCAGGAAGAAAAGGCATTTGGTTGTTCTTTCCATGGGTCCTTTTCACTTCAGGCTGCCAATATTTGTCAAGTTATTCTGATTCCATTTCAGTAACAAACATTGCTTTAGTAGGATGTTGTGAGATATAGCCTATGTTTATTGCATAATGTGACCACTCAAATCTCTAGAGTATCTAGGTAACTGAAATAAAATCAGTTTTAAACTTCCCCGCATTCTTCTCCAATCAATATCGAGGCAAGAATAAAATTTGCTTTGAAAAAGTCGAGGACAGAATTAAACATGAATATTGCATGGTTGAACTATGTGGGCTTCCCATAAATCATAAAACAGTTCTGTGTTAAGACTTTCTTCTTTTTTTAAACACATGTAGTTTCAGATCAAAATCACCTCACAGGATTAAAAGCTGTAAGGATCAAGTCTGGCTAAAGTTAATATTTATTAATTTCACAATTTGCTTTTTAATTCTGCTTTAGTAGTTCTCGAAAGTGCAGAGTTAATAATTAATAAAAATATAGCTGGTACCTCTGCTTAAAAAAATATTGATCAACGAAAACTCCTTGAAGTCGGCCTGAGGCGAACTTTAACAGCATCTGGATCTACCAGTGGTAGAGACATTTAACATAGATGAACGTCTAAATTATTCAAACAAAAATGAATTAAAGAAATACATTTATACAATCCTTGAAGCTATGAAAGATCTGAAGACTTTAATAGACAGCGCTGCAATCTGGCACAAAACTTTTCACATTTACAGAGTGTAATTAATGTTTCAAACGTCAGGCTCCTCCCACACAATCTGTTAAATATAGTTAAATATAAGACTCCTCCCACAGATCTAGTGTATGTCATACTAATCTTTTTGGTGCAATTTCAGAGAATTTCTTCTTTGACAAGTGAATCATATTTTCATACACAGAGCTCATATTATCAAGCTTAACAAAGGTTATTCGGGGGTATTATTCCCTCTGTGTGACAAAATATGTGCTACCTTGTGCCATGGACACCACAGAGGAGGTCTTTAGATAAAAAGTATTTTAGGCACAGCAGTGAATAAAGACTAGAGCTCTATAGGGCTTTGAGAAATGATGCTGTACTATCACGGCATTAAAATGTAAAGACCTCATATAGCTGCATCTATATTTTATGTTATGAGTAAACCCAAGGTTTTTAAAAAACAATGGTAGGGAACCATTTACGATTACCATTTACACCAAAATCTTGTATTTTGTCACTTTTCAATGAGCAGTGTGAGGCTAAATAATTAACATCCTACGTAAACTATCAACTGCTTTATCAAACGATGATGATTTGTGCATCGCGTCGCAGAAAACGCTGCCAAGATCCTTATCACACGGCATTACATTTCATTATCTTTGGCCTCTCTGGACAAAAGTCAAAGAGAGGACACCGAGGCATTGCATTTTATATTCGATCTCGTAACCTCCAGATGTTCACCTCTTAAACATTTCCACAGATACAGGTAGAGCTTAATGACCCGAAAATCGCCTGGAGATCAGATAATGAATAGCAAGCCCCGTTTGGTTTTAATTGGGACTTTGAATTGCGATTGCAAGGTAATGTGCTCCATGCATCAAGAGTTTGAAGAACAAAAATCTTCCTACAAATATTTTGTTTGTATGAAGACCTTCATGAACTTCACTTCATATAATTGTGAAGGGAGACAGTCTGTGTCAAAAAGGTGAGTTAGCCGAGACCACACACGGGCTGCAAAATGTCATCCAGAGTCCGTAATTATTCAGGGCTCTAAAATTAGACATCAAGATTCTCGTGACAAGGACTGAGGACTAAGGGTCCCTTGGGAAAGAGCATGAAACACAGTGCCCTTTGAATCAAGCTTGTCATTCCTTTGACTATTGACTGCTTTTTTGATAACACTGTCAGCAGGAGATGAACAGTTTGATCAGACGTCTTTTGAACCTTTTTCCTACACAGATTATCTGTATGATTGCTCCGACAGGACCATGGTCCATCCGTTATATATTTAAAAATGGTACAAAATCACTCGGGTCCAGGGTAAATTAGTGTACAATAATTACAAGAAACTGGAGCACGATTTAAGATAATAATTTTTCCCTATAGCATCCAATGACCTTGTGGGCCATCAGGCTTGCTATCAGTTTGTCAGTCCTCCAAAGACATAACGATTGTTCCCCTTCAGCATAAGCGCATAATGGATAGAGTGGGTTTCGCTTGCTAGTTAAGGGAGTTTGCGTGACAGGCAGCTGGTGACAACCTCAGGCCCAGATGCTGCTGCCCCACCTCTGTTCAGCTGTCCACAGTGGAGTCGGCTTTGAACAGCCTATAACCTCCACACAGCACCAGGGAAAGCAATCAGCACCACTGGAGCACTTCTCTTGGACCAGATGGTGAGAAAGATGAATCGCACCATTATATTAGAGCCCAATAATTCCTCAGATGAAACTAATTAAGCTGGTTCTCTTACCTCTCTTCAATCACCAAACATGGCCCCTCCCTCAATAAGTTTTGAAATTCTAATGCTCACATCTGATAAAGCTTTACCTTAGCCCCTTGTAAAGATTGCTAATGAAAATGCTTCTTTAGAGTAACTGGGTTTACAGAACTTCTTCAACAGGGTTCGTATTTGTCAGAATCTTCAATATGGACTTTAAATGTAACTGTGGCGAGCAGGACTGTCCTGCTCGCCACAGTAACTATTTCCCCAACATTGACAGAATTTTTTGGCAATCTATGTTTTCACTGTTATAGGGTAGGGGGCGCTATTACACATCTTCTGAAAGAGTACAGAATATCCGGATCCAAAAACAAGAAGCAGAAACAAGCGATCGAAGCATGGTTATGCACACGTAAGCTTAAGTTAATGCGATCATCACACATTCAACAGCTTACTAACCGAAACTGCCTATCGTTACTGGTGTTGATGGACTTAATCTACTCAGTATATGTTTTGATTATCATTCTGAATCTGATCCTGACATTGTCTTTGCAGTGGTTCTGTTCTTTCTTTTGATATATTTTATGTTCAGATAGTCATACAAGAAAATTTTCTAGGGGCCATTAAAGTTTTGTGAAAATCATCAAAAATGCTGGTGCTGGTTCGCAACTTTTTACTTTTTTTTTTTTTAAAGGAATAGTTAATCCCAAAATAATCTCTCATCGTGTACTCAACCTCATATTGACAGTCATAGTAATTATTCTTGTGATTCATGCAACCCAGGCTAATTGGAAATACATTCCAGTGATGATAGTTCTGCTAAATTAAATTACGTTGTTTTTTGCATGTTTCGCAACACTTTCAAAGTGAAATATTCAGTTTGTGGCGCTAAAAGTGCATTCGGCTTTATTGAAAAATGACCCGTGTTCTATTTTATATCATGCGCTGTACATATTTGTGATGATGTAAGATGAACGCAAATGCACCAGGTTTTGATGGAATTAAGTTGAGTATGAAACCCGACCAATGCTGCGGGGAAAAATCACGCTCGGACTCAGGCTCCAGCAAACGTGCCCAGTGTGAAAACCCCCCTTTGTAAATGAGACAACGGTCTATTTCTGCATATATATTAATCTATATTTGTCGTTAAAAAAGGGAAACTGACGCTGTATAGGCTGCAGATACACAAACCGTAAACAAAGCAGCACATGCTTACCGTTTTGAATATCAATCCTGCTAATAATTTTCTTTATTCCTCTTCGCTCCTGTTACTATTAAAATATTCGCCAAGGAACACTCAGGTAAGATGACGTAAAATTTGAACAGCCTTCTATCTGTACAGTTGTGACTTTTTTTGCTCGCTGTTTTGCTATTATTCTCGTGCACTAACTCATTCACTAAGTTGTACAGCCAGTCAGAGTTCTCTCTCTCACCGACGGCCCGACGCCGATTATACATGCTGAATCGGCCCAAAAAACCTGACGGCGTCCGACTAGAGCCAAAGATGCACATGCACCGAAAGAACAAAATCAGCCAACGCCCAAAAACATCCGGCTTGGTGTGTCCCGGGCTTTAGACTATAATTCGTCTTTTGACAGATGGATTTGGTTAAATCAGGGTAAGATTTAGTGTGAAAGCATAATTAATCAAAATTTGATCAAAACACTTCAAAGTCATTTTCAGACTTCCAGTTTTAGCATATTTACTGAATTTTGACTTTGTAGGGCAGTATACTCCAAGTCTAAGATCTCAGCACAGTTCATGCTCAGTGACACACACACACACACACACGCACACACAAACTATAAACCTCCTCTGAAAACACATAAAACAACACTTATTTGTATTTACATTTACTCTCCTAATGCAGTCCCATATAAATTTAAATGGATTGAACGCAATTAAATTAAGTTGCTTTGTCTCATTTTAATTCAGATCAAGTGAACTAATCAAGCATCAATTTTGAGTACAGAAAACATTAAGATGCTGTTATAGTGCTAGTCACTTAACTGGCTCTGGTCATCATTTACACTACTTTCATTATATGGAAAAGATCTGTTTGTACTATAAACACTGTAGTACTGTTTGTACTATATTAAATATCTCCTTTTGTGTTCACCGGAAGAAAGAAAATCGTACAATTTGGAACAACATGAGGGTGAGTAAATGATGAAAGCATATTTCTTTTTAGGGGAACTAAAGCTTTTATAAAAACAATACAATATTAAAATTGAAAAAAAAACAATATTACAAAGAAAGTCTCTTGAACCTGGACTGCATTACAATCTGTCATATCCTAATTAGAGCCAAGAGAAAATGGCTTCTTCACACTCTCAGTTAGGTAGTAGCTGTTCGCAGAGCACCCACGCTTGTAACATTCGCAGCTATTGCCAACATAGGACCGGGTAAAGATAAAAACTGCTCAGTTAATTGAATTCAACACAGAACTGTAGGCAGTTTCCAAAATACTAAACACAACAGTATTTGTTTATGTAAGCACATAGTGAAGTAACAAAAAGTTCATCCCACAACCCCCATTTTGGCAGCACTGAATCAGGCATACGACAAAACGATGGCGGCGTCTTGTTTTCCAAAAAAAAAGTCCTTTAATATGTCACAATAAAATGTCAATATGTTCTGTGTTGTGTGAAATACATTACCACATAGCAATGACGCACATCCTTGGCTAGATGTCATACGCATGCCTTAACCTTTCTCCATCCCGGATGTTATAATGGGCAATAAACAAAGGATGGCCAAGCATACCTAAGCCACTTCCAACTTGTGCCGCCTTCTCCTGGCATAAAATTCCCTAGCAAAGCACTGCAATGAGATGACACTTTCATAAGTTAAGTATTAACACCCTCAAAAAAGGATGCAAATATAGCCACAAGCACTAATATTAGAACATTCATTCTTAAAACGGTACAACAGTGAATTCATTTGCATGGCCCTGTAAAAGTGAAATCGCCCTTTTCCCTCTATTTCGACCACAATTTGGATGCAATTTCTTTATTTTAAGTCCTTATCACCAATTCAATCTTTTTAATCTTCCCTTGTATAAAGAGAGGTAAAACACATCAGGATGGTTTGACTGTACTGCCGCTGGGTATAAAATCAACACTGGCAAAAGGACAACAGTAATCACATTCACCTAATCTCCCATGACAGATTCAGGACATGCTTTTCATTATAGCAAAAGTGGATAACTGAGCAATAAGCACTGTTTCAGAGTTTACTCAAATCCTGCTCAAACTAACAAAGAGATTCTCGTTCCTGAGCGGTTGGTATATTTGCTCAGATTTAAGGCATGAAAAGGTATACAGAATTTTGACTACATTCTGAAACATCTTTCTTCTTTTATCGTAGATTAAGTTTCTCTGCAGCTATACTGATTTTCTAATTATTCCCTTTTACCGGTCACTAGTTTACTAAACTACTAATGATATAAAACGGTCACAGATCTGTTAGAGTCACCATAATATCAAAATTAACAATTCCCTTTTTGCATTTTTGAAATTTTTAATTAATGTGCCCAATCAATCATTAAGTTGAGTGGAAAATCAATTAAATATAAATGTACAGTTGTACACTAATTAACATTAATATACATGTGTAATCTTTGATTTCTTAAGACGTCAATGTTTATTTCAGCAATGTGGCATTCTGAATAATGCCCCTTTAATATTCTGAATAAATTTTAAAAGATTTATACTTTTTTTTCTATATTGTCATCCAGCATGAAAAACATGCAAAATTCATAATCACACGCCCTACAACTTTTATGACAGGCACTGGCTTGTAAATTTATGTTTATGGTCAGTGGAAAGTATTATGTTCATTCTTCAGTAGCGTGCAGCATGGCCATATTTGAAAGTCATACTTGTGTTGAATAGATTTACAATAAATACTGTATGTCACAAGCAGCAAGGGGAGTGAGGGAATGATTCATATAAATTGTGGCAAGTGGTGGCACAGCTGAAGAACTGGCGTCATCATAGGGTAATGTCTGAAAGCATATTTTACAATGGCCTGTCATTCCCTTATAGCCTTTAAAACAAGTCAGATCCATGTTTGTGACAGCTGAAGACTGCTGGCCAAATGAAAATTCTGCCTATTCACACTATGTAGTCACAATGATCTGGGCACAAAATAGTTAAAGTGATAAGGCAATGCTAACAAAATACATTTCCAGGACAGTAAAGAAAAAAATTATTGCCACAATTTACAAATAATGGCCTTAAAAAGTTTAACAGCATAACATATCTTGCGGTTCTGTCATTCTCACTCAGCTCAAGGTCTAAGCTTAAAGGGATAGTTCATCCAAAAATGAAATAACTTCAATAGCAGCATGTATAGTTTTTGTGCTGAAACTTTTGGTTAAAGGTATAATTTACCCAAACATAAAAAAATCTGTCATCATTTACTCACCCAGTATTTCACAATCTGCTCAGTTACTGGGATTTTCAACCATTTCTAGGGTTTACAAAGAATGGTGTGAAAAGGGAAAAACATCCAGTATGCGGCAGTCCTGTGGGCGAAAATGCCTTGTTGATGCTAGAGGTCAGAAGAGAATGGGCCGATTAATTCAAGCTGATAGAAGAGCAACTTTGACTGAAATAACCACTCGTTACAACCGAGGTATGCAGCAAAGCATTTGTGAAGCCACAACACGCACAACCTTGAGGCGGATGGGCTACAACACCAGAAGACCCCACCGGGTCCCACTCATCTCCACTACAAATAGGAAAAAGAGGCTACAATTTGCAAGAGCTCACCAAAATTGGACAGTTGAAGACTGGAAAAATGTTGCCTGGTCTGATGAGTCTCGATTTCTGTTGAGAAATTCAGATGGTAGAGTCAGAATTTTGCGTAAACAGAATGAGAACATGGATCCATCATGCCTTGTTACCGCTGTGCAGGCTGGTGGTGGTGGTGGTGTAATGGTGTGGAGGATGTTTTCTTGGCACACTTTAGGCCCCTTAGTGCCAATTGGGCATTGTTTAAATGCCACGGCCTACCTGATCATTGTTTCTGACCATGTCCATCCCTTTAAGGCCACCATGTACCCATCCTCTGATGGCTACTTCCAGCAGGATAATGCACCATGTCACAAAGCTCGAATCATTTCAAATTGGTTTCTTGAACATGACAATGAGTTCACTGTACTAAAATGGCCCCCACAGTCACCAGATCTCAGTCCAATAGTCTAGAGCATCTTTGGGATGTGGTGAAACGGGAGCTTCGTGCCCTGGATGTGCATCCCCACATTTCTAAAGAATGTTTTCAGCACCTTGTTGAATCAATGCCACGTGGAATTAAGGCAGTTCTGAAGGCGAAAGGGGGTCAAACACAGTATTAGTATGGTGTTCCTAATAATCCTTTAGGTGAGTGTAGGTAACCAAACCGGTGATGGGCCCCATTGACTTCCACAGTATAAAGTCTTAAAAAAATACTATAGAAGTCAATGGGTTCAACTGTATTGTTACTGACATTCTTGAAAATATGTCCTTTTGTGTTCAGCAGAAAAAATAAATTCATACAGGTCTGAAACAACTTGAGGGTGAGTAAATGATGACAGAATTGTTTATGTTTCATTTCATTTCATTTCAGTTTATTTATATAGGGACAGCACAAAAAAAACATGATCCCAGTCAAAGCTGGAAAATATGTATTGTACATAGAGTATAGCAAGAGCTAATTTGCATCTCAGGTCCCTAGAAAGGCTTTTCTAATAAAAAATAAATAAAACAACAAATTACTACTCATAGAATAATACTACCACAATATGTCACTTATAGATGTAGATGTCACTCAAATACAAACCAAAATTTATACCAGA
Source organism: Rhinichthys klamathensis goyatoka (assembly GCF_029890125.1). NCBI lineage: Eukaryota > Metazoa > Chordata > Actinopteri > Cypriniformes > Leuciscidae > Rhinichthys > Rhinichthys klamathensis. The sequence goes on from NW_026606611.1 coordinate 6,570,452, forward strand.
AATTAGCTTACAACTGAAGCATAAAACTTCACATGCACTTTTACATTACATTACACTCTTACAGTGCATTTTAATAAGATAGAATAAACCCCTTTTACTTATACATATTACAGTTTTACATACTAAAATGGTTACATTTAAATATGCGAGCAGTTCTGGTTTATTTTAAACCACCGCTTTACCTTTAATGTGAAGGACTTTATTTCAGGTATTGCCTTATACTCATTTGGCAGCAGGTTCTGCCAAATGAGGTAAATTATTAACTCGTTTGGGTAAATTATACCTTTAACCAAAAGTTTCAGCACAAAAACTATACATGCTGCTATTGAAGTTATTTGTTTATGCATGATAGTGGATTTAGTAGAATTAAGACCAAAGGAGAAGCTGTCAATTCTAATGACTTCCTCTGATGGTGCTCGATGAAGATAAGGATGTTTTCATTTTGAAAGCAAAACATGGATTTCTTATTAACTGATACTACAATCTCGTTCAGCAATGACAATTGGTTTGACATTAGAGTGTTTTCAGCATGACTTAAAAAAAGCGAAAGTCTTGCCTATGGCTGATTTACAATTTGAAATTCACAGTGTCAAGTCCAATTTACCCTCGTGTTTATAGCCTCCCTACTATGTTTTTTTTTAAATTTTTTATAATGGCAGCATGATTATAACAACTTCATAATAAACAAGCATATTAAAACTTGTTGCAGGATGGAGATAAACACTGAGGTATGTGAGGTATAAACTATGGGCTTCCTTTGCTGCATGCTCAAGTCAGGAATACTGCAGAATATAATTGCATGGATGTAACTAATAATTAAGGAAGCCACAATGTATCTAATCTATAAATTCTATAACAGCCTTAAGAAAAGAAAATCAAACCCGTGTCTTGGAATGTAATTCTGATTAGGTCAGGGAATTAATTTCAGTTGTACACAGTGCCACACGGTCTAACCTCTGGGGAAAGGAGTGCTAATGACACTAGCTGATGTGATTATTTTTCTTGCAGCAGAGTGTACCTCTAATCATTAAGCCCACTACAAACCATCTCAAATTAATCTCTTGGACAGGTGGCTAAACTTATGATCCGGTCCGGTTGCATTCTCTCAAGGGAAATTCTAGTAACAAAAGTACTTCCCACGAGCACACAAAGTTTCAGCCATGATTTATTGTACATTTTGCAAGAATATAGTAACTCTATGCTTGATACTTAAGCACTGTCACATAGCACATGAGAAAGAGTGCGGTATTACCCGCTCATGCAGAATCAGAATTTTGCTTTTAAGGCAAATTCACTCCGCATCGACAGACGCCAACAAATGGCAAAATATACTTTGTCCAGTTTTGTCGAATTTGTGCGTAACCCTTGCTGTGTCTGTTGGCATTTGTCGGTGCTCCTTTTCACCAGTTGAACTATATTCAGTTGCTGTTTGTCTGGTCATGGAATGTCTGAGAAGTGACATACTATAATCTAGTGATTGTCTTCATTTTTTCTTAGTTGGATCAGTGTGTTAACTGTCACCGTCTGTTGGCTCTCATTAAACGCGTTGAATCGGCATTTGTTGGATCGTGTAATGTCTGAGAAGTGGCGTATTGTAATCTGGTGATTATCGGTGTATGTCAGTGCAGTGTGAATTGGCTATTATTCAACAATTGGGGCTTTCGCCCCAGAGGAACATTTTCATAGTTCCTAGAACTATTGGCGGAAGTACTATTTTGGCGTGTTCGCACCGCAGGAACTAGGAACGATTTTAGTTCTAGGAACTCCTTTTGGAGGAACTAATTTCTAAACCAGCGATATATACGTCACAACTGTTGCATCTACAGTACAGGCACCTGAGCAACACAGAGTAGTGGTGTTCCTGAATGAATCAGTGTTTTAAACAAATTGGTTTAATTAATTAATTGACTCGCTCATAAACATTTGTTTCATTGCTGAATAAAGCAGTGTTTCTGAACAAATCGGTTGAGTTAATGATTCAATGACTCGTCTTTTCTGCACACAGTTTATGTGCAGTGCTTTCAGTTGTAGTTGCATGCTTTAATTTCAGTTTATTCATCACAAAAAGGTATCACATATCTTAAGAAGACTTGAAGTTGAATGGGAGGTCTCAAATTTAAAATGCACTTTCCTGGATCAGACCTGCTTCTGCATGCAATCCTTTTAGACATCTAGTTCTGTTAAATTCATCTTTCTGTTGGTGCCACCAATAGTCTATCTAAAGTACTGTTACATCACAAATTACAAAGCAGGATGAGGGTTTAGTCATCTTCAAATTTCTTCAAAACATCTTTGTAAACCGCTGAAGTCATCTCCTATTTTGAAGTGTCTAATCTCTTGGCAGAAAGCACAGTATGAGGGTCTTACAATTCCAGTATTGCTAAATGAAATTACAGCAGGAGACAGTGAAAGCTTGAAGTATTATTGTCAATTGATCAAATGGAATAGAGGGGATATCTGTCGAATCGGTTGCAGCAAATAACATTCTGTAAACTTTTTTTTTGACACAAACCGAACCCCTGCTTTGTTATGAAGAGTGGAAATCAACATGAAGGCAAACAAGTTTATAAATTCAATCAAGATATTTTTATACATGCAATACACTGTTTAAAGCACAACCGCAACAAAACTTTTGCACTGTGAAAAGTCCTATTTGTTTATTTATTTATTTATCCACAGTAATGCCCCAACACGTTTGACTGCTCTCTCTCCCCAAGACTAAATGAGCTTCAAAAATTCATAGAATATTGATCAGCTGGCAAAGTCAAACACGATATCTAAGATCACAAAGACTTGGGGCGAGATGCACTATCAGCTAGAAATAGTTGTGTCACACCAAGTACATAAGAGAGCTTCAAATGAGACATGGATGAGGCCAAGTCAATGGTGTACGCTATCAGGCCTGATTTAGAAGGTCATCTGTGGGTTGGTTAAATGACGGAGAAAATAACAACTCCCTGGCTGACTTGTGTCATGTCAACTCTTCTGGGGCCTCAATTATAAAATGTTGCGTAGAAACCGTACTACATTTGATATTACGATCAATTTTCAAATGTGCGTACATGTGATTTAGAGAACCGACATTCAAACTTCCAGAAGTAAAAGTTATAAATCGCAAATGATCTTGAAATTGTGCGCAGCTGAATGGTTTCCGATCTCCGCTTTGTAAACGTCGCCTAATTAATGTCATTAACAAATAAAAAAGCACCAGTCAACGTCCAAATCCTTTACTTGAGAACCGCGAGCGGCAAGAAGTGCTTAGATTTCAAAATATCTGTATTACTCTGACTTTCTGCCACAAGGAAAAGTGCGTACATCTGCTCAGACCCTGACGTGACGCTAAGTAATTTTTCCACGCCAAAGACCGTTTTAATAAATATGAACGTTGACGTGGACTTTAGCTTATGCACACTCTAAGATCAAATCCGTGAGTACGCACGCTTTATAAATGAGGCCCCAGATGTGCATTTAAAATGATTACTTTTTCTAGCTAAGAGGCAGAGACAATTAAACAGACTAATTCTATGTACCATTGGGAGGTTTAGAGCTGCTTATTGTAAATAGACAAATTCACCTAAACCATTTGCATGGCTCTGTTTTACAACTCTGTTAGGTTAATTGCTTATTTTTGGCATGTCATGACACATTTGTTACCTTCTCCAAGCTGCAGAACTCACAATCTGCTTGATTTGTTCTTCAACGTCATGCTCTGTCTTTAACCGCAGCACTATACTTTTGTACAGATTTCTTCAGTAGCTCCTCAGTAAAAAAAAAAAAAGGGTGTATTATTTTGCAGTGGCAGAATAAATAAATCTTGCAGAATGGTTAAAAAATGATTTGTGTCACTTTCAAGCAGTGAAAATACACAATCGGCTGTAAATTACAACACTCCATATGTTATCAGCAACTGTGCAAAATGCAAGTTGTTGGATGCATGCAAAACACACAATCAATGCAAAAGTAATTCATGAATCAGCTAGGCACTTCCAAGAGGGTGTAATTTCCATTTCAATATGTGATTGCAAAGACTGTTGAGTGAATTGGATGGTTATTTTGTCTGTTCCGTGTTACACTTTCGTCTCCAGACCAATTGTTGGGGAATAAAGATTTCAGAATCCCAGTCTCGAGCCAAAAAAATGCTGCAGTGAAAGTAATTTAGTGTTGCCATAATAGCATTATGCCCAATACATTAATTGATCAAAGCTTAAAAAAAAGCAGTCTGACATACATTTATGCAACTTATTATTATTTTGCTATTGTTGTCCAAATCAAATGGTAATTTTTAAACAACAACAACAACAATAATAATAATAATAATAAAAAGTAAGTTAAAGGCAGTTGTCATTACAAAATCATTTAATAATGTTTTTCCATGTTTAAGATGAAAAAAACAACTTTTGGTGTTTTTGTAAATTGTACAACATTTTCAGATTAATTCATAGAAATAAAAACATGAGCTTGTTTATCCTGCAGACAATATATGTGCAGTGCATTCAGTTACTCAGTTATATTCAGCTCACTAATAAAACACATGGGCATTTAAATAAACTTGTAACTGGAAAAATTCAGGAATGACAAGCAAAATGACACATTTGATTTTTAATATAATTTTAAAATATCATGCACTGCATATGGATGAAGCTAGCACGCAAAAGATGGGCAAAACTGTGCTCTCAAACCACGGTTCTCTGGGGAATGTGAGCCTGCTGTCTTTCAAGCCACACATGCACAGAGGCAAAGAGAATATTTGCATGCATGGTACAACTCGGGGCTCTTGAAATGTTTAAAAGTTCCCTTGATGTGCATGATACAACTATTGTCCCATCGGAAAAGAACCAAAGGTGTACCTTTGTCATACTGCTGTCAGAGCACAATGAAGGAAAGGACTGTTTGATTTGGCTGTAGTGCTCATGCAAAGGAACAGGTTTCTCTGAAGAGGCTTTTATCTGATTCCCTATAGCAGACGGAGATGAGAGACTTGACTCATTTGAGGACTGCTTCCAATGCATAAGAAAGAAAAGAGGAGGGGCAATTGACACAGCAATGCCAGCCCAATTCATTTTTACTCCTAAGATATTCACCATGAGTTGAGCAACTGTGTCACTGCTACACAAAAAAGAAAGTCTGCAAACTTACCACTGATGCTCTGTCATACAACTGGCCGGAAGGTCTTCGCTTTACCAACTCTTCCCACCATGCAAACTTTAAAATGCATTATCTTCTAAAGCAAAGGTGCTTGGGCATCTTCAAGTGAAGTCCAGACATCGTGTCTTCAAGCAATTATTTTTATGTGTTTTCTGATATGCTTAGGCATTCAAAGACAGTCTATGATTTGATATTAAAGAGCATGTAATTTAGCAGCTGAGGGACTTTTGAGCGTGAACGAGGCCTGGCGACAATGCCATGGCAAAGGCTGTGCTGTCTCTTCCATTTAATTTTCCAATCCACTTCCTCCACGTAGTTAGGAGAAGTGAGTTTTGTTCTGGTTTGATACACCGTCTAATGAGAGGTACTAAGAGCTTGTTGAAATTGTTCTTTGGTAATGCATTCTGAAGTCTCAGAATGATGAATATTTCTGCTATCTTCTCGCACTGTGTTTAATATATTCCAGAGCTCCTGACTTCTGCTCTCTTTCAACTTTTTAAATCAGCGCAGTCTAACTAGTATGAGAGATTTGACCATAAAATCATTTTGAAGGCACAGGAGTGATCATGTTTTGAGCTGGATATTTGAGCCTTGCATTGGTCTTTTTTTTTGGCGCAGTTAGTTGTCGCAGTATTGCAAGCAGAAATTCCATTTTTGGGGTGTAAAACATTTTGAATGTGACATATTGATGTGAATGGACAACGCATTCTCACCCCAAGGCGTCACTAAAATGACAATTTTGACCATGCTTCAATATTCGACGCTTTAGGCACCCTTTAGCGTCAGTTACATGACGCGATCCTAGGGCGTCATCTTACTGACGCTTTACCTAAGCGTCAGTTAGATGACGCGGGTAGGTTTAGGTCTGGGGTAGGGTTAGGATTAGATAGCGTCATCTAACTGACGTTAAAGGTAAAGCGTCAGTAAGATGACGCCCTAGGATCGCGTCATGTAACTGACGCTAAAGGGTGCCTAAAGCGTCGGATATTGAAGCATGGTCAAAATGATTCCCAAGGCGTCAGTTTCATGACGCCTAGGGATGAGAATGGGCTGGAATGGAACAATATGATAATCATTATTTCAAGTAGGCTATTCCTTCCACAATATGCTGAAGGTTTTTATGAAGAAAGTCTCTCTCGTTGTACTGATTTACTGAAGATTACAGCAATGCAGTTATTTCCATTTCAATTATTAGTGGTGCTTGCCAAAGGCAAAGCAACACTAGTGTTATTGTGCATACTTATTATTAGTGGTGCTTGCCTATGGCGAAGCAACACTATTGTTATCTCACATACTTATTATTATTCTTCTTATTATTATTCTTCTGGCCACTTTTTGACGCGCTACTCCTCCCGCAGTTTTTGTCACAGACCCATGAATGAGGTGTCAAAACGTGCGGCCTGTTCGGGAATGGTGTGCTATGACTTTTCTAAGAGATCGGGGGTACGATGGTCGCCCCAGGGGCGAAAAACGGCCCAAAAAAATCCCATAGACTTAACATTGCGAAAAACTTTGACGAGTCATAGCTCAGAGTGTGAATTTCGCAGAAACGTGAAATTTGCCACATTTGAAGAGGCTGACAGACTCTGTAAGAACATACCACACAATGGGGTAAAAGTTGCACCCCTGGGGGGCAGGAGCTGCCCAAAGTTTCCCCATTGACTTACTATGGTGTAGGACGGCCCATGAAATGGGCCGTCCTACACCATAGAAACCGCTTTTATATTGAACATAACTCTGGATCACAGTGTCATAGAGACAAGGGGGCGGGCTCATTTTACTCAGACAACCAACTAGTCTCTCAGGATCATTGTGAAGCTATCAAGCCACGCCCTAGCAACCATTTAGAGCACCTTAGCAACAACTCCCATAGACTTCCATTGAAAGAGATCGAAGGGATATCTCTGGACTGAATTGTCATAGAAACATGAGGGTGGTCTCGTTTGACTCGGGGCAGCAAACAGCCAATCATGAATCACCTCAACACTTCCTAGCCACGCCCTAGCAACCATTGTCGAGCACCTTAGCAACCAAAATCCAATGAGGGATATCTTCCATTCTGAATGTCACAAAGGCGTGGGAGTTGGTTTATATCATTCATAGTGACAAGAAGCCTTTGGAGTTTCATGATTGGCAACTGCCAAGCCACTCCCTAGCAACCAAACAGAGTACCCTAGCAACCATTTTGCAAGACCAATATCTCTGCATCAGAACATCGTATAGAGATGGGGGTTGGTTTATACATTCACATTGACTTTGGAGCTTCATGATTGGCAGCTGCCAAGCCACTCCCTAGCAACCAAACAGAGTACCCTAGCAACCGTTTTGCAAGACCAATATCTCTGCATCAGAACATCGTATAGAGATGGGGGTTGGGTCTTTTGACTCATGCTAGCAAACAGGACTTGCTACATGCTACACATACTAGCAGTGAATAGCTACATGCTAATATTGATTAGCTAAGTGCTAAATCATGCCAATAAAATGCTACAAACTCAACAGTAACCATCTTTGACAACTACCAACCACCTAGTAACACCATAGCAACCACCCAAATTACCCTAGCAACACCCTAGCAACCACCCAGAACACCCTAGCAACTGCCTAGCAACGCCCTAGCAACCACCCAGAACACCCTAGCAACCGCCTAGCAACACCCTAGCAACCACCCAGAACACCCTAGCAACCGCCTAGCAACCACTCAAAACACCCTAGCAACCACCTAGCAACACCCTAGCAACCACCCAGAACACCCTAGCAACGCCCTAGCAACCACCCAGAACACCCTAGCAACCGCCTAGCAACACCCTAGCAACCACCCAGAACACCCTAGCAACCGCCTAGCAACCACTCAAAACACCCTAGCAACCGCCTAGCAACACCATAGCAACCACCCAGAATACCCTAGCAACCGCCTAGCAACCGCACAGAACACCCTAGCAACCACCTAGCAACACCCTAGCAACCACCCAGAATACCCTAGCAACCACCTAGCAACACCCTAGCAACCACTCAGAACACCCTAGCAACCGCCTAGCAACACCCTAGCAACCACCCAGAACACCCTAGCAACCGCCTAGCAACACCCTAGCAACCACCCAGAATACCCTAGCAACCACCCAGAATACCCTAGCAACCACCCAGAACACCCTAGCAACCACTCAGAACACCCTAGCAACCACCTAGCAACACCCTAGCAACCACCCAGAACACCCTAGCAACCGCCTAGCAACACCCTAGCAACCACCCAGAATACCCTAGCAACCACCTAGCAACACCCTAGCAACCACTCAGAACACCCTAGCAACCACCTAGCAACCACCCAGAACACCCTAGCAACTGCCTTGCATCATCATAGCAAACTCCAACAACACCCTAGCAACCGAGCGGCGAGTTTTGCCACTGCAAGCACCACTTCACATTTTCTTCTGGAAATGTACATTCTAGTTATTCTTATTATTCTGGACACTTTTTGACGCGCTACTCCTCCCGCAGTTTTTGTCACAGACCCATGAGTGAGGTGTCAAAACGTGCGGCCTGTTCGGGAATGGTGTGCTATGACTTTTCTAAGAGATCGGGTGTACGATGTTCGCACAGTGGACGAAAAAGCGGCCAAAAAAGTCCCATTGACTTAACATTGCGGAATTTTCAGAAATTTAAATCTCAACTGTCATTTTCACACAGACACAAAAGGGCCTGACAGCCCTGCTGTCAGGCAGACCTCTCTCTCTCCCTAGGAGGATTTATTTTATCAAGCAGCCAATAAGTAATGGCCCTAAATCTTCAAAGCCACACCATAGCAACCAGTTACAGCACCCTAGCAACCGTGGGTGATAGGCACGAGGCCGCAGGCCTCGTGCCATACTAAATAACTCTATAAAACTCTATAAAAACTCCAAATAAAAACTCCACAGTAATTATCTGTTAAAAAATACACGCCGACATCACACACCCCTGATTGAGGCGTCAAATTGTGCGGATTATTGAGGAGAGGTGTGGTATGATTTTTCTTAGCGATCAGGGGTACGGTGTTCGCCCCAGGGGCAAATCATTGGGTAAAAAAGTCCCATAGACTTAACATTGGCACAAAATTTTTGAGATCATATCTTTTGACTAGAAGGTCACAGAGACTTGGGGTTGGGCTCTTTTGACTCGGCTTATGAAGCAGCCAATAAGTAGGGACATAACAACTTCATGGCCACGCCCTAGCAACCACTTATGCCACCCTAGCAACCATAAAACTACATTTCTAAGTCATTTTTCAGCTCCAGAAAATGGTAGAAACATGGAGTTTGGCTTTTTTGACTCAGACTGTCAACTAGTCTTTAAATATCATCTCATAAACTGTATAAGCACACCATAGCAACCATATAGGGTACCCTAGTAACCATACAAACACATAAAAAAGCCATATCTCAGCACCAGAACATCGTACAGACGTGTTTGTTGTCTCGTATGCAATAATGTACCACACTCTAGCAACCGAGCGGCGAGTTTTGCCACTGCAAGCACCACTTCACATTTTCTTCTGGAAATGTACATTCTAGTTAGTGGTGCTTGCCTATGGCGAAGCAACACTATTGTTATCTCACATACTTATTATTCTTATTATTATTATTCTTCTGGCCACTTTTTGACGCGCTACTCCTCCCGCAGTTTTTGTCACAGACCCATGAATGAGGTGTCAAAACGTGCGGCCTGTTCGGGAATGGTGTGCTATGACTTTTCTAAGAGATCGGGGGTACGATGGTCGCCCCAGGGGCGAAAAACGGCCCAAAAAAATCCCATAGACTTAACATTGCGAAAAACTTTGACGAGTCGTAGCTCGGAACGAGGATGTCGCAGAAATGTGTAATTTACCACATTTGAAGAGGCTGACAGGCTCTGTAAGAACATACCACACAATGGGGTAAAAGTTGCACCCCTGGGGTGCAGGAGCTGCCCAAAGTTTCCCCATTGACTTACTATGGTGTAGGACGGCCCATGAAATGGGCCGTCCTACACCATAGAAACCGCTTTTATATTGAACATAACTCTGGATCACAGTGTCATAGAGACAAGGGGGCGGGCTCATTTTACTCAGACAACCAATCAGTCTCTCAGGATCATTGTGAAGCTATCAAGCCACGCCCTAGCAACCATTTAGAGCACCTTAGCAACAACTCCCATAGACTTCCATTGAAAGAGATCGAAGGGATATCTCTGGACTGAATTGTCATAGAAACATGAGGGTGGTCTCGTTTGACTCGGGCCAGCAAACAGCCAATCATGAATCACCTCAACACTTGCTAGCCACGCCCTAGCAACCATTGTCGAGCACCTTAGCAACCAAAATCCAAAGAGGAATATCGTCCATTCTGAATGTCACAGAGGCATGGGAGTTGGTTTATATCTTTCATAGTGACAAGCAGCCTTTGGAGTTTCATGATTGGCAGCTGCCAAGCCACTCCCTAGCAACCAAACAGAGTACCCTAGCAACCATTTTGCAAAACCAATATCTCTGCATCAGAACATCGTATAGAGATGGGGGTTGGTTTATACATTCACATTGACTTTGGAGCTTCATGATTGGCAGCTGCCAAGCCACTCCCTAGCAACCAAACAGAGTACCCTAGCAACCGTTTTGCAAGACCAATATCTCTGCATCAGAACATCGTATAGAGATGGGGGTTGGCTCTTTTGACTCATGCTAGCAAACAGGACTTGCTACATCCTACACATGCTAGCAGTGAATAGCTACATGCTAATATTGATTAGCTAAGTGCTAAATCATGCCAATAAAATGCTACAAACTCAACAGTAACCATCTTTGACAACTACCAACCACCTAGTAACACCATAGCAACCACCCAAATTACCCTAGCAACCGCCTAGCAACCACCCAGGATACCCTAGCAACCACCTAGCAACGCCCTAGCAACAACCCAGATTACCCTAGCAACCGCCTAGCAACGCCCTAGCAACCGCCTAGCAACCACCCAGAACACCCTAGCAACTGCCTAGCAACCACCCAGAACACCCTAGCAACCGCCTAGCAACCACCCAGGATACCCTAGCAACTACCTAGCAACGCCCTAGCAACCACCCTCGAACACCATAGCAATGGCCTAGCAACACCCTAGCAACCACTCAGAACACCCTAGCAACCACCTAGCAACACCCTAGCAACCACTCAGAACACCCTAGCAACCACCTAGTAATACCTTAGCAACCATGCTAGCATAATGCTAGCAACATGCTAAACATGCTAGCATCATGCTAGCAACATGCTAAACATGCTAGCATCATGCTAGCAACATGCTGATCATGCTAGCATAATGCTAGCAACATGCTAATCATGCTAGCATGATGCTAGAAACATGCTAATCATGCTAGCAACTAGCTACAAACATGTTAGCAACAGGCTAATCATGCTAGCATCATGCTAGCAACATGCTAATCATGCTAGTAACATGCTAGCAACATGCTAATCATGCTAGCAATATGCTAGAAACATGCTAATCATGCTAGCATCATGCTAGCAACATGCTAATTATGCTAGCAACATGCTAATCATGCTAGCATCATGCTAGAATCACGCTAGCAACATGCTAATCATGCTAGCAACATGCTAGCAATATGCTAGCAACATGCTAATCATGCTAGCATCATGCTAGCAACATGCTAATCATGCTAGCATCATGCTAGCAACATGCTAGCAACATGCTAAACATGCTAGCAACATGCTAGCAACATGCTAAACATGCTAGCAATATGCTAATCATGCTAGCATGATGCTAGCAATATGCTAATCATGCTAGCAACATGCTAGCAACATGCTAATCATGCTAGCATCATGCTAGCAATATGCCAATCATGCTAGCATCATGCTAGCAACATGCTAATCATGCTAGCATCATGCTAGCATCATGCTAGCAACATGCTAGCATCATGCTAGCAACATGCTAGCAACATGCTAATCATGCTAGCATCATGCTAGCAACATGCTAATCATGCTAGCATCATGCTAGCAACATGCTAGCAACATGCTAAACATGCTAGCATCATGCTAGCAAGATGCTAGCAACATGCTAGCAACATGCTAAACATGCTAGCATCATGCTAGCAACATGCTAAACATGCTAGCATTATGCTAGCAATATGCTAATCATGCTAGCATCATGCTAGCAACATGCTAATAATGCTAGCATGATGCAAATAATGCTAGCATCTAGCTAAAACATGTTTGCATCATGCTTATTTTTGCTAGCATCATGCTAGCAACATGCTAGCATAATGGGAGAATCTAACTAAAACATGCTAGTAACATGCTTATAATGCTAGCATGATGCTAGCAACATGCTAATCATGCTAGCATGATGCTAGCAACATGCTAATCATGCTAATCATGCTAGCATCTTGGTAAAAACTAGCTAACCGCACGCTAGCAACCGAGCGGCGAGTTTTGCCACTGCAAGCACCACTTCACATTTTCTTCTGGAAATGTACATTCTAGTGTTGTGATTACTATTCACCCAGACAAAACTTCGGCACGCTACTCCTCCCGCAAATTTTGTCGTAGACCCATGAATGAGATGTCAAATCGACCGGTTCATTGAGGAGAGGTGTGCTATGTCTTTTCTAAGCGATCGGTTGTACGATGTTCGTCCGGCGGCCGATAAATTAGCCGAAAAATGTCCCATAGACTTAACATTGTCACAAAGTTTGTGAAATCATATCTTTTCACCAGAAGGTCATAGAGACTTGGGGTTGGGCTCTTTTGACTCGGCCTATCAAGCAGCCAATAAGTAGTGACATATAACCTTCATATTCGCGTCCTAGCAACCACTTAGGGCAGCCTAGCAACCATAAAACAACACTTACAAGCCATATCTCAGCTCCAGAAAATAGTAAAAACATGGAGTTTGGCTTTTTTGACTGAGACTGTCAACTAGTCTTTAAATATCATCCCATAAACTGTATAAGTGCACCATAGCAACCATATAGGGTACCCTAGTAACCATACAAACACATGAATAAGCCATATGTCAGCTCCACAATATCGTACAGACATGGTTGTTGTCTCGTATGCAATCATGTACCACACCCTAGCAACCGAGCGGCGAGTTTTGCCACTGCAAGCACCACTTCACATTTTCTTCTGGAAATGTACATTCTAGTTAAAGAATAAACTTGACTTTGCACCAGTACAATAAGTAAGAAGTTCACAAAGAATAAATAAAGCTGTTATTAAAATGAATCTTTAATACATCTGTCAACATGAAGTGGTGGTTATAATTTTGTATTTGATGAAAAGAAAATTGTTTTATGAACTTCTGGTGCCTTTATTCAGGGGGTGATTTTGATTAAAACAGATTTCAGCTTTTATCTTGTGTTGTACATTATTTTTTAAAAGTTTTTAAGAACATTGTTACTACTTTTGAAATTACTTTTACATATAGATTTTTTTTTTACCCTTGAATCAGACCAATTGTAAACTTAATACACAAAAATCTATCATAAAAATATTAGGTGCAGCAGATCATAATTATAATAAAGCTATAAAACAGCTGAATAAAAATAAAATACTTTAATATTTAAATTTTGTTTACACAAATTACGACTATCCCACATATCCTGAAATTATTCTTTGCTAGACTAAAGAGTCCGACATTTTAATCCAAATAATGTTTAAAATGTAATTTCCACCAAAGAATGCTATTAAATACGATACATCATTTGAAATGTGCTTTAACATGACAAAAAAATTACTCAATTCTCCTGTGATGCTTGTATGTCTACTCATTAAATAAACTAGTGAGAATGTGAAAAAGTGTTTTATTTTATTTTAGGTCCACAGACACAAATCTATCCATAGTTGAATAATGTGAACAAAATCTGCACAATGTCTACCAAAAATGCCAACCATCTATCTATATATATATTTTTTTAAAAGAAGGTAATGTTCACTCAGTCCTATCAGCAAGATACAGTTAGCCGCTTTATCTGCATCCCCACCACCCCAGGCTATGTGCATTTGTTTCACTGAGCCCTGTCTAAGCTTTGAATTCTGGAATTGTATTTTCACCTTGATGTCTGATTGGATCTTTACAAATGCATGTATATGCAAATGCAGCAATATCAGGCTTTGCTCCAGGCTAAACAAATAGACAGTGGTTGCATCCTAAGAAAGGGGTGCCAACATGTTCTCGCTGTAAGAGCAGCGCTTGGTGAAAGTTGAATCTCTTTACTTCTCCAGCTGACATGTTAGACCGTACATTGTGTATTTTCTCGGAAGGGAAAATCGATAATGTGTGTCAATTCCATCAAACATATATCCACAAGAGCCTACATCTTATTCACTGTGTTTCAGCGGGTGCAGTGTTGAGGTTAGCAAGACATATTTCCTAAACATCGTCTTGAAAATGGTTCTAGTTTAGAAGCACAATGAAGGCAGTGTGATGTTAAATGTAATCTGGGAATGAAAACAAAGGTTAAGGTGAACACTACAGAGATAATAATCTGGCTTGTTTTGTGAGTATTTCTGATTTGGGGGGAAAAGTAAAAACAAACTGCTATATGGTGAATTTCACAGTGCTGCGTAAAGCTCATCTTAGAGCCCTTATCAGAAATTCTTGTTAACTGAAGTCTTGTTGACAAAATTTTACTGACAACAAGCAGAACTCGTCTGTAGTCAGTGAAGTAGGATGTTAAGTGATCAAAGCTGTGTGGTTGAAGCATTTCATTTTAGTGCATACAGAGACACTGTAGGAAAAAATAAGCTAAAGTATTACGGTTAAGATATACAGTCTAGCCAAAAAGGACTCTGATCTTGGTAGTAATGCAAATACATATAATGAGACTGATTATTAAAACACTCATTTGTTGACTTTTCACTAAGAATGAAGTTGGGATGCTGAGCATTGTTTTTTTTTTTGCACACTATCAGCATTGTTTTAACACCGAATTCATTAAAGGAATTATGCAAATCACGTAACTCCACACACAATGCCAAAAATGCTGTGCCCGCAATCAAGCATTTTTTCCACAAATAGAGCTTAAATAATACAAAAAAATTAATGGTTGATGTGACAGTACATGGTGTTGGTGGTGCTTGAGATTAAAATAATAAACTTAAGAACATACTAAAATGTATTTAAAAGTAAAATGTTTTCATATATTTAAAAATGTTTACTTACAATAATCAAAGACAAATTCTCTTTTTGCTCTCCTCTTCCCTGTAGATTGTCAGCAACTCAGTGCAAACATGCCTACTCCTCAGTAGTCGACAAGCATGTACTCACTCACTATACTCAAGTCAATGAGCCTGGTACACTGAGACTAAGGTTTTATTTCTCCATTTTGTCACCTGATGTAATTTTTGGTTCCTTGCCACTGTTGCCTTTTGGCTTGCTTAGTTGGGGACATTTAATTATTCAACAATATTTTTTATCTGCCTTACTTCAGGTGGACGATGACGCAATTTTCTTCTAGAAGCAAACTTCTTGTATTATTTTCATGTTATCACTGTGAAGCTGCTTTGAGACAATCTGTATTGTAAAAAGCGCTATATAAATAAAGGTGACTTGACTTGAATGCAGAGTATTCATAAGACATAAGCGAAAAGTACCCGGATTTACTATTTCCCGCAAGATTTTGAAGTGCATATCTGATCTCATCTATCTCAGGAGGCCGTGTTTTTTTTTTTTTTTTTTAGCTTTTACAGTTATGATGTGTTTCTGGTCTCAAAATGTAGGTTTTTTATTTCTTACAATTTATAATTTTTTGAATTTCTGTCATGATGGCTATTTCCATAAGATAGAATGTGGTAATAAAGAGTTGGTAATGCTTTAAACTTTATCCGTATGATGGGGAAAATCAGTTTGATAAAGCAAAGATACCTACAGTACATATAATAACAACATACAGTTACGTGACAAAAGAATGAAATGACTCAAACCCAAAGACTCGAGAGATCAACTAATCAATTCTGTATCTGGTACCAACTGCATAGCTCAGCTTATGGAGATGTCACGGGATGAACGAACGACTCAGATTGGGTGGTGAGGTAAAATAAAAGACTTCAAAGCCTATATACCGCAATTAAACCTGTCATCAGAGAAGAAGAGAGACGCTGCAAGATGGAGGGGAAGTTATTTTTATTGAAGATTATGAGGGCACATTAATTAAAAAACAAAGATGTGCACAGATACATAATTCGGCAATATTCCATAAAAAAACTAAGAATTATAAATTTTGATTACATGAACGTGCCAAATACTGAAGGAGATAAAAAAAAATGTCTTTGGTGCATAAGCTAAAAAAAACACACACATCAAAGTTCAACCGGGAGAAGAGATCGCACTAATAATAGTAGAAGATTTCTTACAAAAAGGCCTTTAAATAACGTTTGTTTTTTTGCA
This sequence comes from Rhinichthys klamathensis goyatoka, assembly GCF_029890125.1. Classification (NCBI taxonomy): domain Eukaryota; kingdom Metazoa; phylum Chordata; class Actinopteri; order Cypriniformes; family Leuciscidae; genus Rhinichthys; species Rhinichthys klamathensis. The sequence goes on from NW_026606611.1 coordinate 6,586,999, forward strand.
AGAAATCTTCTACTATTATGTGTGCGAGCTCTTCACCTTGTTAGACTTAAAGGGATAGTTCACTTTGAAATGAATTTTTGGTATGTTTTAGCTTACCTCAAGGGCATCCAAGATGTAGGTGTCTTTGTGTCCACAGTATTTTCAATTTTGTTATTTTTAGGTCAAACCGTTCTTGTCTGTCAGTCATATAATGCAGGTCTATGGTCACCACCTCAAAGAGCAAACACAGAGAAGTCCATATTAAACATGATTTAATGACTCGTAAATGTAAGTACACATTGATGGCCTAAGACACGAAACGAGCGGTTTGTGTGAGAAAACTAACAGTATTTATATCGTTTTTACCTCTTGTAATCACAGTCACGTGCAAGTACTCTGATGGCGCGGGGGCCTCTGTCTGCGCAAGCACAAAGGTAAAACGTCCGAAATCTCTGTGTAAACAATGAGTGACGTACACGCGCGAGAGATCACTTCCGGGGCTTTCCGGCGCTTGCGCAGACAGAGGCGCCCGCGCCATCAGAGTACTTGGACGTGACTGTGTTTAATTTGGACTTCTCTGTGTATGCTCTTTGAGGTGGACCCCATAGGCCTGCATTATATGACTGACAGACAAGAACGGTTTGACCTAAAAATAACAAAATTGAAAATACTGTGGACATAAAGACACCTACATCTTGGATGCCCTTGAGGTAAGCTAAAACTTATCAAAAATTAATTTCAAAGTGAACTATCCCTTTAAGCAAAATAAATGTTTTAAATGTAGTGGATTGCAGGTGGTTTGCAAATAAGGGACATTTTGCGCTGAAATAACGTACACATAAATAAATGGCGCAACTTTTTAGTGAATCAGGCCCTTTAATCGGCACAGGAAATAGATCATCATAATCTGCAATCTGAGTTGGCCTTTACATCAGAGCTCACTCAGTGAATACAGGAAAAGCTGATCTGTAAGATCTTCAAGCATTTGTCACAGACGTCTCTTGCGTGGAAAGCAGCAATGATTATTCCGTAACACGTGCTATTAATCTACCTTGATGTGATAATTTGTTTCCGCTCTGTTTGGGTTTTTTAAGTGAACTTTGTCTCAGCATGGTGGCTTTGCAGCTTACGACCACCAAGCGAACAAGAGGCAGCTGATTTCCATTCACTCTCTGTCAAAACAATAGCGCTGTTAACAAAGCAGAGGGGGCTTCATGCATAGTGTGATGGCATTGCTTTTGACAAGTTGAGGAAAATTATTTGATTGATGAACAAAGTCATATCCCACTTGTAATTAATACTAGTATGTGTGAAGTCCTTTTGAGAGCAGGCGCCAATATTGTATTAATTCAGGGTTTCAGAAGAGGATGGGAATCCCAGCAGACAGAGGGGGCAGGATCTCATTTATCAAAGCACAGTCTAAATATCCATGACATTATTAATGGATTCTTTGTTAAAATGAGACAAAATGATTAAAGAGGTAGAGGAGGAATTATATCTGTTTGTACTTCACTATTTCAACCCATGTCTGGAGTCATGCTCAACACATCTTCATGCCCCTTGCTTTCTACATCATTTTCTAGCCATTATAGAACTATTTTGCCCCTCTGTCCAATGGCAAAGAATAGAGATATAATGGCCTAAAATGTATTCCTGATGATACAGTTGACCTGATTCAATTTACGAGACTCTCTCTCTCTCTCACACACACACACACACACACAGACACACACACACACGCGCACACACATGCGCGTGCAACAATGTTACAAACTAGTTCAACAACTTAACGTTTCCAATTACTGCTCTCCCACACAAGTAGCTGAAATAAGATGAACTAATTTTTCATCCTCAAGGACACTTCTATTTTCGATACAGATGTTTGTAGCTCTACCATGTGCCAGAACTCTCACAATTAGACATTTTATCTCTATATAAGACATTTATCATTAAAGAACTTGACATACAGAACATACTGAATTTTTTTTTTAAATGAATTCAAACTTGAACATCACATGTTATCCACCTTTTGATGATGGGCCCAGGTTTTTTTCAGCATGAAGTCAGCTCCTATGGTACTGTATAATTTTGATGGCTTTGCACAAGCCAGGTTGGTGCTATGAATCATTGATTATACATCATTTTAGTATGCCGCATTGCAGACGCCACATTGGGTTCAAATGGAGGAAAGGCAACCTGAAGTCCCTGATCAATATGAGCAAACCTGGGAGAAAGCTGTCAGGTTGAGGCGAAGGACTCCCTTCTGCTCCTTTGGGCTAAGGAGTAACCTTTTCAAAAGCAAGGTAATGAAGAAGCTCATCATTTTTAATGAGGAATTAGCAATCCATAAAAAAAAAAAAAAAGACCATCAAAGGAGCAACAAGGAGACAGAACGACTGTCAAGACATATGCTTCCATTTGGGAAAGTGAAAAAAGTGTCAATTGATGCATTAAAAGTTTATGTTAATTAGTGGGGTCTCTTTTATTTCAATACTACAGTTGTTTTTGCATTTTGAACAAGACTGGAAGGAAAAGGCAATTTTGTATTGAAGTAATCAAATTGCCACCTACTATGAAACCTCAGAAGAGGATCTATTAAAACATTTTCCACTGTCATACTTATAAGAAAATCTAAACCGATCCGAGGAAATAGATATGTTATTTAATTTGACTGAATGCATCCCGTCTCACATTGTACTGTATATTTCATTAGAAAATGACAAATTGCTGCAATTGACAGAAACAGATTCATGGTTAATTAAAAATATAATTACATGCACTTAAGCCATTTAGAGTAAGATGAATGGGACATCATTAGGCACACTTTGAAATCCAGATGTTCATGAAATCAGTTTATACTGGCGACACAATACAATAGATCGAGAGGTTCGTGTGGTTAAGGTACATCCAATCCCACAATGTGCAATCAACTTTACCAGAAAAAAATGACCATATCCTGCTTTGGAAACACATAAATTGATGTGTCACTTCATATCTGCCTTGCACTACTCTAATGCTAATACAAAGGTATACAGCAAATCCACTTATTTGAGGAAAAGTGATAAAGAAAATGCTATGCCTATCAAATTTTGCCTGTATTTGCTGACACATATGGCAGCAGTTACTTTGGACTTGTTTTTATTTGTCAAGGCAGCAGAGCATCCGATGTCTGTCCTCCGACATGTGTCTCTGCTGGATGCTAATAATTATGGGTGCGTTTTTTCCCTTCCTCAATTAGCACCTGCTGTTTAATTTATAAGGATGATTTAACAACCGCACAAAAGTATGAGTCCAACCACAAACTGAACCACTTGCCAAAAACAAGGACACGCAGTTGTTGGAGACAAACAACAACTTTACTCACTTGCCGTGGGCGGTCTGGCCAAGTTCAAAACGTAGAGGTCATTTATCTTCACCCATTAGGTTACAGTTAAAATGGCAAGCCTAAGTGCCTCCGTGCTGGAACATGGAATTCCACCGGGAAAAATGAGCTGCAATCTATGCAAATGCCCCGCAGAGGTTAATAAAAATATGATTACCTTTCTGTTTTCTTAAAAGATAACACGTGCCGCACAAGCATGCTACTAAAGATCCATTATCAATTAATTTGTATGCTGCAGTAGTCTTGCTATAGCATTCTATTTCTGTAGTATACCCTTCTCAACACTTTAGCTGCTGATCTGAGCTCATTGACACCTGTGTTATTATCTGTCAAACATACAGGGAGTCTGACTCACACTCCTTTATTTCCTTCATAAAAGCCAAACTGAATTATTTCAATTTTGCTACATTTATGTTTAATGACAGGCCCCCGTTTTCACTGTTTCACTTTTATTGGCTGCCACATCAATAGAGCAGATCTGTGTTCTTGTATTGATGTGGCCTGTGCACCTTCAATACACAGGCTGAAGACTACACTGTTAAATACGTCATGCTTATTAGCACAACAAGGAACATTCTGGGTTCAGTACAAGTCAAGCCTAATTGAAAGCATTTGTGGCGTAATGTTGATTATCCCAAAAATCTATTTCCACTTGTCCCTTCAATTCTTCAAAAAGCAAACATCTGGGGCCAGTTTCATAAGACTAGTCTTACAAGTTAGTCATCACATTTTTTTCTTTAAGACTGTTCATAACTTTTTTAAGTCAGTTACATAAAAATGTAGATTGATCTAATTTGATACGAAAAAGTTAAACTGATTTTCGCTTGACCCTCAGCCTCAGACGTCACACCCACAGACCGCACTTCAGGAGTTTTCGAAGTCATCATCTGATGGTTGAATTGATTTCCAGGAGACTTGTATGTCACGTTCTATAACGGTCCACCTGGAAACAAAGCCACCGTGATGCCAAACACCCTCACGGAAGAAGAAAGCTGTTGTTTTTACAACTGACTTATATGTGAAGTTCGTGGCATAGACTCTTTAATATATGTCCAAGAGTTTTACACGCCAGTCTGTTTTTGTAAGGACATTGTTACATTTCCGTGCCCCTAAATATGACGCTGAACAAAACAAACTGTGATTGGTTGCTTTACATGTCAGTCAGATGACCATGAACTTCTGCCATCAGTCTAAAGGTCGAGACTACCCCTTGAACAACTGCTAGTTGGTCATAGTAGTACTTAAATTGCAGTAAGCGATTTTTTTAAATCAACCCAAACGAACACACCCCTCCCTTCATTGCTCAACCCCTAAAATGCACGAACACTCAATGCAATAGTGGATGTCTCTTTGTCATAGCTCAAGCAGAGCAAAATAATGCTTCACAATAAATAAAGCGAAGATGAAGAACGAACGACAAGGAAGAACAAAAATGAACATACAGTCCACATGAGTATATACAAGCAAGAGTTCATTGTTAGTTGCCAGCAGCAAACCAGACAAACAATGACACTAAAAACTGTCCTGCTACTATAGCTAACATTACAACAACAACATATCTTGGTTCTGTGAAACAGCAAAACCAATGTTATTCGTGTATGGAGCAGAAACAACGCAAACTCGGCACCCGTTTTCAGGCCTTTCTGTATAGGTCTTTGCAGCACTGGAAAGCTTTTCTAATATTATGTGGGCCCTAAAGCTCTTGCCTGATTATAACCCTTCTTTTTCCAGTGATATTCCTCTGACATTTTCTCTTTTGTAATGTCTCTCAGCCATCTCTCTTTCTACAGTCTTTCTTCAAATCTCACTCTTGCTCACTCTCTCTCTCTCCTCCCCCATCATGAGTGTATTAAGCAAAGGTCAGAGACAGACCAATATTGTATTTGGATGTTTTTTTTCCTAATGTTTAAACAATTTAATTGTTTTTGTGAATAATGAATGCACTTAATTATATCTGTGCCTTCAATAAGCATATACATAATATTAGGATTTGAATTGGTAGATATACATTATATTTGATTAATGAGTGCAAGACATTTGAGTGTATTTGACAGTGGTTATTTTGGATAACACATATCACTAATGTCTCTTTAAGGAATGTGTCTCATCTCATCTGTAGACAAAGGTGTATGAACATTTACTGTCTGTTACTATCACTGTTACACTTCTTACATTTCCAGGTGAACTTCAGCTTATAAAGTTGTCCAATTAGGTTGGTTAGTCTGTGCAACCAGCTCGAAAGGAAGAAATAAAGAAAGGAAAATCTTTCTTTGACAGTAGAATGTGATTTTTATTAACAACATGATGTAATGTTCACTCACAAACACAACAAAATGATGAATTATCAGGTGCATCATATCTTTCTTTCTTTTTTTTTTTGAGTGGAAACCAATAGCAGAACTGCTCACTTGCTTCCCTAGGAAAGACATGAGCAATTAAAAATAAATGAACTGCACAGCTTAGTAGTTCATTAAACACATACAATATGTTAGTGGCACAGTGTTTGATTAGCAAGTAAGGTGACAAATTCTGGTCTAATATAGAATTTATTTTAATAACCAAAGAATAAATGTATAATAAAACAATATAATGAAATATATTTATAAATTATGAATAAAGTCTTATACAATACAAAAGAAAAACCTAACTGCACTTACATGACAGGCAGTGATCAGCATGTCTTTTTTATTATACAGAAAATAACAGCTTTTTGAGTGAAACGTTGAGTGAAACGAGCAAGGGAAGATGATGGCAAAATTTTCAGTTTTTTGAAAGCAATGATCTGCGGAAAATGAGACTCGATTAGACTGATCTAATTTAGACGTGAATGGGTTATTTCTGCCACAGTGTTTAGACAAACATGTATTTAAATGCATTTAAAATCCATTTGGCTAAAAATTCTGAGGGCGCACATGTTCCCTCAGTTCCAATGGACATGATACTTCTGCAATAGGGTATAAGGATTAGATTGAACAAAAAAACTATAACATTATTAGGCTTTTTATTTTTGGCAATATAATGACACTTGAAAGTGGTAAGTGTGATGGTCATTATTAATCGGATAGATATGTCTTCCAGAAAGCTAGAGCCACCATTTTAACTTGGTCTTGGGCATGTTAACTTGTCTCTTCCAACCATAGCAAGATCTAATTGCTTGATCTGATTCCTCACCTAAAAATGTCCAACTATTATGGCATTGCAATTAAATCATATGAAGAAACTACAAATAAGTCAATAAAAAAACCTCACAAAACCAAGTTTGATCCTTGACTCTTATTTTATTGTCACATCAGATCAACACATAATGTACTGTAATTTTCTCCTGAGACAAGTTCGGCAATGAACACGTCTTTATGGTGGTTTCCGTCAGAAAAATTAGCCTAAGAACTATACTATAGTTTCCTACTTTTCACTGGGCTGGAGGTGGAGATTTAAGTTAAGGCCTTGTCCCTAGTGCATGTAAACCGTTGATCAAGCACAAGCAAGCAGGGATGAGCCAGTTCCGATTGATGAATAGACTATTGATTGGACAGAAAAGTCCCTAAGGTTGTTTCTTAAGTTTAGCTAGGCAAGTCTTACAAACACATCCACAACCCTGAAGAAATGAAAAGAGACTCTCTTACACTGGGGGCTTTTTGGTATTCACATTAAGCCTTTAGAACTTGTTTTCAGCATTTAAATGTCTGGAAAACATTCAGGAAATCTAACTTCAACCAAATCTCACAATATTTCCCTCATTCAACCCTGAATCAGATATTCAAATAAGTTTTGCGAGGTCCTAGTCGACAAATGAATTTCTCATGTGGAGCGTCATTCATAATGTATTATTACCGTCAACGTTGCATTATTGTTACTTCGATAATCACTTTTTAAAATGCAGTTTGTCAAGTAATAACCTATGTCAAGTAATACACTTCGCAGATTAAACATTTATTACAATCCAAGTTACTGTGTAACTTCAGGAGCATGGCAAAGAAAACAAGTCTATTTGTGCTGTTTATTACAGTGAACATAATTCAAATTTAACAGGCTGCATTTCTGAGTGGTTTCAATCATTGCAGGTGATGGTTTTCACAATATCCCACCGTTCTATTTGAATGATATTGATAAAAAGTCTCCAATATACCCCTGTATACGCACCGCATCATATGCTGAGTGGCAACTTTCACAAGCAATGTTGTGCCAGCAATATTTTTTGAATCTCAGATCATTTCTGATCTTTCCGGACAAAGAGAGTGGCCATCACTAGGTGGCAATGTAGTGACACAGGAAAATGAACAGTGCGTTTCCTGCAGCCCAAATGCATGTCTAGAGAGCAGCAATTCACCGTACCGTCTACAGCATATCCACTAATTTTCTTAATTCAATCTAAAGCATTTCAAAATCGTTTGTTAGACCACTTGACAGGTTTCTCAAAATGATGAAAGATGCATTCATTCGCATATAGAAATAGCATGCATAACTTACATAAATGGACGTGCAATGTGTAATTTTTGTCCGTTTTACTATAACAACTCTAATATATCTAGTTGACTGCTGTGTTGAATACCTAACTATTTAATGACTACATGAAAAAAAGGGTAAAAAAAAAAGCAACGTGTTTCACTCGAGACTTCAGGGAAAATATCTAAATTGCTCATTCCTGCCTGTATCCTTTAAGAAATCGCCATGGACAGCTGGTCAAAGACATGCATGACTATCTCACACATAAAGCTTTTCCAACATCTCACGAAGCTCTTCTGCTGTCTACGGCATCGGGAACAATGACAGGCCTTGGTAAAGGAGCTGAACTGGCAAGGCCTGTCAGACTTTGCAGTGATTTCTCGGAGAGAGCAATTTCACATTATCATTAAAGTGGTTCTTAGCAAAAAGGTACGTACAAGCAGCCTGAAAAATAGCTACTTGAAAAATACATTAGATGCTGTAAAAAGTCTATTGACTCAATGTTTGGAACACAAATAATGTAAAAGACATGCATGTGAATTTGATTTAACAGAATTGTAAGGTCTGATTTATTAAAAATGCAGCAGAAAATCAGTTGAGTGTCTGACGTTCAAAATTCTAAAGGGAATGGAGACAAGGGTACAAAATTGCTATGTTAAAAAAAATGCATACACAGCAATGTCACTGTGCCACGCACACTTGCGGCATTAGAACTAAAGCCCCTTTTTGATCTGTGTATGGATGTCAATGTTGACAAGTGCTACAGACAGAAAATCCTTTCCCTGAGAGAATATGCAAGCTGGGCACGAACATAAAGTGATCTGGCATAAAGGAAAATAAAGGGTCTGAGAAGGTTATCTGGAAAACTTCCTCAGCCCTTCAATTCGCTCACATCGCCTTATGTACTATTTCACAGATGGCACCTCTGTGATGTCTGAGAAGTAAAGCATCCTCTCCCTATGCTTTGGTTGGAGGCTGGCGGTGCCTTTTAACATATCAGTGCTACTTTACCCCCTCGCACACCACGGGATGACACATTCTCCAGAATAAAAACAAGTAAAGCACATTAAAGTGCTTTAATAATGCAAATCCCACAGTACACTTTGTCCTGTACAAAAGGAGCTCACAAAATATGACGTTAACTATTTGTGAACTATGGTGGACCTCAAAAACTTGAGATCCCTTCCATGAAAGGATAACAACAAGGTTTAATCGACATACTGTAATTTAATTCACACAGCACACACGCACGCATGAGAGAGCATAAACAAGGATTTTCAACTGAAACATTTCACAAAAGAAGTTATAGGGTTAAACTGATAAAACAACACATATACAATACATATTAATAATATATATATATATATATATATATATATATATATATATATATATATATATATATATATATATATATATATATATATTATGATCACAATCACATTATGAAATAAATGTTTTTCTCCAAAACATGTTGGCCACAATTATTGGTACCCCTAGAATTTTTTACGAGTAAAATATCTCTGAAGTATATTCCCATTAATGTTTACCTTTTTTTAGCACACCAGGGTGACTAGGAACATGAAATTGTCCAGCCATGACTTCTTGTTTCACAGGAGTTTAAATATGAGGAAACACAAAGGCCAAATTCCCTTAATCATCCATCACAATGAGTTAAACCAAAGAATATAGTTCTGATGTGCATCAAAAGATTGTTGAGCATCACAAAATAGAAAGTGGCTGTAAGAAAATAGCTAAAGAATTGAAAAGCCCCATTTTGACCATCAGGGCAATAATTAAGAAGTTCCAATCAACTAAAGATGTTACGAATCTGCCAGGAAGAGGACGTGTGTCTATATTGCCTTAATGCACGGTGAGGAGGAGAGTTTGAGTGGCCAAAGACTCTTCAAGGATCCCAGATGAAGAATGGCAGAGATTAGTTGAGTCTCGGGGTCAGAAAGCCTATTAAAAAAAATCAAACAACCATGTTGTTTGGGAGGGTTTCAAGAAAAATCCTCCTCGCTCATCCAAAAAAAACCTCCAGCAAATTCAGTTGTCAGACATGACTGGAACTTCAAACGGCACAGGGTTCAAATTTGATATTACGATAAATAGTTTATAATAAATACTGCCATTTTTCATAGTTTTGATTCCCTGAAAAAAACCTTTACCAAAATGTATACATACATTTAAATACATTTATTTCAAAAAGATTACTACAAATCCATAATCATATTTAATGACATACTTGCTTGAGACTTATTACTTCATGTTGAGTACTTTTTTATTGCACAATGCACATTTCTTGATATTAAGCCTAAAATGTGTTTGATATCACTAGTAAGGATAGAATGATCTCTGTATAAAATGCGCCTTTAAATGCAAGATATGTAAAGTGTACCTAAAGTACACTTGCAATAGTTTCACTTTAGCACAATCAAATATACTTAAGTATATCTTTAGTTGGACCTCATCAGCACTATTTCTGGATACAAGTGTATTAAGTACAAAATTAGTTGTTCCAATTTAGCAGATTTTAAGTATACCAATTTAGTATGCCAGAAGTACAATTGAAGGGTATTATATTAAGTACATGTAAATGTATTTGTATACTTAGCATAAAATAAATGTATTTCAAATACATTTGAATATATTTATTTTATACTAGGGTTTCATGGTGACTTTTATTAAATCAAATCAAATAAAGTAAATAAACAACAAGCCACTAAATCTGTTCAATATGCTAACATCACTGGTTTATATGTAAATAAAAGCTCAAATTTAATGCATCGTATAAAGTTTCATCGTATAAAGCGATCGAGTCTCTTTAGAAAATTTGGACTAAACTGCTCAATTCATGGATTATTTTCACGATTTCTTTATGAACTTTATCTCTTTAGTTGCGTATTAAATCTCTCAGATTTCATCAAAAAGATCTTCATTTGTGTTCCGAAGATGAACGAAAGTCTTACGGGTTTGAAATGACATGACGGTGATTAATTAATGACAGCATTTTCATAAACTCTCTTTAATGCTACAATATGTATTTTTTTTCGCCGCTATGGGTCGCTAACCAAATGCGTAGGTTGATGACGCATAAGCGGAATTATGGAACTTGCCGTCATGCTGATGGATCTAATAATGCTTATGGATGAGTGAATACATTGATGTTTTTAACATGACTGTGGTATTATGAAGCATGTTGCGATTGCTAATTAGAAACAGATATCAGCGCCACACGCGAGTCTGGCGGATATAAAGGAATAAGGACATTTCATTCTACCGAACTACCCGCAAGTGCTGAATTACTCACACAGGTCAGTTTATTAGACGAATGAAACTTGTGAGGTAACGCAGCGCTGTTTCAGTTGGTCTACACACTATCACACTAAACTGCATTTGAGTGTGTTGAAAGTTATAATGTTATCCTATGTGTTAGTTTGTCTGTATGAGACTAGCAGTAAGCTAGATCAACATTAGAATGACATACTGATCATGTTCTAACATTTCATCATTTTGAGCTATATAACATTGATTAGTTTTATGTACATTTGCTCACCTGTCTAATAAAGTACATGCAAGAGTGGCGTCTCTGTCAAGTCGAAGTTTGTCACGGACGTGGAGCTCTCGGTATCTCGAAAACGCTACGCTGATATTGATCCTCGTTTTAGTTCTCCATTTGTCCCAAAGTCTGCTTGCCATGGTCCATAACTTTTGAACGAAACAACAACAGCGTGAGCGAGCCCCTAGACGTAACGCAGTTGTCCACGTCTGTCGTTACTATGGCAGTACGAGCGGAAACCAGGGATAGCGCAGATATTACGGCATTGACAGGCGACAAGTGAACATGGACGAGCCATTATTTAAAATTGGAATTGCTTTGAAATTAAAAATCTTTGGGAACTTTTGGGATATTGTATGTACACAACTGCAGGAAATATATCACACTGTGCAAGTGATTTTTGGATATTTTATTACAAAAATCGTACATATTGCAGATTTAAGGAAACGGGTTTAGAAGAAATAGAAAAAAAGTAGTCAGCAGGGCATCAGTTGCACAAGCCTTTCCTTAAAAATGGGAAAGAGAGAGCTACTGATGCAAAGACTGAGCTTTACTTGAATGATTGAGGTTATGCAGGTGACCTCATAAACTAAAATCCATGGCAGCTTCCCAAGGTGAACGCTGAATTATGCTGTCATTAAAGGACAGGCCCTGGCAGCCAAGGTTAGTATGTAAAACATAATCATCTTCTTCCCTCTACCAGTCTGTCATTAGTTGGTCTTATCAAGCTGAATTTATCACACCTTCAACTAGCCCTGCTATCACAAAGCTAGATAAAATTGGATTCCAGCAAAGCCACTGAAATTGGATCTGCAGCTACCAGTCATATTAGGCCCAGTCATGTTTGGTTAAAAAATGATGTCTGATGAGAGAATTATTCTGTCTAGGAGTATCAACAACTCAGTGTGCAAAACTTGATTTCTGACCAACTCCCGACACTTAGCTTTAACCGTGGGGGACGGTCCCCATCAAATCATGAATATTTGGCCACCCGATGCTCATCACCCGATGAATTACACTGCTAAACGACCCTCTCTGTGTCATATATGGAAAAATGTCGAGAGCTTACGGAGTTTATTTCATGTTACAACCAATGCAAGAGAGAATGTGGCTCTCAGTCCCAGCCACTAAATGCTCTTGTCCTTCATTGATCTTCCCTGCTGACTGTACTGGCGGCACACTGCTGCTTTTCTCTGTTCCAAAGGCTTGCAAATGTGCTAATGGTATTGCCAACCCTAAATCTGCAGTGACTGGGAATATGCCATCATGTTAAGCAATAATTCTTGCTGAGGCTTTTCAGAGGTCACACAGTAAGTGAGAAAATATTAAACACAAGACTCCTGCAACACTCTTTATTTTATATGTCAATTAGGACTTTTTGGAACAGTACACTAATATATCTTCTTACTGTAGATAATGAACAATGGAATGCAAACTTTGTAGATGCCAAACCTTGGTGATAGAAAAACAATTTGAAAAAGACAGCTTTGTCTTTTAACATGAATTCTTTGCTTACAACAGCTGTTTGCACTGTTTATATGTCACTGAGCATGTGAATGTAATTCAGCCTGGCAGATACAGCATTGCCCTTTGAAGACAAATTTGGCCTAACAATAAGTTTGATTGGAAGTAGCATTCCACAATAGGAGCATTAACAGAAAATTCTTGTTTCCCATTTAAACTTTAAGATTCACTTTATGCAAGTTAATCCATGTTTTAAACTATAAATACTGACCTTAACAATCAAATTTAGTAACAGATCATCTCAAATGGACATTTGAGATCCATTGACTTCCATAATAGGTCTGGTTTTTCAATATATACATGGTCGAATATATTGGTCTGCACATACTGAATGTTGAACTTTATAGACCACTGTTGCACTGAACATCGGCAAATTAGGAGTAACTTATGTTTAACTTTTTTCTTCTTCTCTACCAACACATTATTTCCATAAAAGTCACAGTCATCTGGGTTTGTGTGTTGCAAAGTAACAATAAACTCTAATAATATCTCCTTTATACAACAGTCCAAATGCCATGTTATGCAAATAAGGAAAAGCAAAAGAATGTTCCAAAGACCCTCTGTAGTGTCTAGTGTGGAATTTTCCACACTACAGATTCCGGATCTGCCATTCACAAGATGTGCCAAAGATGCCATTACTAATCCAAAAACATTATTACTATCGGCAATGGCTTGGATCATTTTTGAGAAGTTCTTGGCCTAACAAGGTGGCAGCACGATTGAGTGATATTGTAGTTGATGGTGACTTAAATTTAAACAAAAATAGCTCCAAACAAATCCACTGCAAGCACGGCAACACAGTATTGGTGTTTTGTTCCTAAATGATTCAATGTTTTTGAACAAATCAGTTAGGTAAATAATTAATTGACTAATTTATAAAGACATTCACTTGTTTTGTTTCTGAATGAGTCTGTGTGAATGATTCGAACTACTCGTCATAAAGACTTTCGTTCCTGAAGTCATTTTTGAGAGAATGATTCAACTCACTCATCAAATTTATGTATTTGTATCAGCTTTGTTGAACAAATCAGTGGAGTGAATGATTCAATGACTCACTCATTGCTTGTGAATTTATCAGCTTTTTTGAAAGAATTGGTTGAATGAATGCTTAAAGGCGATTATACACGTGGCAACTTTTTTGAGCAATGTTGCTGAGTGATGTTGCTTGGGCACTTTCCAATTGAGAATGGGCAACAAATTTCTATCTGGATACTTTAGATCGGTTGTGGGCCCCGTGTCTCACCTGGTTGCCTGTTGACGGCAACATTGCTCAGCAACATTGCTCAAAAAGTTGCCCTGTGTATAATCACCTTTATTGTAAAGACAATCTTGTCGACACCTACTGGCATAACAATGTAACCTACAGAAAGAGTCACTGTAAAATCCTCACTGCAGACTCACTGGAGCAAACACAGACAAGCAGAGTAATAGAAACAAAGTGCTGTTACTGTAATTATGAGGACTCTTGGAATGCAGCTGGACCAGTCTGATTCAAGGATCAGAACTGTTGTATACAGTGTTTTTATCCAGTGTATAGTATATGTACAGCAAGAATTCATTGATTACAAATTTGGATTCCCCGCATTTAACAAACTCTGCAGAAAATAACTGATGACATTATTTTATTAATGATTTAGTGCTGAACTTTGCATTGTGCTGACACCTGGGATGAAATGGCTAAGCTGTGAATTAAGTCCCAAATCCCTTTGATTCCTCAAAGCTGCCTACACATCACCATAACTGATTTTTGCAGGGAGAGCCACCGCTCAAGCCGTACTTTCTGAGTGTCCAGCTACTTGTTATAATCCTGTATAATGGAAAGTGGAATGTCACCTTGTCTTGAAGGTACCAGATAGCCTTCTGTAAAAATGTCATTTAGCTCAAGTGCAGATCACATTTAATTAGAAGAGGGGATTTAAATTGCCATGCATCAAACACTGTGGATGACCGAAAGGGGGGAAAAATAGGCTTTGGGCCAGACTCCATGAGCTCTTCACAACCCATCAAAATCCCCTGTGCCATGGAGGTCAATAAGCCAACACCAAGCAGTCTTAATTAATGATGACCAAAGCATACGAGAGAGCAGAATGGTAATGCTCAGTCCGAGGAACACGGAGAAAAGGACGAAAAGCCATTCAATAAGAAAACAAAAGAGCTTGTGTATCACGAAAGCATCAGATGTGTCAAAAAAGTGCATGATAGTTCAACTCAAATTTACCAGACTATCTATATATCATAAAGTCTCGCTGTAGCTCTGCAGGTTTCCCATGTCAATACATTCTTCACACCCTTCACTGCCTTACTTGAAACGCTTCTATTTATCAATTCAGAGTTCAAGGGGGGTGGGAGTGTTTTCAAGGTATCTGTCAAGAAGTGGCAGCTAATTTCTTGATGCTTGTTAACCTGTCTGAAAGAGTGCATATTTTTATCACTTTAATACCACCTTTTGTTGTTGAGTAATTCGGCTTTCATTAAGTTTCACAGTACAGTCAATAACAACTACAGAGGTGTCAAAGTCAGTTAGCCCACATCTACTTACTGTATGATGGAGTAAAAATATGCACAGAAATATCGCTTTCACAATAGACTAACTGTTGAAACAAAATATGATAGATTGCAGTATGTTTGAATATTTTATCTGTTACAAAGAAAGATTTGCCTAATTGTGAGCACGCACGCACGCACACACACACACACACACACACACACACACACACACACACACACACACACACACACACACACACACACACACACACACACACACACACACACACACACACACACACACACACACACACACACACACACACACACACACACACACACACACACATGTTGGTGCAACAGCATTATGAGGACTCTCCATAGGCGTAATGGTTTTTATACCGTAAAAACTATATATTCTATCCCCCTACACTGCCCCTATCCCTAAACCTACCCATCACAGGAGACATGCAGCATTTTTAATTTTTTAATAAAACATTGTTTTTTATGTTTTTTAAGCCATTTGATTTATGAGGACTTTTGAAATGTCCTCATAAACCACCCATAAGTTGTAATACCAGTGTAATACACATGTCATTATACAAATTTGTGTCCTCATAAATCACATAAACCAACTCACACACACACACACACACACACACACACACACACACACACACACACACACACACACACACACACACAGCCAAAATCCTTACATTAGTTGAATTATAAGAGCTGGATTAAAAAGGACATCTGAATCCATACAGAAAGACTTTTCAAACATATGCAGACACACTGGCAAACATCTAAAACAGTGTAGCAGCTGGACCAATCAGGTACAATTATTCATTATATTTAATGAAATATCCAACAGACCCCTCAAGACCGTAAAAAGCAAAGGTCCAAGCAAGCCCAAGCAGACCCAAGCAAGCTGCTAGAAGTCTGCTTTCCACTGATCATTATCAACTTTTATTCCCCTGCTGACACTAACCAGTGAACTTCAGAGACAATCCAGTTGGAGAAAGGTGGCCACATGCAACGGCACAGGCCATAGAAAAGACACAGGCCCCTAAAACTGACTTCTCTCCATTAATTCATAGACAAACCTTTCTATGAATGAACATGCACATCCCCAGAATATTGTGTGTATTATTACTGTTTTGTATAGTGTCTTTTTGTATCGTATACTGTTTTACGATAGAACTATTAAATAATATAACCTTTTTGATTTCATGCTTCATATTCATGCCCTTTCCTTCCCATTGGTGTATATCACATCCTCATAATATGCATTGTATTATTGTTATATTAATCAGAGTGTAAAGGGACACAAAACTGCCAGCCCACTTTGATCATGCAAATGAGGCAACTACCAAAAAAAGAAACTTTTGTCGCCTGAAATTACATCCTCTTCATTAGTCAAGCCAAACTCGTGAGGTGTGACCGCCACAGAAGTTTAAAGGGCACCGTCTCAGTGACCCTTCCCTCTCTCCTTTTTCTTCTGGTAGCTGTTTGTGTGGAAAAGACTGGAGACATCCAGTCCAAATGCGATGCAGAGGGTCCTCTGCCCTGGTGCACAGCCAGAAGGGCCTCAAAAGTTTCAACCAGCTCTGTTGCATCTTCCCTGTCCATAACCGAGTCAGAATAACATCTCTGAAGTTCATTATCCTTCACTCAACCCGGATGATTACAACTTAACCACCATCAAACTATTGAACCATCCAGATCTGAGACTGCTTCTAGACGCTCATTCAATGACTAAGGCATTGCAAGTATATCGTGCATTTAAATAACTAAACAGAGGTTAGTATAAGCTTGCATAACCCCTTGTTACCAAGGTGCTAATTAGGGCTGTCATTAGATTTTTCACACCATGGTTATAGTGGACAAAATAATACACATTAATGATATATAGCGATATCTATAAAAATATTGAAAAAAAAACAAAACAATGTTATGTCAAATTCAAATTTTATTTTGTGTTTTGCTTTCTTTTTTTAGCCAATGATCCACACCTTGGCTGTGTCCGAAATCGCATACCCTCTTGGGCACGTACTTATTTTGAACACGTAATTACTTCACGACCACTAAAAAAGTACATTCTATAAAGTATGAGTGCGTGAATGTAATCTGGACATACTACATTCGCCATGTTGCCGTTATCATGTGACCTACCGCATCAGTTCCGTCGCTTCACTGCCATTCACAAATGCTCTCTAGTGGCCTCATGGGATAGTAAAATGTCCATCGAATGCACAATTCAGATTCTCACCAGAAGAAGGTCATCTAAGTACTTTTTGCCTACTGATTTATAAGTACTGTGAATTCGGACATACTTCTTTTGTCACATATTGTTTTTTCCTTACTATATAAGTATGCGATTTCGGATGCAGCCCAATGTATACAACAATTGCGACTCTGGCTTTCTCTGGCTTCTTTGACTGCCTAAGAAATAACCAGGAGAGATATAGAGAATAGCTACTGTCAAGTTCTACAGTATTATAAATAAGCTTTAAAGGGGTCATATAATGCCATTTTTGTACAAGCTAGTATGATTCTTTAGGGTATAAATTAAAAGTTTGTAATATTCTTTAATTAAAAATTCTCATTAGTATTGTAAGGAAACACTTATTTTACTTGGTCAAAAACAGCTCTGTTTTCAGCACGCCGTTTCAGTGCATATGACTTTAAATGATAATGAGCTTTGCTCACCCCGCCTCTCTGTTCTGTGCTTACACCGTTTGTAACACAATAACACAATAACCATAACGCGTTGTTCAGTATAAACGTGGGATTATGAATTATATAGAGAACATCATACATAGAAAACAAGCCATAATGTACCCTAAGTGTAAACCTTAGACGCATTCATTGTGAAGCGTGCAGCTAGCAATTTGCAAAGATTAATATAAATATTAATATAAAGTTTAATAAAACGTTACACTCACTTCAGTTGTTCTAGAGGTTCAGCAGGAACACGAATAGCTGGTACCGATCCTTTTTTCATGAGCAGCTTCTTAGCAAAACCAGCTTTATACTGACCCTCGTTTATAAAGCAGTCTGGTGAGAAATGATTCGCGCAAACATGAAAGCATTGACGTTGCTCGTGGGGAATATTCCCTTCGAAAACAGACTCAGCCACTCTGCCCTACAAAGGCAAAAGACCTTAACTCGCTAGAGTGTGGAACTCGGAATAATTTTGGACTATCAGTTGAACTTTAAAAGTCATATTAAGAAAATCTGTAAAACCATTAAGGCCAACTTGAGCTGTTTTATGATGATAAGAAACGTCTCGGTTACGGATGTAACCCTCGTTCCCTGAGTAGGGGGAGATATGCCACAGCATGCCTACCCATAGGGAGGACTTAAGAATACACATATGGCCGAGGGGGCTTCATATGGAGGAACACTGGAGAGACCAGCCCGTGGGGTGGCAACTTTCAACTCCAGGAGTGGCAAGGTGGCTTGCCGAGGGAAAGACACATGCTCAAAGAGGCTTACAGTGGAAATACACATGTGGGGGTTACTCAGAGGAGGAACCATGCACACGGAGGCACCTAGCCGACGCACAGGCAATAGACACTGGCGCCAGCGTCAACAGTGCTGGAGGAACTCAGGGCTTCAGAGAGGAAGGCTACCTGAGGAAATATCGCACGTATCCAGTCCGTGGATTGGAATGGCGAGCAAGCGAGACACCTAACGGCTCCCATGTTAGCTTGAAAAAGACAGTACATGGGCGGAGACTGGCTCCACTCGGAGATTGTAAAATCTGGCGAATGTGTTGGGTGTCGCCCAGCCTGCAGCTCTGCAGATGTCTGTTAACGAGGCGCCACGCGCTAAAGCCCAAGAGGACGCCACACTCCGGGTGGAGTGGGCGGTCACACCAAGGGGGCACGGTCGACCTTGCTGCTGGTATGCCAAAGCAATGGCGTCCACTATCCAGTGGGATAACCTTTGCTTGGAGAGAGCCTTTCCCTTCAGCTTCCCACCATAACAGACAAAGAGCTGGACTGAGGTCCTGAAACACTGCGTCCTGTCTACGTAAGCACGGAGGGGGCGTACTGGACAGAGAAGTGTCAAGGCTGGGTCTGCCTCCTCCAGGGGCAGCGCTTGCAGGTTCACCACCTGGTCCCGGAAGGGAGTGGTGGGAACCTTGGGCACATATCCAAGCCGGGGTCTCAGGATCACGTGAGAGCAGGCCGGCCCGAATTCCAGGCACGCTTCGTCAACGGAGAGTGCGTGCAGATCCCCCAACCTCTTGATGGAGGCCAGTGTAACCAGGAGCGCTGTCTTCATTGACAGGAACTTAATCTCCACTGATTGCAGAGGCTCAAAGGGAGCCCTCTGCAGGGCATATAAGACCACTGAGAGGTCCCAAGAGGGTACGAGAGGAGGGCGAGGAGGATTCAGTCTCCTCGCTCCTCTCAGGAACCTGATGATCAGGTCGTGCTTTCCCAGAGACTTACCTTCAACTGCATCGTGATAAACGGCGAAAGCGGCCACATACACCTTCAGGGTGGAGGGAGACAGCCTTCACTCCAGCCCGTCTTGCAGAAAGGAAAGCACGACACCAATCGAGCATCTCCTGGGGTCTTCTCGCCGAGAAGAGCACCAGTTGACGAAGAGGTTCCACTTCAACGCGTAGACGTGTCTCGTGGACAACGCTCTAGCGGAAGTGATGGTAGCCGCCACCGCAGGTGGCAGGGTACTCAAACCTACCTCGTCCCGTCCAGGAGCCACACGTGGAGTCTCCAAAGATCGGGACGAGGATGCAATAGGGTGCCCCGTCTCTGAGAAAGGAGGTCCTTCCTCAGAGGAATTGGCCAAGGAGGTGCTGTCCCGAGGAGTATCAGTTCGGAGAACCAGGTCTTGGTGGGCCAGTATGGGGCGACCAATATGACCTGCTCCTCGTCCTCCTTGATCTTGCACAGAGTCCGTGCGAGAAGGCTCACTGGGGGAAACGCATATTTGCGTAGGCCCTGCGGCCAGCTGTGCGCCAGTGCATCCGTGCCGAGCGTGCCCTCGGTCAGGGAGTAATACAGGGCGCAATGGGATGAGTCGTGGGAGGCAAACAGATATATCTGTGCGTCCCCGAACTGGTCCCATATCAGCTGGACCGACTGGGGATGGAGTCGCCATTCGCCAGAGGTTGGCCGGAGCCGTGACAGCTCGTCGGCTGCAAGGTTCCGCTCTCCTGGAATGTAAATAGCACGAAGGGACCTCAGGTGCTTCTGACTCCATAAGAGGAGGTGGCGTGCGAGTTGCGACATACGGCGAGAGCGTAAACCACCCTGATGGTTGATGTACGCTACTGTCGCGGTATTGTCCGGACGGACAAGTACGTGTTGACCCTGGAGCAGCGTGTGGAAGCGGTGCAGGGCAAGGCGTACTGCCAGCAACTCGAGGCAATTGACATGCATGAGGCGCTGGGGTCCTGTCCAGGAGCCCGCGGCTGCATGTCCATTGCACATGGCGCCCCAGCCCGTGGCAGAGGCATCTGTGGAGACAACAACATGCCTGGAAACTCGTTCTAGGGGAACTCCGGCCCGTAGAAAGCTGAGGTTCCGCCACGGGGTGAAGGACTGACGGCAGGTCGGAGTTATTGGAACTCTATGCGCACCGCGATGCCATGCCCACCTCGGGACCCGATCGCGAAGCCACAGCTGAAGCGGTCTCATATGAAGCAATCCGAGTGGCGTTGCCGCGGCTGCGGATGCCATATGCCCCAGGAGCCTCTGAAAAAGTTTCAGTGGGACCGCACTCTTGCCCTCGAACTGTCGAAGACAAGTCAGCAGTGAGTGTGTGCGCTCGCTCGTAAGCTGCTCGTAAGCATGGCGACCGAGTCTATCTCCATACCGAGAAAAGAGATCCTCTGCACGGGGCAAAGTTTGCTCTTCTCCCAGTTGACCCGAAGGCCCAGACGGGCTAGGTGCCGGAGCACTAGGTCTCTGTGTTCACAAACCTGGACTCGAGAGTGAGCTAATATTAGCCAGTCGTCGAGGTAATTCAGGATGCGAACCCCGTGTTCGCGCAGGGGAACAAGGGCTGCCTCGACGACCTTCGTAAAGACGCGAGGAGACAGAGCCAACCCGAATGGGAGAACTGCGTACTGGTATGCCTGCCCCTCGAAAGCAAACCGAAGAAACGGTCTGTGTCGAGGTAAAATGGAGACATGAAAGTAGGCGTCCTTCAGGTCTATCGCTGCAAACCAATCCTGTGGCCGCACGCATTCGAAAATGCGTTTGGTCGTGAGCATCCTGAACGGCAGCCTGTGAAGGGAGCGGCTCAAGACGCGCAGATCCAGGATTGGCCGTAACCCACCGGTCTTCTTGGGGACAATGAAGTACGGGCTGTAAAACCCTGACCTCATTTCGGCTGGAGGAACAGTCTCGATTGCACCCTTCGCCAGCAGGGTGGCAACCTCCGCTCTCATGATCGGGGCATTGCCACCGACCAAAGTAAACGGACTCCCCTGAAGCGGGGAGGAGACCGTGCGAATTGGATCGCATAGCCGAGCCTGATAGTTCGGGCGACCCAGCGGGACAGGTAGGGAAGCTCTAACCAAGCTCCCAAGAACTGAACCAGCGGAAACATCCGAACGACAGACGTCCCCCCAGAGGGGCAGCGAAGCGGAGTGACCGGCCCAGGCGTGGGTGGCATAGCGGCCCGGTGCGGGGGCACGGTCATGCTCCGCGTCCTGACAGAGGAGACCAGGGAAGGACCAGCGTTCCACGGGGGTCTGCTCTGCCAGGGGTCTGGCGACAGAGGGGGACGAGAGTGGTGTGGTCCGGAGACGGCACACACTGTCATCCGCGCCCTCAGAGACAGAGGGGGACGAGAGTGGCAAGGCCCGGGAGCGTTGCGCACTGTCGTCCGGCCCTCTGAGGGCTCAGAGATGGGATGCAGCTCTTTGGTTTAGAAAAGATTCTCCCCCAGCCCTCCACCGGGGGAAGGAGTGAACCTGCAACCACTCCCTGAAGAACTGCAACCCACATCTGAGCTGCCCGTAACGGGAGCGCCGCAAGCCTGGCCTTGGCGGGGCTGCGGGACCGGTACGGGCAGGGGCGCCTTCCTGCGACCACCTCCACGGCGCGGCCCGGTGCTGCTGGGGGCCGGGCGGGAGGGGGCGGAAGTCGCAGGAGGGCGCATTCGGCAGCAAGCGGACTGAGGTGTCTGAGCCGGCAGCTGGAGGCAGCAAAGACGCGGGGTCAGACAAAATAGCCACAGTCCACTTCTGGGCGGCCGAGAACTGTTGGGCAGTCCTCGACCGCGCCGCCGAAGAGGCCAGCCTGGGACATGGGGGAGTTGAGGAAACAAAATCACTCAGCCTCGCGCACATCAACCAGGTTAGCCAGAGGTGTCTGACCACCTATGTGGACATCACCTGACTCAGGGAGCGTGCGGTCACCTACGTCGCTCGGAGAGCAAGGTCGGTGACGGCAGGCAGCTCAAGGATGAGCCCTGAATCAGCCCTACCCTCGTGCATGTCATTGAACACCCAGGAGGATGGCAATAACACGCAGTGAGGTGGCAGCCTGCCCCGCAGCTCTATAGGTCCCCGCCACCGGAGTAGACAAGAACCTACAGGCATTGGAGGGGTGCTTAAGAGTCGCCACGCCAGGTGGAGGCGCTGTGGGGACACATAAGTTTTGCCACAGAACACTCCACAGGGGGAACCCCAGTGCACCCTAGGCCGCGGCCTCTACAAGGGCAGAGAAGGCGGAAGAGGGCACTGAGCAGTCGCGAAAAGTCAAGGAGACTTCCACGATCTCATGATCTCTTCATGCACGTCCGGGTAGAATGGATTTGGGTTCGCCACCCCCAAAAACCAATCAACAGCCTTAAGTGCTCGGGACATGGCAGAAGGTTCCACACAAGCCCGATACTCGCGGCAGCCCGGGAAGCATAGCTGTGCACTCTGGATCAAACTCGTTATGCTAGCACATCCGAGGACGGCAGCACAGACGAGCCATCATCTCTAGAGGACTCCAGCTCACCTTGTGATGCGGTGATACATGATTTCATCAGCCGGGGGACCGAATGAGACCGCGGGCCCGCGGGCGGGCCGGCGAACTCACCTGGGACCACGCAGGTTGCAATGTGAAAGACGGGGTGTGGACCGAGGAATTTTTCGTCGGTTTAGTTCCAAACCTGCCGTCTTAGGTCACCCTGGCCACCAGCCAAAGTATTATCTCACGTGGAGAAAAATAGATCGGGGTGTGGATGAGGGGACTCTCACTCATTGAGCTCATCGAGTCTCGACCGTTACATTGCGATGGTCACGTTCCCAGTGAGAGAACGTGACACACCCACGAGCGCTGTCTGAGCGCGATCAAAGCCCAAACACTCAAAACAGCGCTCGCGCCCATCAGCTGAATCTATCAGAATACCACACTCAGAAAAACACGGCCAGATCGTCTTTAGAAAGACGCGTCTTAAAAAGACGTGCCGCGTGCAGCTCTTTAGTGAGAGGAAAAACTCTGCGGATGTTGAAGCGACCAGGGAGAACACACAGACTGGCAGACTGGAAACCGCCGTCACACCAACACCGGAGAGTTCGCTCGTCTCGAAGAGATGTAGTCACTGAGAAAACTCAGAATTTGGCTTGTGGAGTGAAGAGATGCTCTTGGCTCCGAAGCGAAAACATGATCTGCTGTTGCAGGTGTCTCTCCTTAAATACCCACGCGGTGGGGCGGAGATACATTATGCAAATTCCGCAGACCCATGGCATTTCATTGCCATAGGCTCGTTTTTTAATACTCGAAGATGATAGGCTTTCTGGCGAAACCCCCATTCTCCGTCATCCGACGTAACTCGGAGTGACTACGAAAGGGAACTGCTTGACTCTTGACTGTGCTTTTATTTTTTTTAATTCTATGATTCTAACACGCATATCTTATGGCTTAACCACATGGTCTCAAGCTCATCAGTCATCAATCAAAACCATAGAGTGTCTTTATAACCGTGCCTTAAAAGTTTTGGACAAGAAGAGAATAAGGTACCATCACTGCCAAATTCAAAGCAAATATAAGATTTTAAGTTTTGCTAATTTTATTTCCTTGCATCTGGTTAAACTGGTCTTCAAATGCTTGAATGACGCTGCTCCACCACCGCTTTGCAAAACAATAACAAGACAGCAAAGTACTAGATCAATCACCCGTTCAGTGTCAAAAGGCAACTGGATCCCTTTTCGAAGAACATCATTTGCCCAGGCTGCTTTTTCAGTTAAAGGGGCAAAATTATGGAATTCTTTGCCAGACCATTTGAAATGTATCCCAACATTAGCCTCCTTAAAAAAAAATACAAAATCGTGGTTAATTCAGGAACAATATTGCTCTCATCCTTAGTATTTATACTTTGCTATCTCTGTATATTTCCTGTCCTTTTTTATTTAATTTCTTTTTTCTTTTTTTTTATTATTGTAATTTTCTTCTCATCTTTTTAATAATGTTAAACTGTATTTTTTATCAAAAAGCCCTACTAGGGACAAGTGTCGTGAATTAGCTTTAGCTAAAAACACTATGATACATACATCAGATGACTATTAAAGTTGATCTATGTTATTTGTGTCTGTCCCTATCTAAATAAACTATTAAAAAAAAAAAAAAACTGAGAAAAATGACTTTAAATATTTTTAGTTGTCCCGCCAAATTAATTATAGGTAGGACACTGAAAATCTGGCAATTAGATGTTTAAGTAATGAAAATTATCTACATAACAAAATTTTGAGCTCAAACTTGACTTTTGACCACTATTTTAAAGTTACTGTATTCTGCCTTTGTATTGTCAGCAAAAAGTGAGAAGTCATGCCAAGGCAAAAGGCAGTAACTTCCACATTATCAATATTTGGTTGCTGATCACCATTAACAAAATCATTATAGTAAAACCTGTATAAAATCTAGTGATCATGGCATTTATTTTGTATGATTTACAATTACCTAGCCTTCTAGTTATTGTGCTGGTTCCATTCTGGTGGCCCTATTAATACATTAGACATGACAAAATACCTCCAATATCGGTAAAGACTAAAGAGTATCTTCAAGTGGTAGCCTACCGAGTGGCATAAGACTTGCTAAACACACGTTATAATGTAATGATCACGATAAAACAGATCCTCGCGCACATTCGACCCGGAGACTGGTTTATAGCGGTGGATCTGAAAGACGCATAGCCAATACTTTCACAGGCGTTTGTTTACCGAGATTCGTGTTCGAAGGTGTCACGATCCGTTCACGAAAAGTAGCCAATGCAGTGCTTTACCCCTTAGGACTCAGTAGGGAGCGCGTTCTGGACTACTTAGACGACTAATGCATTTATAGCACAACCTTCTGTGTTCTGCGTCTTTTCAGTATGCGTTGGTTTCAGCTGTCTGCCCTATTATAGTGCGTGCACTTCGCTCGTCCCGCGGATTTATCCCGGACGCTGTGTTTTGTATGCATGCTTTTAACAGCTGTTCGGATGTTGTATGCACCAGCATTTCTTGCTTCATTATGCTGTATGCGCCAATATTATTATCACTCTGTGATATAGCGTCGGCTCGACCGTGTTCAGGGCGGAGCTGAAGGCGCCGGCGAAGTTTTGGCACTCTGCCAGCTTGATGCATGATGGTTTCAACTAGGTCCGGTACCCGAACTGGGTGAGGCGGGGCTTTAGTTCTTTGTTGTATTGACCTGCTTCGGCATGTGTAACATTTTTCTGTCAACTCTGCATATATCCGTCGCGATCGATATCGCACGTTTGTCGATGGAGCCGGTTAAGAGCATACTAAATGTTCTGACCGCATTAGTGCAGGACAAAGCTCTGAGGACATCAAAAGTTACAGGGACGGATGGTAGCTGTACAAAGTACACAGGCTACATCGTAATTTCAATTTTAATGGAGAGTAAAACAAAGGCAGAACACCGTATAAACTGATAGGTAGCATTATTTGATAGAACGCCAGCACAATAACATCATATTGACGCGCGGCTAAACAAAGGCAGAGTGCCGTAACTCAATATGAGCGTTCCAAAACGAAGCCAAAGAGCCGTAACTGGTGTTACGGTGTTCTGCCTTGGTTTCTCATGGGCTTTTGGAAGTTACGGTTAAGACAAACCATTATTTTCTCGAAAAAACAACGGAATTGACTCTTGGAATTGATACTTATCCAGATACTTATTCTGGTGCTTTCAGTTTGGTCTACTGCCGAGGTTGCTGTGGCCACTGACCGTGTACGACGTTTCTTTGACAACAGTGGATAAGCTGGAAGCGTTGATAAGTTCATACATCAGGAAATGGTTGGGAGTTCCACGCTGCCTCAGCAGAGTGGGACTTTATAGTAAAGGTATATTGCAGCTGCCAGTCTTGAGGTGTATAAAGGCCATTTCCCAGGCCAAGCAGGGAGAGTGGATGAGATGGGAGAGTGTGGAACAACGCAAGATGGGCTGGCAAGACCTTTGGTCAATGGAAGAGAGTAGGATCAGTTTCCTTATTAGGTCAACATATGATGTTCTCCCATCACCGCAGAACCTAAACCTCTGGGTAGGAGAGGATCCCTCTTGTCCTTTGTGTTCATCACCTGCCACATTAAGGCACATTTTGACAGGATGTAAGGTGGCTCTTAGCCAAGGTCGGTTTACTTGGCGCCATGACCAAGTACTGCGATGTTTGGCTTTAGCATTGGAAGGCAAGCGTAGTATGACCAATAAGTTGCCGCCTGTTCTAGCAAAACATTACACGCAGAAGACAATATTCCTCCGCCCAGGCGAGCAACCACCAAGAAAAGGTGTTAACACCAATTCTCGCCCAGGACAACTGGAAGCTGCTAGGGACTGGAAGATGCTGGCTGATCTTGATCAACGGCTTATTTTTCCACCTGAGATTGCCACCACTAACCTACGACCAGATATTGTTTTGTGGTCTGGATCAGCACGCATTGTTCAACTGATAGAGTTAACAGTGCCATGGGAGGATGCGGTAGATGAGGCATATGAGAGGAAGAAACTGCGGTATGTTCATCTGGCCACTGAAGCAGAACAGCGAGGATGGAGAGTCCAGGTTTATCCAGTGGAAGTGGGTTGTCGAGGTTTTGTGGCACACTCTACAACCCGGTTCCTCAGAGACGTCGGATTCAGCGGCCAAGAGTTGCGTCGCACAGTAAAGAACTTATCTGAAGCAGCAGAAAGGAGCAGCAACTGGCTGTGGTTGAGACGGAAAGATTCTAGCTGGCTGAGTACAGGCCGCCACGCTACGGTTTCGTAGAAAACTTGAAGAGTCTGTTGGTTTATTTGTATACGTTCCTGTGGATATTGCGCAAATGACGGGTGGTTGGGCAGATATTGTGTTTTGCGGTAGGTGGTAAGCCATACGGAACCGTTGCCACTGAAACTGCCTATTAACGCACCAGTGGGGCTCGACAGCCTTAGTCAAACGGGTTGGCGCGTATGGTTGGGTTGCCGAGAGATTGTGGTTAGGTCTCAGCAGCAGGAGGGATGTAGAGGTCAGTAAGCTGGGCTGAGATGAGTGGGGGACGGAGGGGGGTGACTCTGGGACGCCAGAGTCACTGTCGAGCCCTCTTGAGGTGTCGTGGGCTAGTCGACGAAACACTGAGGACGGAAGGTGCCCACTTGAAGACCCTAGAGATGTCCCCTACTCGGCTCAATCCAGACGGTTGTCGTGCTGGTCCTGTAGTTGCAGCCGTCGCGTGTGCTGACGCGCCAAGTACACTGCAGCCGTTAACGCCGGACAGAAGGGGAGTCACACCACCGTATGGCAAGAAGCGTAAATGGATGGAGAAGCATAGTTTACTGTAAAGCTACGTCTTAGCGTAGCTATCTTGCTATCTTGGCGAAAGCCGAGTACAAATCAGCATGAAGTTTTAACATCTACTCTCGTGTAATGGAAATCTTAATTTTATCCACATGATAAAGGAGGTCTTGAATGTGCCAAAAATATCAATAACTCATTTTCGACCAGAAACGAAGTTACGGTCTTTTGCCTTTGCACAGCAGAACTGCGTCTTCAGCGGTTCGGAACATTAAAATGACTGCTGTGTTCGTTATTACACCCAAGAACAGAACACCACAATCGCTTAGACGCCATTCTGCTCATAGACAGTGCTCCAGCATATCAACAATGACCGCGCCGGTCCGCGCAGACTATGATTGACAGCTCGCTCATGAGCGAGGGCGGGTCTGTGTTGAAACGCTGCTGTCAATCAACAATCGTGGGAGGGGCTTCCGACCGTGTGACGTCACACGGTCGAACGGCTCAATTTGAGACAGGGGAAAACATATAAGGAGATTAAAACAAAACACTGGATGGATTTTTATCATTTTATGATGGTTGTGTACAGGAACTGTCAACACACATTTCAGTACAATCAACTTGTAAAAGTGCATGTACCATGACCCCTTTAACAACACAACTAGTACCTTAACCTGTTAACTTGCATCCCCACTTGGAACCCAAATTAAAATACATAGTTCATAGACCCTTTGGACTTCAAAGATTGTAGATGCATTCAAAAGAGAGCATTCGGCAGCTTGTTGTCATATCTTCAGAATTAATTAATTCAATGATACAATTCTGAGATTTATGGAACATTTTTAAAACCATGCTAACTTCCTTCTGTGCACTGATGCGACTTCTTATCACAGAATGAGGCAGAAATTGTATTATTTTATAGTATTCTATACAGTGTTAAAGCTTATGTCAATTATCAGTGCATTATACATTATCATTAAGCAAATAATCAAGATGGCTTGAAGAACACAGATAAACCATATACTGTCACAATTGTGTGTTAATTATCTTCATGTTTCATCAGTCAAAACATCTCTATCTGCATTTAAAGAAATAACTGAATGTCTTTGTCCATATTAGGGATTCCCATCAAAAGTTTAATACTTCTACGGGTCTCACTTGTGAACTTTCTGCGTTACGGCGCCCTTCAGTGACGAGTATGAATGAAAGAAATTGCATGTGAGAGTTTAGCATTCCATAATGCTCACATCGTCCTTTTTTTGGGTAAAAATATGGTCTCTAAAAATATTGGAAGTAAACATACGATAATCCACAGATTTTTATCTGAATGAGCACACTTTTGGACTAAAAGCCTCAAGGGATGTAAATATAACACAAAGGCGTCAGCAGTTAGCAGGTTAATGAAATATTTCCTGTTTCAGGACTAGCAAAATAATTGCAACTTACTCTCTTTATGGTGGCGAAATCCACAGGATGATGGACAAGGAGGTGGGTGAAAAGGTGGTTAGACCACTCCTCCCAAGAAGCAGTAGCCTGACTTCGTCATACTCCTATTCTAGTCAGAATGTGAGTCTGATACTGCTTCATAGGGCTTTGATTATGAGGCGTGTCTTAACCGAACCAGGAAAAAAAAAAAACTCTGCACTCAATTGGATAGACCTACAACCAATGAGAGCAACGCAGTAAGTCAACTACTTTGCATAGGACAGTTGTCAACTACAGAACTCAAATGCACGCACGCTGGAAGAAGTAAAATAACAAGTGTTGCTTCTTTTACTTGGCCCTCTATGAGTGCGACCAAAGGAGAAACCACAACGACCACAGGGTTTTCATTGCATCCCATCTTCTTAGTTACCATCGGAGCCAGCTGATAAATTAAACTTTTGCCGAATCCCATAGGAAGGACGGCAAACACATCTGTCCGATCGACAAATGCCTTGATTGCAGTTCTCTGTTCGTCTTTTAAAGTGAATGCGCTGTCGATTTCTTTTACAACGGACGCGATAGCGGAATCTCTACATCTCAGTTCTCCAGCTGCAGTCATCTGTGAGGGAAACCAGTTCAACCCAAGCGCTCTTTGATAACGTGATGATTACGTCCCTGCAGATCATCTGTCCATCATCGTATAAAGCCCGCTCTGGCAATTTGATTGGCCCGACGATTTCTGAACCGATCATAATTACTCCTCAATGGAGCGAGTCCAGACCGAACTTCCCGATCAAAAAATGTTGTGGGCGGAGTTCGGGCTGGCATCCAGGCTAAAGAAGCAGTGCTTCACCTTCTGATAATATAGTTCCCACTATGTATACGGTTAAAAGACGGCTGTGTCTCATATGACCTTGTCATTTGTACACACTTTGACTATACAAATCACAACATATAAACAGGAAAATGTTGGGGTTATTTCAACACAGCCATTTACTTCCAGTCTTTGTGCTAAGCTAGGCTAGCGGTGGGTGCGTCAGACAGAGTTACAGCACGCACGGAGATGAAAAGCGTATGTATGGACTTATCTAAATCTGGGGGATACGGTGAAAAAGCTAAAGTCCCAAAAAGTCGGAGTGTTCCTTTAAACACATTCACGTGAGTGTTGATTCTGTGGTTACTGCTTGGAAAAACAAAGTCCCTTTTAATGATGTGATCACAACATGCTCTGAGTAGCACCCAGTAAGAAGGCTTTTTTTTTTCTGTGGCCACGAAAATAACCTTTCTGAGAGTTGATAGATGATTAATACTAAGTGTTTGCTGGACGAATATTAATTGGCTGAATATTAATTCTGCTACATCAAGTTAATTTTATTAACTGATCCAAATATTTATATTTAATTATAACGAGTTATATTTAATTGTTAATATTTTTACTAATTTGCTACAACTGCAAACTTTTAAAATTAATGAATATTAATTGCTGATTTATCTCAACAAATTATTCAAGAGAGTTTTACACAAAATATTCAAGCATCTCCTCTCAGTATATTTAAGTTGAAACATGATTAAATAAGGTCATCTTTAAAACTCTTACTAAGTGCTGTCTTTCTATTTTATCTATTCGTTTAAATGCAAGGGGGGTTTTACTCACAAACCACACAGCTTTTTTCATTAGCTTTATTTGTCAATGGTGTGTCAATTATTGCAGCTCTCTCCTGCAGGTCTATGTTGGTGGCTGGAGTTCTGCCAGTTTAACCACATTGATTTTCAGCCCGGATTTTAACGGGGGAACAAAAATGGAGTATAATAAATAGAATTTTTGCAGGTTAGTGACAAGCTGAATGGATGTGTTCGGTTCTGAACAACAGCATGGTTTTTGCTTTAGTTAAAGGGATAGTTCCCTTTGAAATTAATTTTTGGTATGTTTTAGCTTACCTCAAGGGCATCCAAGATGTAGGTGTCTTTGTTTCCGCAGTAGTTTCAATTTTGATATTTTTAGGTATAACCGTTCTTGTCTGTCAGTCATATAATGCAGGTCTATGGTCACCACCTCAAAGAGCATGCACAGAGAAGTCCAAATTAAACATGATTTAATGACTCGTAAATGTAAGTACACATTGATGGCCTAAGACACGAAACGAGCGGTTTGTGTGAGAAAACGAACAGTATTTATTTATCTCTCGCGTGTACGTCACCCATGTGTTACCTTTCACTGCGAAGATCTAAACATATTTAGATATACAGGAAATCGCAATGGAAGACGATTTCGATATATCAACAGATAAAGTTGAATTTTTTTCACAACCATATTCACTTCCGGCACTTTCCGGCGCCCGCGCCCTCAGATCACTTGGACGTGGCTGTGGTTACAAGAGGTAAAAACGATATAAATACTGTTTGTTTTCTCACACAAACCGCTCGTTTCGTGTCTTAGGCCATCAATGTGTACTTACATTTACGAGTGTAGTTGCATGTAGCATGTAGTTACCCCCAAAATTAAAGTTCCATAACGATTTACTCACCATTCCGCATGTTGTTCTAAACCTGTGGGACACAAAATAAGACATTTTAAAGCACAATAAAATAAGAACATTGAGACCTCATTGATTTTTATTACACACACACACACACACACACACACACACACACACACACACACACACACACACACACACACACACACACACACACACACACACACACACACACACACACACACACACACACACACACACACACACACACACACACACACACACACGTTTACTATCTTTGTGAGGACTCTCCATAGATGTAATGGTTTTTATACTGTACAAACTGTATATTCTATCCCCTTACACTAACCCTACCCATCACAGGAAACATTCTGCATTTTTACATTTTCAAAAAAAATTATTCTGTATGATTTATAAGCGTGTTTACCCATGGGGACCTCAATTTAGGTCCCCACAGTGACACGAGTCCCCATGAGTCTGTGTGCATTCAGGTTTAAGTCCCCACCGGGATAGAAAAACATGTACACACACACACACACACACACACACACACACACGCACACACACACACACAAAAACTTTGATAACACAAGTGAAGGAAAAATTCACCCTAAAAAATAAATTAATACAAATTTGTCTTCAATTACTCAAGGTTGTTTTAGTTCAATCACAACTTTCTTTCGTGGAACACTAAATTAGTAGTTTAAAAGGATAGTGATGCTTATCTTTTCAATACAGTGATCACATGGTCACACACAGTAGCCAGGGGCTGTCAAGCTCCAATAAATAAATAAAAATAAATAAAAACACACATAAAACATTCATAAAAGTAGTCCATATGATTGGCATGCTAAATTCCAAGTCTTCTGAAACCATACAATAGATTGAAATGTTATTCATTATTCACTGAAAATTTTAATTTTTTGTTTAATTTTTTAACACTTACACATGAGAACCAATCACTGAGACCAAAACGTTCATGCGACATGTTATAGGCTCATACGTATATGAATATATGTGCAGTAAATGGGAATTTGAGACTTGCAGCAGAGGGGAAAACATTTTGGAAAGGATTTGGAAAGAAATGAGGGTGAGTAAACAGTGACATATTTTTTGGGTGAACTAATCCTTTAATGCCTTTGCTATGTGTAGACTTCCTCTCTGAGGGCCTTATTTTGATACGAGTATAAGCTCATTCATTCTGGAGCATTAAAAGACACTGCTAATAGATAACTAAAGTGAAAACTATACTGATTTAAAAAGCAATCTGCACCAGAGCAGTCACTTATAAAACATGTAAGACATACAGTAAATGTAAGTCTCTTGCTCCTCTCGGTAAATGGAGGCAACATTGTTCCTACAAACAGCTTCAGCAGCCAATTTCCTTTAAAATGATGAGTCACTAAGCAATCAGTGTGGAGAGCTCCAAATGAGTACGAGTTATACTGTTGGCTGTCAGGAGCTTTAATGATTGTGAGTTTTGTCATCTCATTCATTCAGTGGCCTCAAGGCAAGAAAGCACAAGGACATTGACTTATATTTTCTATAGTTATAGATTGTATTGATAAGACATTAAAGCTGGTCGTAATGTTCATGTCAATCATTTATAAGGATCAGGAAATTACTTACCTGGTTGGAAATGAATGGTAGTCATAAATTAGCTTCATCTTTCAAGCTTTGAGATTAAAATTCAGATCAGATCATAAAGGTTATATCTTTATTCTGTCATTTTTAATGATGTGATCTTTCTTGGTGGAAGTTACATATAGACAGATCAGTAGCCTATCAATCAATATATGTTTTCAGTGAATTATGCTGTGTAGGCTATTAAAGAGATAAGAGTTAAAAGGAGAAAGAAACTATACCAATCTTTAAAAAAATTGGGTAACACTTTATTTTAAGGTGCTTGTAATAAGCAGTAATTAACAGTTAATAAGACACTTATAAGACCTTATAAGATGCATATAAGCATTAACTAATGATAATAAATAAATTAAATTAAATAATAAATGTCTCAAGTATCAATACATTGCACTTTTAGAACAGCCGAACAAACATAAATGGTAACACAAACTCCCAGTCCCTTAAAAATTGACCTTCCCAAGAGGGAGTAGTTTCCCTGATCTCTTCAGGGCCTGGACCTTTAATTAACCCTTATATGAAGTAGTTAATGCTTATATGAATCTTATATGCATCTTATAAGGTCTTATAAGTGTCTTATTAACTGTTAATTACTGCTTATTACAAGCACCTTAAAATAAAGTGTTACCAAAAAGGGTTAATAGTTGCAAAACTTCTTAAGATTTTATTTGGTCTTTTAGGTGTTTTAAAATTACCTTATACCAAGTAACGTTAGTATTCTTTAACGAACAGTATAAGGGACCGTTACACGACACAGTTTTTAACTAAAAATGGGAAACTGGATTATGGGCATTCATTTACATGACAGCGGCATTTGGGGGCCTGAAAACACAAACTTTTGAAAACCGTTCAGTTTTCAAACGCAAATTTGTGAAAAAGGTGACTTCTTGCGCATTACATCTTCAGTGTATGGGTACGTTTACATGATGTATGGGTACGATTACAACGATGTACTGTAATTTTTTTTTCACATATAGACGGCAATCCCCGTTCACACGAATCCGTGAAAATGATGTAACCCGCCTAAAAAGTGGTTAACCAGTAAAATTGTATTTAATTATTATCATTATTTACCCATACGTTACGTTATGAAAAATGGGGGTTTTATTTTGAAAAATACATTTAATTTGCGGGAAAACGGAGGTAGCGCGCTAAAATACTTCCGTTGGATAACACTGTTTTAATGGAGCGCTGCATCGGGTTCTCCCACGAGTTGGAAAGAAAACTGATAGGAAAAGGTATGAAAACCTGTCTGTTTCGATGACAGTTAAATATGATTTAGGTCGTTATGTAAACGCTTATATACTTTGTTTTAGAAGTTGGAGAGCCATCCAGAAAATCGCTTTTGTCTGTCCTGGCTTCTCATACTGAAAATCCTCTCTTGGTAAGCTATTGTGTTCAATGCATAGACTGTAAAAAAATAGGTTCAATGATTGTGTATGGAAAAAAAAACACGAGGTGGCTATGCTAGCTCCAAAGAGTGATTATTCAAATATTTTCTGTTGTATTGAAGGGATATAACATGAAAAAATACATTTATTTCATGGTTTAAGGAGAAATGTAAACTAGTTGGCGTGCATTACAAAAATATGCTTTTGTAAGATTTTACTTTGTGATATGTGACTAAAGGTTAAGTTACATACAGGAGAATATACAATATCATTTTAAAGTGGTTAAATAAGCAAATACTGTAATTCAGATAAATGGGTTTCAATTAAAAAACTGTATTTCAATAACTTTGATTCAAAATCTATAAAATCCTATGTAAAAGGGATTAACAGCAGAGAGAAAAAGTTCATTAGTACAATGTGTTCCTATAATTTCATTTCATTGTAACGACATACGGTTAAAATGGTATATTCTGACTATATAGTTAAAATATGTGAACTATGTTATGATATTTTTGAACAGTATAATGTTGTACAACACTTAAAGAACTGGTTAATATCATAGATTTTGGACTGAACCTGTTCTATATACAGGTCAGGTCTTTTTATGAGGCGAGCAGAAGTTCCAGATGATCCAGTCCTTGAATCATACCAAGTGAACCATTGATCCATAGATGGCGAGCCTTCCCAATAAGCCGTGAACCTCCACCACAGCATTCCGGAAGCCTGTGGTAGGATTGTGTCAGTTCACCAAACTGGTACCAACGAGATTGTTCCTTTCGACTATTTACCCTTGACTTTGACTATTCCCCTTTGATTAACTGACTCGAACTCTGGATTGAACTCTGGAATTCCTAAGGACGATTTCCAAGGAACATTTTCAAAAAGGACTATTTATTTAATTCTAAATTTATTTTGGGCCCATAGCTAGTGTGCACATTATTGTTGTGAAGTGTTTGAAATATTTTGTTGAACTAAAAGTTTACACATTTCAAAATGTTACCTTGGTGTTGCTTGGTTATTACTGTACTTATCAGCTCCTACGAACCTAGGGTGTACATACTCTGAAGTGGGTTACAATGACAAAAAATGTTGTATTATTCAGCAGTTGGCGATGTCGTTTTGTAAAGAAACACTACACAGCTATACACTGAACACGTAATACACAAGCACATGACGTCACATTTTTTACAAATTTGCGTTTTTGTATAATATTAACGTGACGAATAATACAATATACAATAACAGTATCGTTTTTTAAAACGCGCAATTTGAAACTAATTTTCAAAAGTTTATGTTTTCAGGCCCCCAAATTGCAGCAGGTGTTTCTTTACAAAGTGACATCACCAACTACTGGCCAGGCATGCATAATATAGCATTTTTAGTCTTTTTCACAGATCCGTGTGAACGGGGATCTATTGATAACGTTGTCATCTGTACGCAAAAAACACAACGAGAAAACATTTACTTTTTAGTACACCGTTGACGTGTAAACGTACCCTAAGGGTGCTCTTGAAGACTTGGACTAGCACAAATACAGTAAGTTCCAGCACATTTTGTATGTTTCTCCTATCTGATCTCAGTTCATGCTGCTCTCTCCTAATGAGCTGAATCAGGTGTGTTAAATAAAGAAGATACAAAATGTGCAGTGCTGTGGGTGCCAATGCAGGCCGGGGATTAAAAAGCAATGCAATAGGATATGGTCAGGGTAAAAGTTGCCATGGTAACTAACAACTCAAGACACCTTTCAGAACAGAAAGACAGGGCCAGAAACATGTCTGGTTTTGAAAATTGATTGCCATGGTTGAATAATCTTACAGCCTTGCAAAGAATGTTCAAGACTTAGTTGACTTTATTTTTCTAATGTTCCCAGGCCTTGGCTTCTTTAATAAATGACCTGTTTTTCAATAGATGAATACACACAGCGATGTGAGGTCTAATTGCTTGAGAAGTCAGCCTAATATAAATGAAATGTCAATATCTTTAATAGTTTGTGCAATGTGCATCATTGTCAGTGAATTGTATGGCATTGTACGCTGCAGAAATTGTCAGTGTATAGATGTTCAGAAATAGAGGAAAGAAGCACAGGCTATGTGTTTCGAACTTTGACCTGTTCATTGGACACATTCTAAATTCCACATCATGTTTGCCCACATTTTGCCTTGAGGAATAAGGAGTGTGAAGGTTTTCTGCTATGAATATACAAATCCACGGCTGCTGAACGATGCAATAAAGTTTCACAGGGTCGAACTGAACGTCTCATAATATCTGAGTTTAATTCCATAATATCAATATTTTCCACATTATAATGCCAAACAGAGTTAGGAGTTATAGTTATTATAGCAATATGTTAACTGTGAAAAGGGCTCTTTCAAGTCTATTAGATATGCAGGTTTTCAAAGCACAAGCATTTTACCAAGGACATATTTTTATATCACACCATTCTGTCAGCTCCTCAGCATGAAAGCATGCACCTGTAATTGCGATCGCATGACTTTAACGTACCCAAAGGGGTTCTCACACACACACACGCATGCACACCCTCGTTTTTTTCATTTTCAGATTTTTTTAAAGGATTTTTTAAAAATTAGTAGACTGCCTACTTTAGAATGTACTGTAAACAGCTTGTTTAAGACTATAATGGGAAATGAAAATGTGTTTCTATCACCCGTGTCAAATTATGCATAAACAAATCTAAATTTATGAAGACCCAAACCTTATCCGATATGAAGAATAAAATACCTTTAAAAAATTTTCATTTATTAAAAAGCCCAGAATTAGCCTATGTCTTAAAAATAAACTATTTAATTTGTTTCTCTCCTTTGTAGTTAATTGCACATATTATCTGCCTTTCAGAGATGTTTGTCTGATGCCTTGATGTCTCAGTTGTTGTTTAAAAGTTGTGGAATAAAAAAAAATGCATTTGTTTATTTAGAAATGGAATATTAAGATGCATGTCATCGTTAACATTTTGTGATTATTATTAGACAGAGAATAGTTTTAAAGCCTTACTGGTTGCCTGATTTTCATTTAATCTGCTACAGTGATGCTTCGTTGCATACCCTTTATGATCTCATTTTGTTTTATAATACATGAATTGTTCCTCTCCAGTAATATTTTCATTTATTTTGACTATCAAGAAATAAAACTAATACACAACCCTGAGCAACATTTTTACTCCTAGCAAAATAGATTAGGCATGCCAGAAGTCACTTTCAAACTATTAAAGCTGAACTTGCTAGATTTCAATTGTCGTTATGCGAATCCAAAGACTTTTTTTTTATATGCACTCAGAAACATACATAAAAAAAAAAAAACAGGCTAAAACGAGACTGTCTCACAAACAAAAACCTATTGTGCTGCTCTGCAAAGTCCCATTGCACACTGAGTGAGGGATATAAGTGCAGTCCTGAGAAAAGAGAAATTCATCACTCTTTTGTGTCTTTGCTACATTCTCTTCCTGTATGGAGTCCTACACTTTCCCCCTAAATTGTTCTGTCACTTCCTCAAGTGCACCCAAAATAACAGCACATTCTTAACAAGGTCAGAAAGTTCATAATCTTGTCTTTTATGGACAACAAAGAGAAGCACTAAAGCCTTAATATTAATGTTTTTCTTCTTCTTCATTTTATAACAATCACAGGAAATGCTAAATCATAGCAAAATGATATATATACGAATATTGATTTGTGCACTACAGTTCATGTCCTGAGATTATAAGAAGGGAAATGTATATAGAAATATAAAAAGAAAACAAAAAACGAAATACACTCACAGTGGAGAATGTTAGGTCAAAGCAAGTCATGCAAAATCTGCAAGGCCAATATCTGCCAATACCATTTTTCCAAATGATAAAAGAGTGACAACCAATCAGAATCTATTCTGATTTAAAGAGCTCATGCATTTAAAGCGGCAAACGACAATACTGCAGCGTGCGCTTATAATAGTTATCATTATAGTTCTATTTATAGTTATCGTTCTTGATGTGAACGGTCCTTAAACCATATAACCCTATGAAATTGCTGAAATAAATGTTAAAACTTAAAGTTGAGCAATTAAGTTAACTTTATTGCTAAACATTATTTTTCTTTCTTGTATGCTTCTGTCAAAGTGCATTTAAAAGCAGCTCTCGGCTGGCCTAATGATGCCCTGATGGAGTAATTCATCCTAACTGAGAGAGGATCCACTTTTTAAATATTGCGCTGGATTTAACTATACAAGCTACCATTCTTGTTTCTGACCAGCTCTGAATTCAATTTTGTTGTTTAATTGTGAGCATGCTGACAAATTATAATACACAACTTTTTGGCACCTTCATGACTCTTTCCCATCAAAGATCTGTTTGTCGGACAGCCATTGTCGATCTCTCAGGGTTTCTAGATGTACTGTCTAAATGAAGACAAAAAAAAATAAAATTAGATTCTGGCTGGTTTCATAGCCTCAGACATAGTTATTTATTTGGAATGCAAACGTAGAGCTGATTTAATGCAATAAAAAACTTTGAGGAAGTGCTTTCTCCATGGGCCATTATGTGATATTTGTGATCCAACAGTGTGATCACAAATAGTATGATCAACAGTATTAAATGTGTGCTTGACTTTGAAAAACTATCCATTGCAATACTTGTGTGGCTGTTTTCCCCATTTAAATGACCACAGCTGGTTATTTAGTATCTTTCATAGTACATGTAAATAGTGAACATTCTTTGAATTGTCTCCCTAATCAATTGAATATATTGGGCGATTTTCAACCTGTTTATATTTCGTTCAAGGGTAACTCGTTTTTAATACATCTTTTATAGCCTCGGGTAAAAATCAGTTTCTTTGATCCCCTGCAAGCCTTTGCATAAAGGATCATAAGGAATTGTGCCATTAGGGTGATGGGAACTGATGCTTTTATCAAATACATCAAAGTTCAGCTGGTGCCTATTAATCATATATATTTGTTTCACTGGACACACAAAATAAGGGTATATCTAAAAGGACAGTTTTCTTATTATGAAGTCTATTTGGTCATGTTCGTGCATGGACAGTGATCAGTCCATATAATTCTTGTTAGTAGATATAGATTCAGGAAAGGAGTTGAGCTATATAACAGAGGTGATGAAAAGCAGAATCATTCTTAAAGGGATAGGTCACCCTAAAATGAAAATTAAGTTATCATTTACTAGGGGTGTAACGATATTCGAACCGAACCGAAAAACCGCGATACAGAACACACGATTCGAATCGCGATACTCTCATTGCGTACCGAACACGCCCCTCCGCGCCCCCTGCTACCCCGGCCCCGCCCGGCAGCCCGGCTCAATGGACCTCATGTCTTGTGTACAGTACACAACGAATTCAGTTTTGTAGCTAAACCACCATTAGCACCAAATAACAAGCTCTATGTTTTGTTACTTTCGATAATAAGCAAGGTGTAATCTTTCAAATTTGTCTATTTGATACGAAATTCAAACAATAAATGGCGTTTTGGCGCTCTTTGATGTGGGGTGACAGATCGCTCTATGCCTACTAAGCTCCTCATTTCAAACGGCAACGCGGCGCGCGGGTAAACGCGATCATCTCTTCCTCAGTTACGGAATGGACACCTGAAGGTATGTTGAAAGATGCAGTATACTTACTGAAAGGCATCATAACTCGTGTAATCGCTCAATCAGTGTTTCAGCAGCGGAAAGACGTCAATAAAACAGCATAGCTTGTCACTAGCATTATATTTACCTCAACAGGCAAGTGATTCAGTGTCCACAACTTCCTATAAATGGTTCCTATAAATGAACTCTTGCACTAAATAAATGCACCATGTTAGCCTTTTTTACTATTTTTAATTTTACTTAACCTGTTAATGATATCTTGATTATTTAATGTATGTTTAAAATATCTTTCATGAAAATGACAACTGTGTAAAGTATTATATTTCAATAACAAATTAGAGTAAAACACAAGTTAATGCAAAAACTGCCTTATGTTCAGTTTACATGTTTTCATACAATGTGTTGTGTGTTGATTATTATATCTAAAAAATAAATAGCATCTGAATTTAGGTTAAAAGTCTAGGCTACAACCTTTAATGTTATAGTAATGTGCGGCTCCCTATATAGTTTACAGATTTAGCAGATTTTTTTTTAATCCTTGTGAAACGTTTAATTGTAATTGAATTAATTTAAAGACAAAGACAATTTTTTCGTTAAACCACTGTTTAAAAAAGAAAAGGAAAAAAAAGAAGCAATTTTAGCTTTCTAAACCGAACCGAATCGAACCGAACCGAGACGTCAAAACCGTGGGAAAACCGAACCGTCAATTTTGTGTATCGTTACACCCCTATCATTTACTCACCCTGATGTTGTTCTTTGTAGTATGTCATTCTTTTTTTTTTTTGGACCACAAGAGTAGCATTTAAAAAAAATGTCCCGCTCGTCCCTATAATGCAGTGAATAGCACCCAGCATCAAGCTTTTTAAAAAGACACAAGTATCAGAGAACAAACCCATGCAACAGATATTCCAAGTGTCCTGGGGTTGTGAAATCAACATTAATAAAAACATGACATTTAATAAAAACATTAGGCTGCAGTCACTTTAAGGCCAAATGCACAGATCCAATATACTGTTACACATGCAACTTATTTCCCAACTTTTTATGTTCACTTAAGACATAATCGATGGGGTTTAAGTGAAGTGAATACTCACCAAGCCGGGCATTTTTACATATTTCTGTGTGTGTTTAACAATTTAGGCACGAACCCGCAGCTCAAAGTTCACTTTTCTTGCCTGTGTTGCACTCCGTCTTGGAGCGTGCCCACAGACAACCACTTGGGGAACAGTATCACTTTCGCGGTTTAATGCAGTTTTAATAACTCTTTTTATTATCGAGCACGTCCTGCTGTTTAGCAATAGTATAAACTTTATTTTACGACAATCACTGATCTAGCTGACTTGGACGTTAAGTTTTGTCTTTTAAAACAAGTATTATTAGTATTTAATAAGTAATCCTTCATTCAACCAATTCATTCATTCAACTTAGCAAACACAAGTTTTTATGAATGTACAGCATTGAATCATTTACTTATTTGATTTGTTCTGTTTTCTTTGATGGAGCAAAAACAGAATGTGTCTAAGTTACTAGTTTATAGTAACTCTTTTATTGAACTGTTGTATTGTCACATAGTGCTGATGTTCAGAAAAATAGCACTATTGCTTGCTTGTGTGATAACTCATATATCATAGACTTGTTATAAATATAAAAAACAGTAACTCATTAGATTTGTTTTACTCATTTTGATGACATTTCTGACCAGTGAGACGGGAGAGAGCGCTCAACTCTTCAGATCACGTACATTACTTAGTGTAAAAATTACAGAATTTATAATTCTCTGCAAATATGAGGTGTGAACATATGAGTCCCAAAAGAGAACTGTCTAGATGCGGCTGTCTGTGCACGCTTTGGGTGTATGCACAGAGAAAAACGTAGGCTACAAGTTCTATATAGATGAGAAAGTGACGATTTTAACATGGTCTGCCAGCGGGTCTGCAGAAAAACACAGGGGCGCTCACCCAATCTGAAACTCAGCCCACCCTGGCCCCATGCTGATTAGCCGATTTCAATACGTTGGAGTTTTCCCCTCTTTTCCACCTCGCTTTTAAAGCGCTTATGAATGCCCGTGCGGCTGTGCTTATTTACCTTCAATTTCGAATTAGCTGCAATTAGCTGATTAGCATTGGGTTTAAATCCAAAATATTGCCAAATAGGATGCAGTGTCGCAATGGCTGTGATGTAATCTGCTGAACACCGTGTAACACTGACTATCGCAGCAAGCCGAGATCTGTAAAGCTGCTTTAAAGTAATCAATTTTGTAGTGCTATATAAATAGGTCTAAACATGACGTGACGTGACTTGACTAGCACGCTGAATTGCAGAGCTGTGCAAACATATCCACATTGCTAATACACTTGTATGTTCTTTCGGTTAAATGAATAAAACGCTTAGAAAAATAAAACACTTGGAAGCAAAAAAAAAAAAAAAAAAAACCCAAAACAAATAAAGCGAAATAAATAAATAAATAAAGGTCACGAGTGATTGGTCCACCTGCACAGAAAAACACTCATGTGTGAGTGGGTTTTGATTCTCACAGTGGCTCTCAGAAGCTCAGAACTGTTGACCCAACAACATCAGAGACACCCTATGACAAGACATGGCCCCAGCAGCTCTTTAGGAGAGCATCCGCTGGAGTTTGTGTGTCTGCGCTCTAATTATCCTGGCAGCTGTGCACAAAAAAAAAAGAAAAAAAAGAAAAGATCTCCATGAATTAATCTTTTATCACCTGCCCTGCCTATTAATATTCCCCCTCATATGTGATCTCACTCAAGGGTCTTTGACGAGCCACACATTTCTCTGTGTACACTGCAGATCCAAACAAGAAAAAAGTCCCACCAGATGAAAAGCTGCTTTGTGTTTGTTTTTGCCTGGTCCTGGAGGATCACATTGCTTCTGAAGACTCTGTCGCTCTCGGCAACAACATCTGCCTTGTGAGTGTGGGGCAAGTCCCTTCGGAGCAGAAATGCCATTTAACAAGACGTGAGGGATTTGAGTCAATGAGTGCTCAATGTGGTGAACTTCATCACAGCAATGAATCTCTCCAAAGAGCTTATGGTGATGGCCTTTTTCTCTGCTTGCTGGCTTGATCTCCTAATGGTGGGGTAACAACAGAACCACTGCGCTTTTGGTTCTGTTTTTATGTCATACTGTTCCAACTGTTCTGGCTCTTTTAGCTCAAACTTTTAGTAAACTAAAAGTTCAACTTATACCTTT
This sequence comes from Rhinichthys klamathensis goyatoka, assembly GCF_029890125.1. Classification (NCBI taxonomy): domain Eukaryota; kingdom Metazoa; phylum Chordata; class Actinopteri; order Cypriniformes; family Leuciscidae; genus Rhinichthys; species Rhinichthys klamathensis. Next base: position 6,630,881 of record NW_026606611.1, read on the forward strand.
TAGGAATACAAAACGCATCTTGTCTATTACGATATAATCCGATTTTTCTTATTCTAATTCCAATCAGATGGATTTTGTTATTTACAAAGTACTGAAGTATGTAAAGTATTTCATAAGAGTTTTATTTCATGTGATGATGTCAATAGTTTGAGACAAGTATACTTGGCTCTCCACGACATGTATACTTTAATGTTACTTTTGCCACACTATAAATGTTATACAATTTAGGAAATCTTATTTCACTTGCTTAATCTAAATAGGAAATTGATAAAAGGAGGGTACATTTTAAGTCATGATAACTTCACGTTTAGTTCAGGCAGGATATTAAAATAACTTAAAATATTATTTAAATTAAATAAAGTAAACGAAATAAAAAATAAAAAAACATCTACATTTTAATAGTGTATAGTAAATAATGAAACAAATATGCTGTATTAAAAAATCTATATTGTCTTTAAATATGTTGTCGTTTATTATTCAATGTTAAAGGGTTAGTTCACCCAAAAATAAAACAATGTCATTATTTACTCACCGTCATTTTTTATTCCAAACCCGAAAGACTTTCGTTCATATTCGGAACACAAATAAGATAGTTTTAACGAAATCTGAGAGGTTTCTGTCCCTCCATTGACAGTCCACGCAACTACCACTTTGACGCTTCAAAAAGTTCATAAAGGGAACGTAAAAATAATCCAAATAAATTGAGCGGTTTAGTCCAAATTTTCTGAAGAGACTCGATCGCTGTGTTTGATAAAACAGATTGAATTAGGCTTTTATTCACATATAAACATTGATCAGCGGATATAAACAGAAGCTCAAGTGTACTTAACTTTAATGCACAAGAACAAAGGTCATTGGTTCTTGAGGAAGCTCAAACGTGCTGCGTAACACAAGAATGAACCTCATTGGTTCTTGTGGAAACTCAAACGTGCTGCGTAACACAAGAATGAACCTCATTGGTTCTTGTGGAAGCTCAAACGTGCTGTGTAACACATGAGAATGAATCTCATTGGTTCACACAGGTCAAACGAACATGCTTGAGCTTCCATTTACCACACCTGATGTGTGAGTTAATTAATGTTTATAAAAGCCTAAATTCAACCTGTTCATCATATAAAGCGATTGAGTCTGTTCAGAAAATTTGGACTAAACCGCTCAATTCATATGAATCAGTTTTACGATCTCTTTATGAACTTTTTGAAGTGTCAAAGTGGTAGTTGAGTAACTGTCAATGGAGGGACAGAATACCAGAAAGCTGTCAGATTTCATCAAAAAGGTCTTCATTTGTGTTTTGAAGATGAATGAAAGTCTTATGGGTTTATAACAACATGAGGGTAAGTAATAAACAACATAATTGTCATTTTTGGGTGAACTAAACCTTTAAGATGTTGTGACGAACAGAGCATCAGATACCGTGTATAGTGTAGATATTATAATAAAACAAAACCACAACAAAAAAACCCCACTATGTTTTACTTGGTTTGTGTGCTACAGGACAGAACACCTGCTTTACCAGCAAAAGCAGGCCTTAGAATCACTGTCTTATGTCCAGTGCCCAAGAGAGCTGGGGATGAAGTGTACACTAGCATGTGTAATTACAAGCTCTGCAAACCATGTGAGTACACTACTAAACTCAACTCGTGAAAGCCTGTCATCTTGCATGACATCACAACCATACACGTCACAAGAGGGACTTTGAGACCTTCCTCAACTTAATGAGCCCCTTGACAGTCCTAACCTCATTTTTGTTAAATTGGCTAATTAAAAAGACATTTACGACACAAATAAAACCAGTGTGCATTAAACGAACACTGCTTCAGTGGATTAAACATTTTAAACAGAATAAATCCACTCCTTTAGACATCATTTCACAATAAATAGCAACCAGAGAGGACATTAACCATTGTGATGTATAACAACACAGAAAGCAACTAATAAAAGACAAAAAGTGAGTCGTTTGAAAAATAAAAATAAAAAAATGTATATGGTGTGCTTTAGTGGTGTGTTAAGTTATCATATATTTGTTTATTTTATTTTACCTTTATTTAATCATTCAAGTTTACTAATCTGGCAAATATAATTCAGCTTTTAAAGCTTGGCTTTGTAAATCATGTTCCAGCATTTAGGGACTTGTTTTGTTACTGTTTCAATCAACGTGTAGTCTTGATCACGTTAATTAAACCAGAAATGGCAGGAATACTGTGAACTTTTTTTCTCACTCCTCTATTGTATGATCTGTTAGCAAGAGACAATTTGCATTATGTGGCATTAGTGAAGGGATTAGGGAACATGATTTATGCCGGCAAGACATTCTTCATTTTCGCAAATGAGTTTCCATTCCCAGTTGAACAATGGAGCACTGTCTGACCCTCCCTTAATCTCAGTGAACAAAAAGGGCTTGCTAAACCATAACTTTGGGACCTTGTTATTCAGACCATGATTAAACCAGTGCTCCTAAATTAACATTACGTTGGATCTCTATTAATTCTCTGTATTATCAGTGTTAATCACAAGTTAGCAGCCAATCAACGAGCAATGACAAAAAAAAAAAGAAAAAAAAGACTGGATTCTGGTGCATAGGTATCTGCTGTTTCAAATGGATATGCCTGATTGCTAATTTACTTAGAAAAAGAATACACAAAAGCGGTAAATTACTGAAGGTATCCAGGCAATTATCCTTTCAGAATATACGGTATCCTCAATCAATACAGAATTGTTTAGGCATTGCCAACATATCCCCTAAATATCTACATAAAAAAAAATAAAATAAAAGGTAATTTGTGTTAATTTCTTCTTACTTTTTTCTATTTCGATTGTGAATAAATAGTCTCAAGTATAGCCAGATATTTGATTAATCAGCAAAAGAAAGGTCTAGTGAACATTGTACTGCAGCTTATTCTGGCCAAGACTGTTGCCATGTAGGTGGCTTTATCTAAAATGGATTGTAGAACAATAATTGACTGGCATTCAATTATAAAAAAATAAAATACAATAAATAATAATAATAACAATAATAAGGCATGATGTACATAATGTAATAAGTGGGATAATGCACATCCAGCTGGTTATCGCAGAATAAACCTGTAACGTTGCGGGAAGAATGAACCTAGAGTGAATCCAATTGCAAGCACATTTATTAAACAAACAAACAAAAGAAACTCAGACTGGAAAAACGGACACAGCAACCATTACAACATTAAGAACTCACAAGGACTGAACTAAAACACAGGGCTTAAATACAGAGGAACGGGTGAGTGAAACAAGACACAGCTGGGCAAATTAACTAGGAACACAGGTGGAAAACATGAACACAAACGAGGAGCGGGAAAACTAGACAGGACTAAACCAAATACACAATAATGGGGGGAACACAAGACAGACAGGAACAAGACATGAACCCACACCGTGACATAGCCCTCCCCCTATGGGCGGCTCCCGACGCCCATAAAAAAAAAAAAAGTTCAGGAGGGTGGTGCAGTGGAGGCGGTCTTGGGGGAGGGATGGAGGGCCAGATCCGCGCAGGGAACAGGACAAGAGCCTTGCAACGGCGGGCATGGACCAGGGAACGTGGGCGGAGCAGGATGCGCAGGCGGCGGCCAGGGCGGAGCAGGATGCGCAGGCGGCCAGGGCGGAGCAGGATGCACAGGCGGCCAGGGCGGGGCAGGATGCGCAGGCGGCCAGGGCGGAGCAGGATGCGCAGGCGGCCAGGGCGGAGCAGGATGCGCAGGCGGCCAGGGCGGAGCAGGATGCGCAGGCGGCCAGGGCGGAGCAGGATGCGCAGGCGACCAGAACGGAGAAGACCCCTCGGGCGACCACGGCGGTGAAGACCCTTCGGGCGTCCACGGCGGTGAAGACCCTTCGGGAGACCCCGGCGGTGAAGACCCCTCGGGCGGCCACGGCGGAGAAGACCCCTCGGGCGGCCAGGGCGGTGAAGACCCCTCGGGCGGCCAAGGCGGTGAAGACCCCTCGGGCGGCCAGGGCGGTGAAGACCCCTCGGGCGGCCAGGGCGGTGAAGACCCCTCGGGCGGCCAGGGCGGTGAAGACCCCTCGGGCGGCCAGGGCGGTGAAGACCCCTCGGGCGGCCAAGGCGGTGAAGACCCCTCGGGCGGCCAGGGCGGTGAAGACCCCTCGGACGGCCACGGCGGTGAAGACCTCTCAGGCGGCCACGGCGGTGAAGACCCCTCGGGTGACCACGGCAACTCGGGAACAGATAACACACACACTTGCTCGGGAACAGACAACACACTCACTGGCTCGGGAACAGACAACACACTCACTGGCTCAGGAACAGACAACACACTACCTGGCTCGGGAACAGACAACACACTCACTGGCTCGGGAACAGACAACACACTCACTGGCTCGGGAACAGACCACACACTCACTGGCTCGGGAACAGACATCACACACACTGGTTCGGGGACAGACAACACACACACTGGCTCGGGAACAGACAACACAGACTCTGGCTCGGGAACCGGAACAGACAACACACTCACTGGCTCGGGAACAGACATCACACACACTGGTTCGGGGACAGACATCACACACACTGGTTCGGGAACAGACAACACACACACTGGCTCGGGAACAGACAACACACTCACTGGCTCGGGAACAGACCGCGTCTCAGGAACAGACCGCGTCTCAGGAACAGACCGCGTCACAGACCGCGTCTCAGGAACAGACCGCGTCTCAGGTACAGACCGCGTCTCAGGTACAGACCGCGTCTCAGGTACAGACCGCGTCTCAGGTACAGACCGCGTCTCAGGTACAGACCGCGTCTCAGGTACAGACCGCGTCTCAGGAACACACACCGGCTCAAGTGTGTGCGCAGCCCACTCACACCACATGGCTGTGGCCATAATGGCCAGTGTTGCGGTCACTGAGGGCTCAGGCATAGCAGTGGCCATATCTGCTGAGGGCTCAAGCGGCGCACATGTGGCATGAACAGTCTCTGGCTGAGCTGACGTGATGAGAACAGTCTCTGGCTGGGCAGACGTGACGAGAACAGTCTTTGGCTGGGCAGACGTGACGTGAACAGTCTCTGGCTGGGCAGACATAACGTGAACAGTCTCTGGCTGGGCAGACGTGACGTGAACAGTCTTTGGCTGCGCAGACGTGACGTGAACAGTCTCTGGCTGGGCAGACGTGACGTGAACAGTCTCTGGCTGGGCAGACGTGACGTGAACAGTCTCTGGCTGGGCAGATGTGACGTGAACAGTCTCTGGCTGGGCAGACGTGACGTGAACAGTCTCTGGCTGGGCAGACGTGACGTGAACAGTCTCTGACTGGGCAGACGTGACGTGAACCTCTGGCTGGACGTGGTTGCCGTGAAGCTCTGGCTGGACGTGGCTGACGTGAAGCTCTGGGCTGGACGGGAACAGCGGCGAATGGGGCCCTGGGCTGGACATCACCAATCCAGGGTTGAAGAGTGGCCAGCGTGGAGAGTGGTGTCGGGGCTCCTCTCGACCACCTCCTCTACTGAGGCCTCCACGTGTCCCACGAAACTTGACCAACCTGGTCCCCTCAAAAGAGTGGCCTCTCCTCCGCTCGGTGGCTGGAGAAGAGACACTGGCGAACATGCTGCTGGATTCAATGAGGGTGAGTTCTTCTGTACGTTGCGGGAAGAATGAACCTAGAGTGAATCCAATTGCAAGCACATTTATTAAACAAACAAACAAAAGAAACTCAGACTGGAAAAACGGACACAGCAACCATTACAACATTAAGAACTCACCAGGACTGAACTAAAACACAGGGCTTAAATACAGAGGAACGGGTGAGTGAAACAAGACACAGCTGGGCAAATTAACTAGGAACACAGGTGGAAAACATGAACACAAACGAGGAGCGGGAAAACTAGACAGGACTAAACCAAATACACAATAATGGGGGGAACACAAGACAGACAGGAACAAGACATGAACCCACACCGTGACAAAACCCCTTCAGTGTGATGCAAGTCCTGATCACCCTGTCGAGGTTTATTCTGCGATACAACCGGCTGGATGTACATTATCCCTTACATAACATACTGCTGGATAGTGCAATTGACCAATCAGAATCAAGTGTTCTACAGATCGGTGTTATAATAAAAATTAAGCAATGAAGTAATGGTATGGCAGCTTTAGTAAATGGTTGTGGTGAAAACGTCTCGGTTACGTATGGTAACCCTCGTTCCCCGAGTAGGGAACGGAGACGTGATTCAGACAAATGGGGATCGCTTGCGAGAGCCTATCTACTTCGAGTGAAATAAAACGAGCCGTGCATCGCGGCACGAGCATATAACATGCAGCAGGTGCGTTCGCATCTTTGTTTTTCCGCTGAGGAGCCGGACCTGTGACTCGGCCGTACAGCGGAAGCTCAACAACTGTGGCGAGGGGACTCACGTCTCTGTTCCCTACTCGGGGAAGGAGGGTTACCATACGTAACCGAGACGTTCCCCTTCATCAGATCACTACAACGTGAGTCAGAAGTGATTCTAACGAATGGGGATATCTACCAAAACGCCACGGCTGCTGGCCCTTCCAGCGCTCCGCTTGAGCCTCCTGGCCTGACCGAGTGTTGGGCAGAAGTAGGAGCTCTAAGCAGAGAAGGTCAGTCACTGCTGTTCTGCAAGACCCACTCAGTGGCCCTCATTTATCATTCTTGCGTAGAAACGGGCGTATATGTTGGCGTAAGATTCTGCTTACACTCCTCTCACCGCCTGATTTATGAAGCTGTGCGTACCTTTGAAATCCAGGTGTACGCAATACCTGCCCTTGATAAATCCCGCGACTGAAAACGATCGTCATTAGAATAACACGTCCCTATATATTCAAGTCTCTGCTTCCCCCACGCCCTCATTTTACGCCATGTACACACAGAAGACGGCACAGAAGAGAAACTTCTCCGACGTGGAGCCGAAATGTCCTATCACAATGCATTATTTTACAGCACGTCTTTTGAAACAATTAGCATTCAATTTCGAATCACGTCACATGTATTGGGGTGTACAATAGTGATGATGATGTGATGTGGAGTAGCTACCATTCATTCACATTAATAATTGCATGACAATTTATAATATTCTTATTATTATGATTTTTATTATTAATGACGCTTATTGTTATTTAGAAGAACGTTGTTATTATTATTTGTATTATTATTATTATTTAAAAGAAGAAGAATGTATTTTTTATTATTTTGTCAGCCTGAATTATTTTTTGGTCATTGAAAGCCTTTCATTACCGAACCCAGTCCGTGCGCACCTGCCGGGCCTAACCATGAAACGTCAGGGTAAAGCGCACAGGCTCGCAACTGAAGGAATACATATGGCTACAAATCAAATGCTTTGGGGGTAGTGAGGGAGGAAGAGGCACCAGAAAGGTTTCGGGCAGAAAAAGGTGCCGTCCATGTTCTGGTAACCTCCTCATACACTTGCGGGAAGAAGGGCAGTGGGGCGGGGCGCCCCGAGATACCAATCGTCCAGCCGCGAAGGTTTGGGACACGGTGGAGGGTTCCACTCGAGCCCGACACTTGCGGCGGCCTGGGAAAGCATAGCCGTGAGCTCTGGGTCTGACTCGGACAACGGTGGCACACCCGAAGGAGGCAGCGCAGCCGAGTCGTCATCCCCAGAGGACATTAGCTCACCCTCCGATGCAGCGACCAACATTTGATTATCCGGTGGAGCTCCAAAAGAAACGACTGGGACCGCAGGGGACGGCCCAGCGCGCTCTCTTGGAGGCTCCGGGGGAAGCGTTATAGAGGAGTGAGGGGCCCGAGGAGACTGGCTCGGCGGGTTACCTCTCACTGTGATACTCAGGTCACCAAGGCTATTTACCGAAGTAGGCTTCTTCTGCTCCACCTCTTTCGAGGTAATGGAGTCTCGACCGTTTCGCCGCGATGGTCATGAGTCATCCACGAGCGCCATTTCAGCGTGCATGTAGCCCAAGATACAGCGGTCATGCCCGTTAGCCGGAGTCAAACATTGACCGCATCCAGAAACACACGATCTGAATGACATCTTGAAAAAGACGCACAGATCGTGTTAGCTCTTTTAGAAGTGCTCTGAGGTTCTGAAATGCACAGGGGGATAGCCGGGAATAGTGCAATCCTGTGTGAGCACTCACTCTCTGTGTCACGCCCACCGAACCAACAAAGCTGTGAAAACAGCTGTTTTTGCTCTCAACTGTTGACACGGAGAGATCGTGACCACCGCTGTTCGCGCCGTCACACCAACACCACACACAGAGGCTTCCTCGCAGAGACTCGATAAACAACGTGTAGAAATCTTGCCGGAGACAGTAACAGCATTCACCGTCTGGGTCCGAAGCGAAAGACAAAGATGCGAACGCACCTGCTGCTTGTTATATGCTCGCGATGCACAGCAGCTCATGCAATGTGCATTGGCTCGTTTTATTTCACTCGAAGTAGATAGGCTCTAGCAAGCGATCCCCATTCGTCAGAATCACTTCTGACTCAGTGATCTGACGAAGGGGAACACAAAAAATAGCAAATTTGTATAGACTATTAAGTGTAGACTAATTAAGACTAAGTATTAAGACAAATAAGTACAGACTATTTCACAGAGATAATTCAGAAAAAAAGCACATCTTTGCCTGTGAATATTATCTTGATACTAGATGCCATAAACTAAATTCTGAATATTTTATGCCAGATTGCAGTGATTATGTCATCCTCAAAAGTGCTCATTCTATCATCCCGGTGCTTTTAAAATAATAAAAAAATCCTCTCCTTTTGCTGCCTTTAAGTGTATGGGAAACTCATACCTCGAATCATGCATTATTCGTTATTACGCAATCACGTCTGAAACATAACATTGTACTATAAACAAAACAAAATAAATATAAAACCAAATAACATTTGAATTCAAAATGATAAAAAATAAAAATTTCTATCACTTTTTTTTTTACATGGTATCTCACTAAATGTGAAGCAGAACATGAAAGTTGAGTGATTATAAACATTCGCTACAGACTTGATTTCCCCCATTGATCTCTATATAGATACACAGATAAAAAATAAAATAAAATAAAATAAAAAGGGTCCATGCCCAAAATTGATAAACTACAAGGTTTTAATTGTCTTGACCACAAATTATTGGTCAGTATATTAGCAAAATTTAAACAAATGCACTACTTAAAAATCTATTGCTGTCTGAGAAAACATCAAAGACAGAATGTAGTTTTTTGGCAGAATATAGGATGTTTGATTCAGAGTGTTTCAGCAGAGTTGTGTGGAGTGATTAATCACAATGAAACACAAGTTGCATGTTGATGCTCAAAAATGGTGTCTTCTAAAATCTGGTGAGAAATATAACAACAAATGCATGGAGGAAGAGGTGTCATTGTGCGAGGAGCCTTTTCAGCTGCTGGTACTGGTGAGCTACTTCACTCTGAAAAGTAATTAAATGCTTTGGAGTACAGGAGAATATTGCAGAATGGATTGCTTCCCACAACTGAAAGTTGTTATCTAAAGAGGAATGATGAATGTTATTTTTCAAGACAATGCTCCTGCCCAAACTGCAAAGACAATGAAGAAGTGGCTTGAGAACAAGTCCATCAGGCTCATGTTTTGACCAGGCCAGAATCTAGATTTGAACCCTATAGTGAATATTTGGTGTCACTTTTAACTAACTGGAAAACATTTTTCAACTACTCATGAACTGTTTGAAGCCAATAACATTGAGTGGAACAACACTGACTCTTCTTGCTGTAAAAAGCTGTCTAAGTTTAGCCACACAGCTTAAACATTTAAAGAAAGCAAAGGGCAAGGCCATCCCATACTAAATTACTTTACAGTATTTGTGCAATTCTTGCTAATTTCTTGACCAGTGATTTGTGATTAAAATGGTTAAAAGGATAGTTCACCCAAAAATGAAAATTAGCCCATGATTTACTCACTCTCAAGTCATCCATGCCTTTATAATGGCAGTGAATGGCTGTTTCTGTCCATAAAAGTGCATCTATCCATGATAAAAGTGCTCCACACGGCTCTGGGGGGTTAATAAAGGCCTTCTGAAGCGATGCGTTTGTGTAAAAAAAATATATTTATCAAAGTCAAATTCTAGCTTCCGGCCAAACGACCATACTCAATTTACTTGCACCTAAAGTGCAACTTATGACGTCAGAAGTAGCGTAGTACGTCAAGGCGTAGCGTAAATATCAGCAGTTTCTCACCAGACATTACTCGCATAAGTTGTGCTTAGACTTAAGTCAAATCCGTATGTTCGTTTGGCCGGAAGCTAGTTATTTTACTTTATAAAGTTTTAAATATGAAATTTTTTTTTTACACAAACGCATCGCATCGCTTCGCTTCAGAAGGCCTTTATTAACCCCCCGGAGCCGTGTGGAGCACTTTTATGATGGATAGATCCACTTTTATGGACTTCAAAACAGAAACAGCCATTCAATGGCATGCCATTATATCGGGTACTTCTCAATTCTAATTTGTGCATCCTCGTTTCCTTTCCTCACTTCCTTTCCTCGCGTCTCAGCTCCACCCCCTGTAGGAAACGAGGGAAAGATGCAAGGAAAGTAAAGGAGCACAGAGGAAGCTTTTTCATACTTTGGAATACTTGATCACTCGAGAGTCACTTCACAGCGTCATCAGCAGCGCTCCAAGGATCTGCCCTTATGTTGTTGAAGTTTGGTTATTTAAGAAATTCATAATAAATAATAATAAAGCAAGTTACCCTGTTGAACTATGTGTGATGTGTGGTTTAAACTGCAAAGGTAAAGTATAAATTTAAATTATTGTGACCGATGTGAAGGGGGAGGAGAATTGATACGTGCGTCACGTTTAGTCGATAAAACACTTCCGCATTGGCATAGCATACACCTGTGTATCCTCGCTCATGACTGCTCTGGAAGCCTCCTCACTCCTCGCGGTGCAATTAGAGAATTGAGATGATGGCTGAGCTCGATCGGTTTCCGGGTCATAGGATGGAGGACGGAGGAGCGAGCGAGGAGACGAGGAGGGATTTGAGAAGCACCCAAAGCTTGGGAGAGCCAGGAGATTTTTTAATTACGCCGATTGTATTCGTCTGAAAGAAGAATGTCATATACACCTAGGATGACTTGAGGGTGAGTAAATCATGGGCTAATTTTCATTTTTGGGTGAACTATCCCTTTAAGACCATTAAAAGACCACTAAATATTGTGCCCTTTTTGGCTTGGCCCTTCTTTTTTGCTCAAAGGTGTGTACAAATTATCTTTATTATAGATAAGTGTTCCTGCCATGTCTCAAATCGACATGCCCTTCTAACATTGCAGTTCTTGTATCATCTAGATTTCTGAGTTTCTCACTCATTAATACGACTTCGCTCTGTCATTTATGTGCTCGAAACTAATATTTATGATACTTCTGACTCCACTTGAAGGGCACATTACGTGAAGTCAGCAAATCAGATTAGCACCATCTATATTGCTAAATAGTGGAAGGGACAGGAAATGTCACTAGCCAGACTCAAACCAACATTTCCCACATTAGCACCACGGCTCAATGTCGCAGTGCATACGTTAACCCCCAGGCCACAGCACTGAAGATTTCTGCTGACTTGAAAATGTTAATGTCTTTCGGTGAGTATTGCCTCGGGCTGAAAGCAAATGAAGATGTTTGTAGACGTTCCCGTGTTACAGCCAGTTTGTTAGGTGTAATCAATGAGAGAGGATAGGCATGAGGAGAAGGCAGAATGACTGGCAAGGCCCTGACTGCACTGGCCAGGTGCAGAGTGAGTAGGGACCTCCCTGTTAACACATGGCACACCACTCAGCCAGGGAGATTAATGGGTCTGACTGCATGGCAGCGGAGCGGCCAGGGATCAGGGAGTGTAATTGCGCTGGGGCAAGTATGGACATGGACAGCTGCACATAGCAGGAGCCAATCACACCTCGTCATCACTTCCATACCTCCAGTTGTTCACCCTAGGTAAGAGTATCCCAGTCCGAACCATGATAGGATACCAAGATGAGGATTCTAGGTGAGTGAAAAGGTGTTTTAACTTCTATCTCAAAAGCAATTTTGATGTAATAAAAGTTCTATTTTGGTTAAATGATTGTAGAAGCACTTTTGTGGGTTCAGGTCATGTGTTATGACTTTGAAAGAATCTGTTTTAAAAACTTCAGCAAAAGCTAAATACATATATATATATATATATTTTATATTAGACAACTGCACATCAATGTACAGCAAGGGGGAAATCTTTAAAAGTTTAACGTGTGGAAAATATTTATGTGTAAATGATCCCATGCGTAATGCTTTTGTGTACATGAAACCACAAATATAAAGCGTAACGTATTTGCGTTCAAAATGAACATCTCATTATAGATATGAGAGACGTTCACAATGAATATCTCATATCTATGATGGTGAAATTGCATTTCTGCTTCTCCCTGCTCATAACAATCTGCCTCTTGCTCTGCATAAACTGTTTTGACACCCACATGCTCATAATTTCACTGAAGTCCTTGTTCCAGCGACAGATGTTTAAGACAATGTAAATTCACTGGTGACATTGAGATGGTACTTTGCTATTCAAATGAGCTCTGTCTCCTTCCGAGCTAAACGGCTCCTGTATTGGTTCGAAATATCAGTGTCTCTATAAACAGCTGTGACCCCACGCAGGAAGTCAGGCATCCCACTTCCTGTGGCAAGCTGTGCCGCTGGCTCTCCTGGCCAGAGATGGCTTTCTAATTGGTGTCCTCTCACCTCTTTATACTGAGATGCTCCTGTTTGACAGTTCTTGGCAGCAGGATGAATGTCCTTGAAGAACAAAAAAGTCAAATCCGAAACCTGTAAAAGTAAATCACTTGACGTTCAAGGATTTTCAAAATGGAAAAATAATACCCGCTGAATTCTTCAATGAGGCAAAAGTTGACAACAAAATCGCAAACATGCAGGGAAAGTGAAAAATGTTGTCCAATTTCAGTTCAGAACTCAATCTGTGCTTAATTTACCCTGACTTCAGCTAGTTTTAACTTTTAAGAAATCTCTAAACTGAGTTATATATTCCTTATATTTGCCTGAAAATATGTTTGCCTTGCTAACAAGCAGTCTGTATGGTGATTTTCTGAAATGGGGACTTCTAGCTGTTTTTTTTTAGTCCAATGTAAATTAATAGTTTCACTAAACATGTAATGTTTACACTTCTGGTGTAAAAATCTTTACCTTACACATTCAACAACCAATATAATACTATTTTAGATGGTTATATTAACATTCTATTTATTATAGAGAAGTATTCTTAATATCAAATTAGTGTTATATTTACATTTATTAAAATAATAATTTAGTAACAAATATTATAACTGATGTTCAATATTCACCTTCTTTTCAGATCATTAGTCAACAGTTGCTTGGTAAACAATGCAGATGTCATGATGGTCTCAGGCACAAAGATGTATTTACCTTCAATTTGACTAAGAACCAAGGGGGGTAATCCATCAGCCAGAAAATGAAGCTTCCCTTGGGGGCCGCCATTGTAGCAGACCATCACCTGCTGTTAGCATTACATTGACTCCCATTCATTTTGGCGTCACTTTGACAGCGAATAACTTTACATCTGAGGTGCCCAAAGACTCCATTTGTCCATTATTTATTTCTAAAGAAAGACGACAAGTATATAAGGCTCCATTACTTTGTATCTTACGTTGTGGCCCCGAAGAAGCCGTTTTTGTAAAAATAGGCTAACAATTGCGTCATAACACGCGACTCTCTGTCGCACAGTAGAGAAATTACCGTATAGACATGAGGAGAAGCTCGCAGGCAATCGGGGGGAAGTGGAGGCATTAAGTCAAGGGAGACGCCCATACTGCCCTACAAAGGCAAAGTGCAGTAACTACATATTTGGTCAAAATTGAGTTTAGACTGAAAATGGGCTTCATAACACCTCCTTTGTCTTGTGACAAAAGCTCTTGGTCCAACTGGGTCCCGTTTTAGAGAAATCACTATGTCAAATTTGCAGTAACTACGAAATCCAACCTAATACCGAGGCTAACCGCAGTAAGTGTAGATACTACGTTCTGCCTGTGTTTACCTGGCTTTGACGCAGATACTGCGGTCTGCCTAGTAGCCCCATCCAAAACATTCCATCACACACACCACAAACACGATAGCTGCTAGAAATATATGGTAAAACTGACACAAATATCATGGCACAATCCCGAGGAAAAACCATGGTGGAACTTGCTTTGAAACGCAAGTATCCAAACAACGGTAGGAAGATGGATAACATATGAACAACTAACCAGTCAAATAACATCTAAATCTATTAATTATCATAAGCCGGTTTAATAGCGAGCCGCTAGCATATTAAACCATTTTAGCCTACCTGCTCCCTTGAAGACTGTAACATCTATCCAGTCTGGAAATGCTGTCATAATCCAAATACGATCCCGTCACTGTTCTGTTTCTTGCCTTCATTTCTTCTTAAGCTATTTTCGTTTCAGGCAGCTAGTCCAATTGTTGTGAAGTTAACAAGATTACATTTAGTTAGTCGACTGGAGCAAAGTCACTGTTAGTTTAGCATTCTAGTGCTAGCCGATCTCCTGAGGAGAGCCGTGTAGCACCTGCAGCCGCAAGGACGGTCTTGAATTAAATGTCACTTTATCTTGGTTGTTTACTTCTCATTACACACGCTACATCACATGGTTTAGGTAAAATATCGCGTTGTTTAATTGATAGCCAATGAAGTTCAAGCTGAAAGTCATGGGTTGCGAAATAACCATCGAGATCAGTCGACTTTTTCCGTTCATATCTTCTACTCTCAATGATTACATTGGCAGTCACTTATTTTGACGTTAATAATTAACGGTTAGATCTAGGCTGGGATTTAATTGGCAAGAGTATTTTTTTCTGTGTAGATAGGCTACGTTTCCAATATGTGCTTTGCAGTTGTCACTGTAGGATAAAATTATAATAAATTGAATGTCACTGACAGCCAGAGGGGCGGGTCTCAAGTCACTGACCGTGACCCAGGGCACACGATCTCATGCAACAACATAACTTTTTTCTCATGCAAACGCATAGGCTAAGTTTACTTTTTCTGATATATTGATATAATAAAATGGTAACCCTGAATTTCTTACACTCTAGGCCTAGTCCGCACAAGCCATAGGCTACTCGTACAACGTTTAGGCTACTCACTGTGATGCGCATATCCTACCGTTTCAAATTGCAATAGCGCTTCCTGCAGGACCAGGAGCGCACATTACCAGCATGCCGTGTTTAATATGCAGATACTTTCTGATGGATTCAGGGTTGATGGTTTAACTTCATGGGAGCAGGCGACACAAAGAGTATATTCTATTCTAATAAATGTTAACAATTGCCTACATAGTAATATCTCATTGATAGCCTACAGCCTATTATACAATATCTTAATATCTAATTCTAGGGAATTAGAATTCTATCTACTTATGCACATAGATATACAGGATGAATACAATATCTGCATACTAAGGCTTTATGAGAAAATCATATTCTTCTTTTATGATTTAGCAGTATGTCATGAGAGAGCCCCCAAACCTTCAGATAGTGAGGATGAGACGTTGAGGAAAGAGTACCTCCAAAGCTTGTTTGCCTCAATGGAGGCAGAAGTTGAGGAAAACTGTGATGAGGAGGAGGAGGAGGATGATGATGTGGATGAAGGGGATGAATGTGATGTGACCTATGTGCCAGAAGATGAATGTGATGAGGAAGAGGATGAGGATGGTGGTGATGATGATTTTAGAAGCAGCATTAATTTTCAAGAGGCATCTTTGGCTGACAACCAAAAGGCCCCACAGATTAGAAAGCCTTGTGGCCTAATGTGCAGAAAAAAATGCGCAAGTAAAATAACAGAGAGCCAGAGGAGAGTAATTTGTGATGCATACTGGAAGATGACCTACTCCGATAGGAAAAGCTTTATTTTCCACATGCTATCACAAGAGCAGACTAAGCGACACACCACAGGGGCCCAAGCAGGCGCAAGCGGTCACACAAATATCACCTTCATGATGACCAGGGCCAGCGACATGAGGTCTGCAAATTTATGTTTTTATCCACCTTAGGATACCACCCAAAGAATGATCGGCTGATCACGACTATTTTTGGTAGTACTGACTCCTCAGGTCTAGCCCCACCACAAGAGCGGAGGGGAAGGCATGCCCCCAGCAATAAGATGGACTTGACTCCCATGTTCAAACACATAGAGTCATTCCATCCGTCAATAAGCCATTATAGGCGGGAGCATGCCCCAAACAGGAGGTATCTGCCCAGTGACCTTAACATACGGTCAATGTTTGAAGATTACAGGCAGAAATTCTCAAACGGCTCTTACGAAACATACAGGAAGGCTGTGAAGGAGCTAAACATCAGCTTCACAAAGCTGGGGGAGGAGGAGTGTGAACACTGCCTGCGGCATGATGTCCACCTCAAGGAAGAGCACCAGGCTGATGCCATAACTGAATGCCAACCTTGTCTACACTGGCAGGCCCATAAGGAAAGAGCAGAGAGTGCAAGGAGTCACTATCGATTGGATGCAGAAAAGGAACAGGTAGATGAGGTAATCCGTAGTGTCGACTTACAAAAAGTCATCATGTTGCCCCGAATGCCAGGAGTGAAGACAGCCGTCTTCACTCGTAGAATCACTGCTTACCATGAGACCTTCGCCAGTGTTGGCAAATTCACACCTTCGAAGAAGAAGACACTGTCTGTGATATGGCATGAGGGGATTGCAGGCAGATCAGCAGCAGAAGTGGCATCTGCGTTTGTCATCTCCCTTCATCAGGAGCGGGATGCACACTTTGTGACATACTGGATGGACAACTGCACAGCGCAGAATAAAAACTGGACCCTGTTGACCACCTTGGTTAAAGTTGTAAATCACTCCATGAATAACATCCAAGCAATAACCTTGAAGTTTTTTGAACCAGGACACACATTCATGAGTGCGGATAGCTTCCACCATGGAGTGGAAAAAGCAATGCGGAAAAAACCTGGAGGTGTGGTCCTGGACTTTGAAGACTTCAAGGAAGTAATTGCATCATCCAATTCTGGCAGAGTGAACGTAGTGGACCTCAAGTGCACAAATATTTTTGCCTGGAGCAGCGGCCACTCAGTGACCAAACTGAAAAAGTTGCCAAATCTGTCTGGAATGGCCATCATCCAGCTGAGAAGGGGCTCCAGGAACATGTTTGTCAAACTGACTCATGATGAAGAGGAGTACATGGAATGTGACTTCCTCATGAAGAAGGTAAGAAAGCATAAGATATATAACATGAAAACCTATAAACATGGTAAAACGTGCAATTATAGACACATTTTGGTTGATAGGTGACCTTGGAGTATCCTGGGCAGATGAGACTTGGAGACAAGGGGGTAGAGAGGGAGAAGAAGATGGACATCATCTCTAAGCTCTGCCCAATGATGCCCCCACACCGCCGTCACTTTTGGGAGAATCTGGCTGAGGAGGAGTGAAAAGGAGTGAAAAATATATTCTCACTTACAACAAACCCCCCCCCCCCCCCCACCCCCACCCCCCCCCCCCGGGCATGACATACTGCTAAATCATAAAAGAAGAATTGATTTTCTCATAAAGCCTTAGTATGCAGATATTGTATTCATCCTGTATATCTATGTGCATAAGTAGATAGAATTCTAATTCCCTAGAATTAGATATTAAGATATTACACACACACACACACACACACACACACAGCCCCTGAGAGCACTGACCCTGCCTCAGTTTCTCTCTAAATGCTTGTTGTTCTGCTTGTTGTTCTTTTTGACTTATTTAAATTGTTTATATTTTTAAGTGCTGTTTTGGTATTTCATGAATTAATTTGCTATTAAAATGAAAATCGACAAACCAAAATACCATTGATTGTGAGCAAAATGTTAAGGATTTTTGACCCTGAGAGCACTGAGCCTGCCTCAGTTTCTCTCTAAATGCTTGTTGTTCTGTTTATTGTTCTGTTTTGGTATTTAATGAATGAATTTTCTATTAAAATGAAAATCCACAAACCAAAATACCATTGATTGTGTGTAAAATGTTAAGGATGTTTGGAAAAATGACAATGTTGATGACAAAAAAATGTTTAGGACTGCGATGTGACAGGGACATTAGGACAAAAAATTATTATTGAAGGTTACAAGCAATTTCAATACTCTCAACCTATTATAAACATCTATAAACAAACCACAAAACAGATTAAAAGACATAAGGAATACAAAAATGTGGAAGTCTGAACACATCTAAATTGTAGATACTGCACTTTGCTTTTGTAATAGTGCTCTAGTTGATCAAGGTAATTCAAAGGCAGAGTGCAGTATCTACATTTTTGGGGTCAAAGGTCATATCATTGGTCTTTTTTTATATATATATAATTTTCCTTCCTAAAAAGGTATTAATTGAAAGTATCAACACTATTGGACCTGCTACATGTTGGACTGGCCAGTATGAAAACTTTAGAGGCATTTTTCTCAGTTTCAATGGTGGCGTAGTTACTGCACTTAGCCTTTGTAGGGCAGCATAAAGAGTCATAAAGTTGATCCTGCTGCTAGCTTATGGACAGCTAATACTCACGATCTCCGTCTGCAAGATTCGGAAGGGAATGATTCAGATTTCTCTTGGCACAGCTACCAGAAGACTTACAACTGTCAGACAGGTTGCTCACATCACATTTACGTCGTCAAGCTCAGTTTGAGCCTGTGCAGTGCACTCAGCCATCAGGAAGTGAGTGCTTCTAATTGGCTTCTCTTTTCTCCGTTGAAATCTATGGGGTCGCTGTGTCCATTTATTTTACTGTCTATGCTAAGAACCGACTCAAAGATTGTTATTTTTGGTGAATTTTCAAAGCGATTGAGCATGATAGGCGAACATGATAGGCTGGATTTGTCACATGACCAGTGTAATGGACCAATCACAGCTCGATGGAGGCAACCAGTTAAACACAAACCAGCCCCTGCCACCAATTTAAAGATTTCATTGTCAGTCACAGTGCTTATCGCCTACACAACGCTGAAACAAATCACCTAACCTGTCCTTAACTGTTAGGATCACTCAGCAGAATCCCTTATTCATTGTTTTTAGAAGAGAGGTCCAACAATACATCCAAAGCATTTTGTCATCTAAGAATCTTAAAGCTTATTTTTTTTATGAGTATACGTACAGGCTATATGTATATGTGCTGTTTTGCTTTCTTTATTTCATTGTATGTAATTTGTACATTTTTGTAGGCTACTTATATTTTTGATACCTTGGCATTAATAAAAATAAATAAAAAATAAACTGTTAGCATCATAGATATGTCTATGGTTAGCATTATTGTTCGTCGCGATCGGATTCATTCATACATGAACTGTGAAGTGAACTGAATCCATGAAGTCTGAACTTTTGTTGATTGAGGAGACTGGGTTGACAAATGAAATTAGCAGCGGGGTGGGGTTTCGCTGAAGTGAAACCACTGCTTGAAACTTAACCACAGATGTACATTAGAAAAAAAGGAAAGAATTATACTCTGTTGTTAGCCTGGCTGCAAACCACATGTTAATTTTCTCGTATTTGAGGCGTGGTTTACGAATGTCCATCAAATGAGCCTGTACGTAGCTCATAGCCAATCGTTTCAATTATACCAGATGACGTATGTAGAGCGACAGAAATTAGACGAGGAAGAAGACGATGGGTAAGAGATTTATGTGTACACGATGGCGTGTATCTAACGGCCGTTTCACACCGCATGCGTGAGCGGCGCGTATATGGAAGCAAATAAGAGACATAACTATTTGAAATTTAACAGCCACTGAATACTTAGTTTTGAAATATTTTATTTAGAAAAACATTTATCTGAATTTATTTGCTCTGAATTCATCCCTTTGAAATTATTTTACTTTGGAAACCATGTATCTGAATTTATTTGTTTCGAATTTACCTCTGGCATTTAGGCCTATGAAAATTCTTGATTTCTATTTTAAAAACCTGAATTTCGATGAATATTTTTCAATGCTCACAAATTCAGATACAAAAAAAAAAAAAAAAACTTACAGAATTTCAGATAAAATAGATTCAGGTTGATCAAATTCCCCATGCTGCGGCAAGGCAGCATGGGGAAACCCAGGCTACTCTGTTGTAACCAAACCAAGGGGGTAATCCATCAGCCGGAAGTTGAAGCCTCGCAGGAGCTGCCATTGTAGCAGAACTTCACCTGCTGTTAGAATTCCATTGACTCCCATTCATTTTGGCGTCACTTTGACGGCGAATAACTTTACATCTGAGGCATCCAAAGACTCCATTTGTCCATTATTTATTTCTAAAGAAACATGACAATGTATAAAAGGCTCCATTACCTTGTATCTTACGTTATGAAGCAGTTTTTGTAAAAATTGGCTAAAGATTGCGTCATAGCGAATCGACTCTCCGTCGCACAGTAGAGAAATTACCGTATAGACAGGAGGAGAAGCTCGCAGGCAATCGGGGGGACGTGGAGGCATAAAGTCCGATAAAGTCGAGGGAGAAGCCCATAGAGAGTCATAAAGTTGATCCTGCTACTAGCTCATGGACAGCTAATACTCACTCTCTCCGTCTCTGTGAGATTCGGAAGGGAATTATTCAGATTTCACTCGGCACAGCTACTAGAAGACATACAGGTTGCTCACGTGACAGGTTCAGTACGCCTGGCGATCAGCTTTTAACGGGCTTCAATTTTCTCCGTTAAAATCAATGGGGTTGCTGTGTCCATTTCTTTTACTGTCTATGGTTGTAACCCCTTTAGCAGATATTTTAACAAACTCTTAATAAAAAAAAAATAAAAAAAAAGGTAGTACCTTAGGGCTGGGACAACGCGTCGACGTCATCGATGACATCGAAGCAAAATATTCGCATCGATTTGTCAGACCCAAACCAAAAGGTGTGTTCGTCATCGGCTTCGGCTGGATGTAACCTATTGGCGAGAGTTGCCGCGTGCAGGCGGGGAGGAGCTGCAAACGGAGACGTGAAGTCGGACACTTTCTGGTTCCCGTAGTGACCGCTCACAAAGTGTTTGCATACTTTACCACAGCTGAAGTGAAATAAATGCAATATTTGCCAAATACACAGATATTTTTCAGACACATTTTCATTCAATAGTTTACTACTTCATAGGCTACAGCATCTGTTTGAAAAAGAATAAAGTTCAAGCCTATATCAATGAAGTGGAGTCAACGTTTTTTAATCAGTTTTATTTTGATAAACATGGCACAATATAACTAGTCTGGGTTTCCCCATGCTGCCTTCCCGCAGCGCGATTTTATTCACGCTGAAAGGCAGTATGGATACCATGGTCCAGATTTTCGGCTCATTTAGGGAACCAATCACAGAACGGGGAGGGAGCAGCAAGACGATGACGACGTCTATGCGACACACCGAAGCAGTTTGTTTATACTTATGGATCCAACATGGCAGCAGACGCGAAGTTACCTTTCGATGCAGCCTGGTCGTTTCACACATAGGTTTTGTAGTACCTCTGTAAAGAAGTATAAAAAGATAAAGAAAGATAACGAGCGCTGCAGTGATGGCTTCGTCGTCGTGTATTTACTTTGAATGAACACAATAAAAGGCATAACAGTTACATGTATACATTCTCAGTGCACGCATCACTTTTCATTTCACAGTATAATGACTGGCTGTAAACATAAGTGACTTCAAACATGTCTCATCACACAAGAGACGTGTGGCATTTACAATGGACACTCTAATCTCATATTCTTACAAAATAAAACATTTTCAAACTGAATGTTTACTCTTACACACTAAATGACAGTATGAAATGAATATCTATTGTCTAAACAATGTTTCATCAATTGTTTCTGATATATTTTCCACCATAAAATCAGATCACAGATTAATTAAATGCATAGCTAACAGAGATGGTATTAATATACCAACATGTGGAAGTTTGTAACTCATCAGCTGAAACAACATCATTAACTCTTATACACTCAAATAACAGACATTTATACTGAATAGCGGGCCATCGCGCTAATCGTGAAACACCCATGCTAACAATGTGCTCAGGCATACCAAACTCATGACGCACTATTAATTTAGTAAAAACAAAGCACTTTGAACACACACAACTCATCCGTATTGGATTAAAGAATGTTTTTACTCAAAACCAAAGTATTAGTTACCTGTAAAGAAGTATAAAAAGATAAAGAAAGATAACGAGCGCTGCAGTGATGGCTTCGTCGTCGTGTATTTACTTTGAATGAAGCACATCACGGGCGCGCGCGCTGCTAAAGCGTGCAATGACGTCATCAAGCGAAAAATAATTAATATAATAAATGCACAACACTTTTCTTTTTGAACAAAGCACAGATAAGCATTTAAACAATATTATAAATAATGCATTTAGAATAAACTAAAATGATCTCTTCCTAAAATGCACTATATCACACTCTCCCCGACAGGATCAGATGTCGTCCCGACATCTACCAATGCCCTTACACATTTATATTTATACCAGACATATAACAGCATGTTTTTTTTCTTTTTTTTTTTTATTACGTTTCCTCTATAATAACACTTTAAATTCACATATGCCAACAGTCCTTGTCAACTGATGAAGTCTTTTTTTTTTTTACTCAAATGTAATAGATCATACCCCATCTTAAAAGAATTTCAAGTTCAGGGATTTCATCCAGTGTCCAAGAGGGGAAAAAACAACAACACCACAAGTGTCCATTTTAGTGCACAAAAACCCTTTTAAATCCCAGGCCGAATGCCATGTAGGAAATTGCAAAAAATAATGAATCAAAGTCAGTGCAAAAATGTTTCAAAAACTTCTTCCAAAGTGTTCACTCAATGTTTTTTATAGGCCTTGCAAAACAGTCCATGTCCTTTTTGGCCTAGAAACAGTCCACTTTGTGTATGTGTATGTATATGTGTGTGCAACAGTTCGTTGTTTTTCACAAGTTCTTTCACAGTCCGTAAGAGCAATTAATGTGTGTTCTCACTCAAGGATTCAGTTCACGCTAAAAACACAGATGGTGGTCTTGAGTAAGGAAATGTCATTGGCGCCCAAGGCATAAATGTGGGTGTCGACAGGTTAGGAAAGTGTGGATCGTAACCAGGAACTGTTACTTGCACTTTGTAACAGGTAGGAGTCCCTAAGCTATCATACGTGAACTTTTTTGGTGGTCGTCGTTGCCTCCCTGAGTACTGGTATTCTCTTTGCACCTCAACAGGTCCGTCACTTGACTCAATAACCTCTGGTTCTTCCGCAGGTAGGTTCTCACGTGCACTCGCTGGCTCATTGTCTATTTGACTTCCAAGCAGTTCAGGTGTGTTCTCTATCACAGGTACATGAGCAGGTGTTGGAACATCTTGTTCTGCCTCAGACTTATCTGATGCGTCCTGAGAAGCAGGTAACTCAAGGGAAAGTGGTCGTATTAGTGCTTCCTCTTGTCTCCGATCGTAACTACTTGACTGTTTTCTCAACTGGCACGGCTCAACTGGTACATAATACTCAGAGTCACTTTCACTTTCCAACTCACTTTCTTCCATTCTGTTTTCAGGTACACTGGAGTTCTCCTGTGGCTGTTTCTGCTTTGATTTGGATCTCAGCGTTGGATCGACTTCGAGAGGCAAGTAATCGCATGGCATCAGAAGGTTTCTGTGTAATACTCGTGACCTCCCTTTTCCTCGTTCAGGTTTTATCTCATAAATCGGCACATCCTCTGCAACTCGGCGTACAACAACGTGAACCTGTTCTTCCCAATAGTTCCGAAGTTTAGCCGGTCCTCCCCTCGGAGTCAGGTTTTCTTACAAGGACTCGACTTCCCGAGTCAAGGTCGGTGTATCGCACTTTTTGATCATAATTTCTTTTATTACGCTCACTTGCCTTTTTTGCATGTTCTCTAGCGATCTCTTGTGCTTCTTGCATCCCTTGTTTCCATGTCTCCAGGCGTTGACGTTTGACGTTGTCGCATATGCCTGTGCGAATCGTGTGAAATGATCGACGATGACAAGGATATATTCATATCCTCCTCTGCACTTTTCCAAATGAAGGAAGTCCACTGACACAAGTTCAAATGGGCAAGTTGTCGTGATTGGTTTAAGGGGTGCTCTTGTTTCTCGGCACGGTTTCTTTTGCTTAATGCAGGAGCAGGTCCTCAACACATAATGCTCAATGTCTCGCTGCATGTGGGGCCAAAAGAAGCGGTCTCTAATCAAACTTGTGGTCCGATCGACACCTTGGTGTCCCATATTGTCATGCAGTTCCCCAAGTGCGATTTTCCTAAATCCTGCCGGCAGTACAAGCTGAGTCCTCTGTGCTGTTTTCCTTTGCAGAACACCGTCCTCATCCAGCATCAACTTATCCCACCCTCTTAACAAACTCTTAGCTGTTGAACCCGCAGACCTCCACTGCTTAGAAGGCGGCTTTACTCCTGACTGTAAGTAACGAATTACCAACTCTATGTCGTTGTCTTCCCTCTGAGCCCTTCTGATCTCTTCTTTTGACAGGGGTTCTGCTGATGTAGTACTGGTCTCTGCACATGTTGGTGAACTCTGGCAAGCTACAGCAAAGGACCATGGTATCTTTGATTCAGACTGGACTTCCACCGCCTGTATCATGGCTCCTATAAAATCTGACGAAAGCTCCTGTGTAGTCTGGAACGTTTTTTTCTGAAAGTGTTGTCAACCTGGATAATGCGTCGGCATCGATATTTTCCTTTCCAGGCCGATACCGGATAGTGAAGTGGAAATCAGCAAGCTCCGCGACCCATCGGCATCCCGTTGCGTTCAACTTGGCGGACGTCAAAACGTAGGTGAGAGGATTATTGTCACTGTACGCTGTAAATGTGGGAGCATAGTAAAGATAATCTCTGAATTTCTCAGTGATGGCCCATTTGAGAGCCAAGAATTCCAACTTCCCACTGTGCAAATGGTAGTTCTGTTCTGCTGTCGTTAATGTCCTCGATCCATAAGCAATCACTCTCAATTTCTCTTCCTGGTGTTGATACAGGACAGCTCCCAGTCCCTGATTTGACGCATCAGTGTGCAGTACAAACGGCTTTGCAAAGTCTGGGAAACCGAGCACAGGCGGCTTGACTAGACAATCAATCAGTTTTTCGAGCATTTCCTGATGTTGCTCCGTCCATTCAACCAACTGACTTGATGGGACCACATGACTCTTGAGGCAAGTTCTTTTCACTTTTCCTTTTTGTTGTATTTTTTTACTGTCCTTTTTCAGCAGATCATACAGGGGGCAAGCAATCCTCGAGAAATCTTTGATGTAAGGCCGGTAGTAACTTAACAAGCCTAAGACCTTCCTCAATTCTCCAACTGTGGTGGGTCTCTTTTCCTTCAGTGCTGTCACTGCTACAGTATCTGCTGAATCCATCCTGCTTCCTTCCTTCGAAACTATTCTTCCCAAGTAGCGGACCTCCTCTTTGAACAGCTCACATTTCTTTGGCTTCAATTTCACCCCATGCGACCGCAGCCGCTGTAAGACTTTTCTTACCGCCTCAATATGCTCATCAAAGGATTTAGTGAAGACTAAGATGTCGTCGAGGTAGGGTACACAAATGTCATCTCGTAGTCCTTCCAAGCATCCTTCCATGAACTGCTGGAATGCAGCAGGCGCATTCATGAGCCCGAAGGGAATACGGACCCATTCATATAACCCCCACGGTGTACAAAAGGCTGTCAACGGTCTACTTTCTGGTGCCATAAAACCTTGATGGTACGCTTTTCCTTGGTCCAGTAACGAGAAACATCGATTTCCTCCCAAGCTATCCAGTATGTCCTGTACTCTGGGAATCGGTTGGCGGTCGGGCACTGTTTTCCGGTTGAGGTCCCTGTAATCAATACACAACCTCAGACTGCCATCTTTTTTTCTGACACACACAATTGGGGATGAATAAGGCGAATGAGATTTTTCAATCCACCCCTGGGCGATCAAATCATGAAGATAGTCTTTCATCTCTTGGTACAACGGTTTTGGGACAGATGTATACATTCGCACAACAGGTGTCTGATCTGTTAAACTGATGCTCAATTGTAGGTCTTTGACACACCCGATGTCCTCATCTGATTTTGAAAAGGAATGGCATTCCTCTCGCAACATTTGCCTGACTTGCTGTTGTTGCTCAAGAGACAAATGACTCACGCCCACAGGTGGGTCCCAAACACCTTCACCATTAGTCTCACACTCACTTGTTGGCTTCGCACTTTTATTAACACAGGCTGTTGTTATGCCAGATGACGCTGTCGCTGGCAACACTGACTTTATTGTTTGTACTGTCCCAAGTTCAGTCTTTCCCACCAAGAGGATATCATGTTCGGTCACATTCTGAACACTGATTTGGACCACAGGTCGGCTCCCTTTTTTCAGAGTCAAGAGTGTTTCAAGAGGCTCCAGACCATCAGGGTACTGTGGATTGATGGATGGTTCAAACAACATAACACTGTCCTGCATCATACATGGTGCTTTTACTTGACACTTGACTTGCATGATAGCATGTTTTGGCACATTGACATGGTCTTTTGTCACCTTAACAAGATACTCGCTTGAACTTTCAGCTGTCACAAGGTTAATGAATGTCTGGACTTTACTTCTCCTCAAACTTGGAAAGGCACCTCTAACGGTTTTGTTCAAGAGCCCTTTGCTCACATTACTCTGCCCACTTGCTTCACTCTGTTTCATGACCTGCTCAATCACGTTGTAACCAATGATTGGCTTGGACAACTGCTGGCCTTTTAGGACGAGTACAGGGATGACTAATTCTTTCATTTTGTTTGCAGGAGGAGCCAAGTTGAATGTGATTTCTACCCATCCTTCATAGGGCATGCTGGACCCATTGGCTGCGACAAGATTCAAGTTGTCTGTGGCCTCTGTCGCTTCGGAAACTGCTCGTACCTTTACCCCAGGTATATACTGATCCTTCCACTGTCGATCTACAATACACACTTGGGATCCTGTGTCCCACAATGCCTCTGATTTGTGTCCATTCAGATAACATGTCACTAAGCATTGTTTACCAACCAGAGAAGTCACAGGCGAATGTTTGTTAACGTGATACTTAGAAATTAAATTGCACTCATAAGGGATTATCAATGGCTGTAATCCGACCCTTTCTACTTGCTGCTTTGGATACGAAGGGGACAATTTCACTTGATGGGTCACTCCCTGTCCCGCGGTGGTAACCCGTCCTCGTTTAACTGAACTCCACGCTGTGTTCGGGTGCCTCTCTCTTTGCAACCCGCTAGGAAGTGTTCATTGCTGCCACAGCGATAACAATGGGTGCACAGGTCTATCGATCTGACTTGTTGGCAATGAAAGCACTGTCTTGCCCTGGAGGGGCGTGGCTGTCGGTAGGGCTGGAAGTTTTGTGACTGTAGCGTTGTGAGGTATGGCTGTGGCTCTGCATAAAGCTGTTGTGGATAGTACCCTTGAGCTGCGTAATGAGACGGTTGGGCTGGTTGGACATACTGCGCTGGCCTTAAACTCATACGTTGTTGATGCGGTTGTGGTCTAAAATGAGAAACCTGGAAGGGATATGGTCGTTGCTCACCTCCATTTTGGCTCTGCCTCCAAGCCTGGTTCTCCAGCCTCTGATTCTCCTCCGAGATGGAATGATGGGCTGTTCTTAAAGTTGAGACATCATTGTTGACAGTGCAGCAATGTTGCGGCAGAGGTGAGGATTGCTGCATCGATTCCTTGATCTGCATGACTTCTTCACTTAAACTTTTCAACTGTGACATCAAATCAACTTTTGGCTGCTTTTGCTTGCTTTTTGACTGCAGAGTTGGTTCACTTAACTGAGCAACATTCACAGTGGCACTGCGTTCACTCTTTCGTTTACTCTGTCTCTCCGTCTCGTGGGAGCATGCGACATTCAACTTTTCCAGCAGTGTCTCGTCTGTGACTGTGGTGTCTGTCAGGTACGGTTGGAGGTCACTCTGTATACGGTCGTTTTGTAGACCCGTTAACACCGTATGCAGAAACATATTCTGCACAAGTGCTGGGTCATATTTCAAACCCGACTCGTCTTCTTGTGACGCAAAGACAATTTTCTGCCTCAAGTCAAGCACACGTATGAGGAAACTTTGGGGTGTTTCTTTTGCACGTTGTGATTCTGCAGTAAGTTGCTTGTACAATTCAGTAGCATTTTTCTCTTGGTAATGAGAACGAAGAATTCGTCTCAACATAGGTAAGGTCAAATCAGTCTTCCCTTCTAAGTAGCTACGTAATTGAAGGCCTGGTGTAATGGCTCGAATAACTGAATCAACTATCTCTTGCTCTGGGTAGCCTTTATTCAGTCCACTTTCGATTTGGCGTGCCAGACTCGAAAAGGTTAATCTGTCTCTTTGACCAGGCTCTCCGATAAACCCTGAGATTTTAAACTCCTTGTGCCATACAGTCGGTATAATTTGTCCCGCTGGAGGCAGCGAAGAGTTAACTGCTACACTGTCTGCTGATGCTGGCCTCATTCTCGTGCTCTGTGAAATGGTTGGATGCGTTTGCACAGCAGAAAGCAAATCAGTTGCCTGCTTCATTTCTCCTGTTTGTCTTTGAACTACATTTTCTCTTTCCACTATCTGTCCCGGCTCTGGTCTCGGTTCACTCGCATTTACATCAGTTAGCATTATTTCGCTCAATTTCTCATTTATGCTTAATAGTTCAGCCATGCCTCCATCCTCAAGTTCCTCCAGCTCACTTCGTAGCAGGTAACTACTGAGAAGACTAACTAGGGAAAGGCGGGTTGTATTTGCTTCTGGACGAATTTGAAGGAACTGGCTCAGTTCAATTAATTTTCCTCTTGGCAATGCACACAATCTCTCACCGATTTCTTCCTGAATACTTTGAAAGGCATCCATCTTTGCTGCTGTGATTCACAGTGTTGTGCGTAAACTTTGACTTCTCTGACTTGACTCGGCTGCCTCTGGTGGTTACTTTACCTCAAGTGCACGCTCCACTTAATCAATTCTGTCTTGTCAATTTACTTTAACTTCTGTTCTTCTGGGTGGTGAAGGGATGAATGTCACTAGGCGGTTCCCTGCCGATCAAGGTGGATAAACCATCTGACATCTATCCCAGCGGGGCCTCCAAAATTGTAGTACCTCTGTAAAGAAGTATAAAAAGATAAAGAAAGATAACGAGCGCTGCAGTGATGGCTTCGTCGTCGTGTATTTACTTTGAATGAACACAATAAAAGGCATAACAGTTACATGTATACATTCTCAGTGCACGCATCACTTTTCATTTCACAGTATAATGACTGGCTGTAAACATAAGTGACTTCAAACATGTCTCATCACACAAGAGACGTGTGGCATTTACAATGGACACTCTAATCTCATATTCTTACAAAATAAAACATTTTCAAACTGAATGTTTACTCTTACACACTAAATGACAGTATGAAATGAATATCTATTGTCTAAACAATGTTTCATCAATTGTTTCTGATATATTTTCCACCATAAAATCAGATCACAGATTAATTAAATGCATAGCTAACAGAGATGGTATTAATATACCAACATGTGGAAGTTTGTAACTCATCAGCTGAAACAACATCATTAACTCTTATACACTCAAATAACAGACATTTATACTGAATAGCGGGCCATCGCGCTAATCGCGAAACACCCATGCTAACAATGTGCTCAGGCATACCAAACTCATGACGCACTATTAATTTAGTAAAAACAAAGCACTTTGAACACACACAACTCATCCGTATTGGATTAAAGAATGTTTTTACTCAAAACCAAAGTATTAGTTACCTGTAAAGAAGTATAAAAAGATAAAGAAAGATAACGAGCGCTGCAGTGATGGCTTCGTCGTCGTGTATTTACTTTGAATGAAGCACATCACGGGCGCGCGCGCTGCTAAAGCGTGCAATGACGTCATCAAGCGAAAAATAATTAATATAATAAATGCACAACACTTTTCTTTTTGAACAAAGCACAGATAAGCATTTAAACAATATTATAAATAATGCATTTAGAATAAACTAAAATGATCTCTTCCTAAAATGCACTATATCACAGTTTCACACCGCAAGCGTGAGCGGCACTTGAGCAGCGCATCAGCGTAACTATCGTCACTGCAGCTGCAGCGAGAGTATTCACACTGGAAGCGTTTTTACAGTGTCACAGCAGAGGCTCCAAAGCTACATAAGCGAGCAATTCTTTACAAAGACAACTATACATTTGTTTTTAGAAGCTGGTCATTTTATAACATTGATAGTCTTGAAAGTTTGTAATGTTGTGGTGTACAACATTCGCATATAAGTAAAATGTTAAACAACAAAACAACCCAGAAAATGGCTCCAAACTATTAGTTTCACTCATACATTCGATATGTTTACAAGACTGCAACTCTGCGGATAAAAAACAAAACACAAATAAACCACACCCTCGGGTTTGATTTGGGTTGTGCTAGCCGGTAGCTGTCTGTGTGTTACATAAACTAAAAGAATGCTTATAGGGCTGGGCAAGTTAACGCGTTATTATCGCGTTAACGCATTTATTAATTAATGCCGACAATTTTTTTATCGCACGTTAACGCAGTTTTTTTATTTTTTTTATTTTGAAAGTCCGTTGCACACTGGCTCTAAATAGGACATAGGCCTAGAGTCAAACCATGGATCACAGGAGGGGTGGGATGTTGGTCAGCCAGCAAATAACCCACCCAAACCAGCTGCAGTGGAGAGGCTTTGGCAGGTGAACAGAAAGGGAGACAGCGCTCCGCGAGTGAATGACAGGCGCTCTATGGATAGTAACCATAGCAACGGCTTCTGTGCGCAACGCAGCTGTAGTCTTTTTAACTTAAATTAAAATTATACATAACTTTACCTGATGTGCCTGCGTGTAGTTTAGCGGGGATGCTCTGTAATGTGAATTCCCTTCTGTTGATGTCCTGATAACTATTTAAATATTGGAAACTCAAACAGCGAGCCGAGGATCAGTCTCTCTTCCAATGATTTGTACTGCGCGTCGTGTACAAAAAGTTATAGACAATCAAAATCCTTTTAGACAATTCAACTTCGGCAACGGGCGGGCGCGTGCGTGAGGCGAGCGCGTGAGGCGAGCATGAGCGCAACAGTTTCACAGAACGCACCCGCTTGTCGCTGCACCTTGTGCTCGACCAATTCACCTCACTCTAAAAGGCTGATACTTCTGTGTCGCTATACACTACGCGTTGGTTGGTTTTACTTCTGCGTCGTTGTCCGCGTTGACGCGCAATTACACATGCAGAGGGAGCATGTGAAACCCGTGGAGCGGTTCTAGCAATCACAGCGCTTGCGGTGCGCGTAGAATTGACGCGTCGTTAAATTTTTGGAGAGGTGCACGTCAGGGTACGACGTAAGTTCGACGCAGAAGTATAAATTGGGCTTTACCTCTGTTTAATGCGATCTTAGTGTACGTGCGAAACCATGGCATGACCAAACCTAAGCTACTATCAGAGAAGTAACGTTGGTCGACTTATATCTCATGACCTCTGACATAGACTGTTTCTGCTGCTAAAAGACACCTGTTGATACCTGTTAAGAAAAAAACCAAGAAAACTGGACTCGTTTTAACAAGCTAGATAAAAGGTAATGCCCTGGCAGTGGCAAATAGCTTTGTTTTAATATTTGATTTGATTACATTAATGTTTAAGTTGAGATTTACAATAAATATTTTATTGCTGTGTAAAGGGAATACTGCTGGTAAAAGCACCTTATTTGTTTAAAGTTTTTGCAAACCACATGTTATTACACTTTTGTGTATATAGCAGTACATTTAAATCAAAAGTGAGTAATAGACTACTTTAGAATTCATTATTAAAGTTTGCGCGTAACAATGCGATTAATCGTGATTAATCGCAAGAAAATCATGCGATTAATCGCGATTAAAATTTTTAATCGTTGCCCAGCACTATATATAATATTTTCTGGCTAGTTTACTTTAGTTATATATATATATATATATATATATATATATATATATATATATATATATATATATATATATATATATATAACAGGCCTACACAACTTTCACCCAAACTGAATAATTAAAAACAAGTTTTTACCGGGTACCCTAAATCTTCTATAAATATTTTAGAGTCTTTATTTTATTTTATTTGCCTACTCAAGTTCTTGTTAAAACTCACTAGACATGCTTATTCTGTGCATTTTGGGCACTTTTTGTGTGAAATCATATTTATTTTTGTCCATCAAAAGTGTGCTTTCACTTTAATTGAGCGTGGAGAAGTGCAGCAAAAACAGATTCAACGCCGAAACCCCCGCTTCACTGCTGCTCACGCGAAGCTCCTGCTCGACGCTCACACGCTCCTCCTGCTCCCGGTGTGAATGCACTCATTGATTAACATACGCGCCGCTCACGGATGCGGTGTGAAACGGCCGTTAGATACACACCATCGTGTACACATAAATCTCTGACCCATCGGCCATCGTCGTCTTTCTTGTCTAATTTCTGTCGCTCTACATACGTCATCTGGTATAATTGAAACGATTGGCTATGAGCTACGTACAGGCGCATTTGATAGACATTCTTAGCACCCAATAAACAGTGCCGGGCATTCGTAAACCACGCCTCAAATACGAGAAAATGAACATGTGGTTCCCAGACCCAAGTTTCAACGAGAATTGGGTCTGCCGTTAGCCAAGCTACAATCATAGACAGTAAAAGAAAAGAGAGCGACCCCGTTGATTTCAACGGAGAAGACTGAAGCCCGATTATTGCACTTCCTGTCTGATGTCTGAGCAACTGCGCAGGCTCAAACTGAGCTTGACGACAGTCTGACAGTTGTAAATCTTCTAGAAGCTGTGCCAAGACAAATCTGAATCACCTAATTCCTCAAAAACTTTGTTGAAATATGTTGTCCCATTGCTTTTATGGACTCTCTATTTATGGGCTCCTACCTTGACTTTGTGCCTCCATGTCCCCCCGATTGCCTCATAGACAGTAAAAGATTGCCTGCGAGCTTCTCCTCCTGTCTATACGGTAATGTCTCTATTGTGCGACAGAAAGTCCCGTGGTTATGATGCAATCTTTAGCCTATTTTTAAAAAAACTGCTTCTACGGGGCCATAACGTAAGATACAAGGTAATGGAGCCTTTTATACATTGTCATGTTTTTCTAGAAATAAATCATGGACAAATGGAGTCTTTAAACGCCTCAGATGTAAAGTTATTCGCTGTCAAAGTGACGCCAAAATGAATGGGAGTCAATGGGATGCTAACAGCAGGTGATGGTCTGCTACAATGGCGGCTCCCGCGAGGATTCAACTTCCGGCTGATGGATTATCCCCCCTTGGCTACAATAGGCTTTATGCCGAGCGTCACGTGACCAAGCCGGAAAACGAATCGGTTACCTAACGTAACCTCGGTTCTCTCTAGATGAGGGAACGAGTATTGCGTAAGCTAGCTTACGCTACGGGAAAGATTCATCTTTTCTGAGAAATTGAAGCCAAAAATTATCCTATAATTTTGTATCTATTCACAACGCAGTTCAGCTGCAGCAGAGCATGAGCAGGCTAGCTAGCAGCTCATTGGCTCGCTCACAGGGAACTGCTTAAGCCTATGAGGAGACACGAATGAACTCTCGGCCAATGAGAGTCTGACCTGCTCTCATTGCGTCAGAGCCCGCCGAAACGGGCGTGGCCAGAGAGTATAAATTCGCCTCTCAGGCTGTAAATTCTGGTTTTCATAGAATGAAGCGAGAACGCTAGTAGCACAAGCACGGCCAGGAACGCAATACTCGTTCCCTCATCTAGAGGGAACCGAGGTTACGTTAGGTAACCGATTCGTTCTCTTACGAGAGGTTCTCTCGTATTGCGTAAGCTAGCTTACGCTACGGGAACACCTGGTCAACGCCGTGCGTGCTAAGCATCCACTATGAGTCCCAGGGGGGACCCCGGGGAACCCTTATGAGTGGGAATAAAATATGTACATGTGACAAAGGCCAGCGGAGCGGGCCGGGGATTTGTGAAGTACATAAGCACATAATAAGGAGGGACAGAACGAGACCGGTCTGCGTGCATAACTCCCTATAGTGCAGCTCAACCAGAAGAGCTGTGACATACTAGACTGCTAGTAGTTTAGCCTGCAAGGCGGGAACTTCCAGATAGTAAAA